>NC_030678.2:14474674-14789674 GCF_000004195.4 Xenopus tropicalis
TACACATTGTGGGTTAAGCACCCTTTCACTTACTGGCCTGTGTGCACCCTCATTTTCTGCACTTCTGTCCAGGGTCGGACTTGGCCAGCAGGGCACCGGGTAAAAACCCAGCGCTTCCCACAGCCACTGTGACCTCTAGGGGGTGTGTGTGCCCTGGGGGGCCCCTTGGGGGTGTGGGGCCTGCACCCCCAGTCTGACACTGCTACTGCCCCAGTTATGACCTAAGGGAAGGCCAGTTGGGGGGGATTTGGGGTGAGTGCTTATTTATGCCCTGGGTACCCCTGGAACTATAGCGGGGTGACTGTTACCCCAATGTTTCTATATATCTGTAACCTTGTTATGGGCTAAGGGGGCCCAGCCTGAAGGCCAGTTAGGGGGGGATTTGGGGTGAGTGCTTATTTGTGCCCTGGGTACCCCTGGAACTATAGTGGGGTGACTGTTACCCCAATGTTTCTATATATCTGTAACCTTGTTATGGGCTAAGGGGGCCCAGCCTGAAGGCCAGTTAGGGGGGGATTTGGGGTGAGTGCTTATTTGTACCCTGGGTACCCCTGGAACTATAGCGGGGTGACTGTTACCCCAATGTTTCTATATATCTGTAACCTTGTTATGGGCTAAGGGGGCCCAGCCTGAAGGCCAGTTAGGGGGGGATTTGGGGTGAGTGCTTATTTGTACCCTGGGTACCCCTGGAACTATAGCGGGGTGACTGTTACCCCAATGTTTCTATATATCTGTAACCTTGTTATGGGCTAAGGGGGCCCAGCCTGAAGGCCAGTTAGGGGGGATTTGGGGTGAGTGCTTATTTGTACCCTGGGTACCCCTGGAACTATAGCAGGGTGACTGTTACCCCAGTGTTTCTATATATCTGTAACCTTGTTATGGGCTAAGGGGGCCCAGCCTGAAGGCCAGTTAGGGGGGGATTTGGGGTGAGTGCTTATTTGTGCCCTGGGTACCCCTGGAACTATAGCAGGGTGACTGTTACCCCAATGTTTCTATATATCTGTAACCTTGTTATGGGCTAAGGGGGCCCAGCCTGAAGGCCAGTTAGGGGGGGATTTGGGGTGAGTGCTTATTTGTGCCCTGGGTACCCCTGGAACTATAGCAGGGTGACTGTTACCCCAGTGTTTCTATATATCTGTAACCTTGTTATGGGCTAAGGGGGCCCAGCCTGAAGGCCAGTTAGGGGGGGATTTGGGGTGAGTGCTTATTTGTGCCCTGGGTACCCCTGGAACTATAGCAGGGTGACTGTTACCCCAATGTTTCTATATATCTGTAACCTTGTTATGGGCTAAGGGGGCCCAGCCTGAAGGCCAGTTAGGGGGGGATTTGGGGTGAGTGCTTATTTGTGCCCTGGGTACCCCTGGAACTATAGCAGGGTGACTGTTACCCCAATGTTTCTATATATCTGTAAACTTGTTATGGGCTAAGGGGGCCCCCCTGTAAGACTGCATTCACATTGATATGGGCATTGTTTCTGGTCACTGGTTTTATCTGGGCACCAGTTTCTCTGACTAGCAATAATATCTATATTAGTAAATGATGAGGCAGCTCATGTCTATGGGAAGTCAGCAATGTAATCCTGGCACTAGATATGTAGCTGGCAGTGTCACCGTAAAAACAAACCAAGGGAAAAAAATGAATACAAAAAGAATAATAGGACTAAATAGTAGCAACAGTGTCATTTAGAGATTGGCTGGGCAGGCCTGGCCTCACTCCTCCTAAAAACAACCAATTGCAACACATTAGATGGTTTTGCTCTAATTCTCCCCACAGTTGCCCTGAAGTGGCAGCCCCTTTGGGCCCTGGACCCCCCCAGTGTGATGCTAGTACCTGGAAAAAGCTGCATTATAGGTAAAAAATATGGCAAACTGCATCTAAACTTACACTTTGCAGACTGTTACTGTGTCGGTCAATGAGCCCTACTGTGTCCCTTGGTAGCCAAATGGCCAGTGCTAGTTTTAGAACAGGACAGAGATGCTGACATGAGCGCATTATATATTTCCAGTATGTATACCAGAAAATCCTGCCCTAAATCCCTCTTATATAGATATAGATAGCTAATGTATGTATATCTTTATTTATGAAAGCTAATCTAGCTTGATAAGTAATATTGCCCCCCAGTGGCTGTGGGTCTCGGCTCAGGGCTGTGGGAAGACGCAGACAAAGGAAAAGCCCAACTTACTGCGCGGGTTCTTTAGAGATATGCAGTCCCTCCTATCCACTCCTGAGTGCAGTTCTGAGAAATGCGTTGGGTTGGGAATGGGAGCAGCTCTCCCGCGGATACCCCAGCCAATAACTGAGCTCCCTGCCTTGGATACCTGCCCTTAAATAACTGAGGGACTTCAGTACCGAGGGGCCAGGAATGTTTCCTGAATATCAGGCTCCTGAAAAGTAAAAAAGTCCAACAGATTAATAGGCTAATAAAGCAACTGCAATATATTGAAATATGCACACACTAATCTGTATAAATATCTATATATAATTTATATTATATCAAAAACTTTCTTTTATGACTGCATTCACTTTTCTTTTTTGGGCACCTATGTCTGTAGCAAGTTACAAGTAGCAGCTACTAATCTCCCCGTCTGACAGAAGGCTCTGCAGTGGGGGGAAAGGGTTCGGAACTAGATGTATGTAAAAGAAGAGGTACCTGCCTACCCCTGGGGGTTGCTCACCCTGAAACTTTTAGTATTTTTCTTAATTTTGTATTAGTTGTGGTTTTTAGATTATTTAGCTTTTTATGTAGCAGCTCTCCAGATTGGAAATTTAGCACCTATCTGGTTGCTAGGGTCCAATTCCCCAGCAACCAGGCATTGATTTGAAGGAGAGACTGGAATATGGATAGGAGAGGGCCTGAACAGAAAGGTAAGTAAAAAAAAATAACAGTAACAATAAATTGTAGCCTCACGGATCAATAGTTTTCTGGCTCCTGGGGTCAGTGAACCCCGTTTGAAAGCGGGAAAGAGTCAGAATAAGGTGGCAAATGATTCAAAGACTACAAATAAGAGTAAATCAAGACCAGCTGAAAAGTTGCTTAGAATTAACTATTTATAACATACTAAAATGTAACTTAAAGGTGAACAATGCCTTTAGATTGCTCATAGCCTGTATATGGGGAGAGAGTGAGAATAAATCACTTTAGGAGATATTTTACCCAAACACCCGAGGGTCATTTACTGAGATTACGGACCCAAGTGTAAGAGCTCTAAGGGGCTTATTGGTGTGTCCCTAAGTGTTAATATAAAAAGCCGGGGTCTGGCACATACTACTTGTCATAGGGCAGGCAGTAAATACGGGGCAGAACAGGTGGGGGGCAGAAGAGGGGACCCCTAAATGTTTGCCCCTCGGGATTACAGCACTGCTGAATGTAGAGACCTGCGCCAATCCTCCTTTGTGCTGGGCAGGGTGCAAATTGAAATATAAATGGCAGATTGTTCCTGTGATTTGCCCTTTGCCCCCTGCCCAGCACATAGTGAATGAGCAGCCTTTCCCATACGATGCAGCAGAACTATCCCATAGCACAATGCCTGATGTTTAACATCCTAGTAACTAGGAAAGAACTATCTCCCAGAAATGGCAGGCACCTTCCTGTAATCAATAAGGCGCTTCTGATTAGCTTGTAATACAGTATGTTTCCCCTTTAGAGAAATATGAGTTGGAAAAAAACATTATGAATTATTAAGACTATGGTATTACTTTGCCTTTAATGCACATTAGGACTGAGCTGCCGGGAAACCTATGAAAGCTCCATTTATCAGTATATTCAGCTGCCCCGTTGGCCTTTACGTTAGAACCCTAGGTTTGCCCCAGTAAATGGAACATGATGACAGCTGCCGCGCAGATCTGTAGATACGGCCACAAATGTAATGAGCTTGTAATGAATTTTCCATTTAATCAAGTACAATACAGAGATCAAGCCCAGGGCCCACAGCGAAAGGGCAGAACTCGCACTCTGACAGGCGTCTCTGCACAGACAGCGCAGCACAAACACCATTAATCACCGATAATACCATAGGGGCTAAATACACACTCCTGGTAATGAATTAAAGGGCCAGTTCACCATTATTAATGGTATGATACTCAGATAGTATAACACAAATAATGATGTTGATGAGCTCTGTAAGCTTGGCCCCCCAATTTTCTGAACTGTTAGAATTTGATCCATTAGGGTGATATTTGTTCTTGTAGAAACTCCTGAACCCCAAGTTGACCCCAAAGCTCACCCTAACCTCCCTTTGAGCTGAGGTTTTGGGTTAAGGTTTATTTGTTGTCCTAGATATTCCCGGAACCATGGCGGAAAGGCTGTTTCCTGTATCTGTGACCTTGTTATGAGCTAAGAAAACCCAGACCAAATGTTAGACATGGGCTTGATATGAGCTAAGGGGTACCCTGACCAAAGGTTAGACGTCCAAAATGGGCTCAGTATGAGCTAAGAGTGGCCATGGCCAAAGGTTGGACATCCAAGGTGGGCTTGATATGAGCTAAAAGGAACCCTAATCAAAAATTAGAGTCTACTTTTTGGTCAGGGTTCCTCTTAGCTCATATCAAAACCACCTTGGATGTCTAATTATTAGACATTCAAGATGGGCTTGATATGAGCTAAGGGTGGTCCTGGACAAAGGTTGGACATCCAACATGGCTTTGGTATGAGTTAAGAGTGGCCCTGGCCCAAGATGGACATCCAAGAAAGGCATGATATGAGCTAAGAGTGGCCCTGGACAAAAGTTGGACATCCAAGATGGGCTTAAACTGAGCTAAGGGGAACCCTAACCAAAGATTATACATTCAAGATAGGCTCCATATAAGTTTGTGGTGGTCCTGACCAAAGGTTGGACATCCAAAATGGCCTTGGTATGAGCTAAGAGTGCCATGGCCAAAGGTTAGGCATCCAAGATGGGCTTGATATGAGCTAAGAACCCTGAACAAAGACATTCAGGATAGGCTTCATACAAGTTAAGGGTGGTCCTGACCAAAGGTTGGGCATCCAAGGCAGGATTCATATGAGCTAAGGGGAGCCCTGACCAAAGATTGGACCTCCATGATATGAGCTATGAAAAACTCTAACTAAAGTTTGTGCCTCCAAGGTGGGTTTGTATTGAAAAGGTCTGACAATCACTACTGTAAAGTCATCCTGCTGCTACTTGTTCTGACTAATGAATAACCATGAACAGTTCAATAGTCTGGTCTTTTTAAAAGTATTATTGTCTCTAACTGGACACCCTGAGCCTCAGGGCACATGTGGGGTTTCCCAGGCGGTATATCTGAGCCAGGAGTTACAACGTAAATACCCAGTACCCTTCTGTGCCTCCTGCAACAAAGGCCCAGGCCTAGGGCGCCACTAATTTAGGGGCTAATTTAGGGGCTACCCGGGCACGCTTCAGCTTCGCTCACATACGGAGCGCTGGGGTCTGGGTGCGCTGGAGATTTCCGTGTGTCCTGTGCCCAATGCTCCGTGTGTGACACAAATGGATGCGCTTGTGCCCCAACCTGGGGGCAGGTGGGAGTGACAGGGGCGGCTGACAGGGGGCGCCAGAGAATCACAATTTGTGCTCTTACTATAAAGAATTACATGCTAAACAGCAGGAAAAAGCCCATATTGCAGCATTCAATTACATGTACATATTGATTGGTGCTTTGATCAATGGAATCCCTAATCACTAGGCATTTACCTACTAATGTAGAAAATATACAAAGGAAAAATAAGGATTTTTTTCAGTTTACTGCTAAATGCATTAGTGCCACAGGGCAACTGCTCTACAACTGTTTTCCACGGTGTTTTAGAACATTCAATACAGAAATCCATACAATTAGATCAATTCTGATTTCACTGCTTAGTAAATCAATATTCACACCATCAATGACATAAAGACACGGAAGGGATCGGCAGTGGTGTCTTGGGATTGGCCCCCCTGTGTCTGCTGGCGGCCAGGCAAACCAACCATCTCCCCCCCCCCCAGTAATGGCAGAGAATAAGAAACCTTGTACACAAATGTGGGCTGCCCCAAGTGTATTTGCCCCGGGGAGGGGGGCAACCAGCAACAAAATACGAACACCAAGGTATAAACTGTAAAAACCACCTTCACCCTGCACACAGAAACCCTACATGCACACCACAGGCAGCTCAGTGGGTTGGACACTATAAGCAGAGGTGGCAGTCACTCTCTTGGCATACTCTTTGCAACTTTCCTGGCAGGGTCAAGGTGGCATTCTGTGGGCTCTTATGGTATCCTTCCAGGCTTGTTTTCTCCTCCTGGCAGCCCCTTGGTCCTCTTCTATGACTTGGGTATCAGTCTGCCACCCCCCCCCAGGCAAAAAATCACCTTTGCTCGGAGTCTTGAGAACATTACCTCCAGCAAAAATGCCCATTATATCCTAGAGCAGCGGTTCTCAACCTGTGGGTCGGGACCCCTTTGGGGGTTGAATGCCCCTTTCACAGGGGTTGCCTAAAACACACATTTCCGATGGCCTTAGGAATAATTTTATGGTTGGGGGGGGTCACCGCAACATGAGGAACTGTATTAAAGGGTCGCGGCATTAGGAAGGTTGGGAACCACTGTCCTAGAGGGTAGACTAGGGTGAGATGGGGTAAGAACACATGTCCCCATATACAGTATGTTAGGTTTTTTTTCTACCTCAAAGAGTTCTACATTCAAGTTTTCAGATTTTTTGCACCTAACTAACATTTGAGATTTGGAACTATAATTTGAATATTGGGAGTTTTAGCGCAAAAAAAATTGAATTCTAATTTGAACATTGATAAATCACCCCCTCAATGTTCTAATGCACTTTGATGTTCATATCTGGCCAGGACCCCCTTTGGGTGATAATTAGGGGACATATATGAAAACACTCATGTATCCTTATGTACTTAGAGAAGTAAATAGGCTTTCTCCTCAGATCTCACCTTAATTGGCCTTCAGGCTGGACTTTCTGGAGAATCTCTCCAAATGTAGTTTTGTACATTGGCCACAAGGTGGCGCTCGTTGGCCAGTGCTTTTGGTTTCAGCACATACAGAAGTTGTCACGGTTTGGCAATGCATTCTTCCCTGTCAGCTTGGGAGAAAGGAGCAGTGTCCCTGCCCAGGGCTTATACCATTCCTATTGGCTACTGCTTCTTTTTAAAATATATTTAAGAAATGTTAAATATAACCAGACATTATTAGAGTTGGATTATGCTGTACACACTGGCAGCATATGTTACAGTCATATCCCAAGTATATATTTATCACTATAACCATGCAGCTCTAAGTATAAAGTATAAGTATAAAGCTAGTGCTACACGGGCTGGCACCCTGGGGAGATTAAACATTAAACCTTGCCCAAATGGTACATATCCTAATGGTACATATCCTAATGGTACATATCCTAATGGTACATATCTTGCCCAAATGGTACATATCCTAATGGTACATATCCTAATGGTACATATCCTGCCCGAATGGTACATATCCTAATGGTACATATAACACATATCTGAATGCCAGAACAGACTGGTGCAGAGAACAAGACTACTGACAGAGCCCATAGAGGGAACCCTGGAATTAGCGCCAGCTGGAAGGTGGCAGTTGCTCCAAGATTTCCCTGGGTCAATAGGTGCACATTAGAGCGATTCTGAAGAGCAGACAGGTTGGGCACCATGGGGCCAGGGACTAGAGGGAGCTGCAAGGATCATCTTTGGACCCAAAAACCTTTGATAAATGGTGTCAATGTGTGCAATGGTTGTATGTATTGTTGCACACCTGCAATTATTGATACGTTTATAACCGAACCCCAGTGTCTCTACCTGAGTGTGGTGTGTAGTGTGTGTGTGTGTAATGGGGGCCCTAGAGAGGGTTTCCTGGTGTTGGGACTGAGCTTAGTGCAGTCTTAGGGGCGTATTTATTATGCTGTGTAAAACGAATTGGCCAAAACAACAGAGTAAAAAAGCTGTGTAAAATAAATGGAAAAGATTGCCGTCTGAACGCTGGATATTACGCTGTTATTTTCCATAAGTTCTGGTGGAAGAAAAAACATGTAAAAAAATTACACGGCGAAGCCCGGCAAATTTTCTCGCCGTTTTTTACACAGCATAATAAATACGCCCCTTATTGTAGTGATAAGTATTATATTATAGTGATGTTGGATCCTGAAGGAGTGGGTTAGAGTTCCACGCGGCACAGAATCAGGCGTACAAGTGCCGCAATGCATCCTTGGCCTTCACCCTCGTGTTTTTTATATGGTCATGGAATTCTTTGGTGACTAATAATATCCTTATATTTTGCAACAGGGGGTACATTATTCACTATATAAGCTGTACTTAGCGCTATAACAAGTTATAAATGCTGCTTAGTGAGGTCACATACAGAGAAACTTGCATATCGTAAGGAAAGAATATAAATAAATCAGCTCCCTTCCAGTTACTTGGAACCTAATGGAGACGTCTCATATCCTTATATCTTAAGATAAGGGACATGTTTATCCCGTACGGGTGTAAAAACAAAGCTCCCAACAGTTTTTTGTCAATGGTCATTTGTATCTTATCTCAGTGTGCCCTAATCACTAGCAGGCCTGTTTTAGGCTTCTAAAAATACCCTGAAAAAAATCTATAGTGTAATGCAGGCTGCCATTAGAGTGACATTGCCAAAGGGCATAGCAACATACACGGCCGCAGTAAGATAAACAACCCCCCCCCCCCCAGTTAGATGGGACCCATCACAACAGTGGAACCTAAAATGAGCTTATTGTATGGATCAGCACTTACATTTTCATAATGGGCTTTTGTTGTTCTTTATTCCAGGCTGGGGAGTTTTTATTAGGAACAAGGGAATACGGTTATGGCCATCGTTTCTGCCCCTACACAGGCCGATAAGCTGCCGAATCGGTCCAAGGGACCCATATCGGCAGCTACAACTGGCCCGTGACCTTAAGAACCTCCTACTATACCTATCACTGTAATCTGTTCCTTCCAAAAGTAGGAATAAATACCATTTTATATGCTGAAATGCAGCTGCAAAACAGTTCTTCTCTTTCTGCATCATTTGAAACCCTGGCAGGGGAGGAGGGACTAAAACATTGATGTTACACATTGTAACAACTTCTCCACAGCTTACAGACAGCATGCAGGAACTACATAACCCACAATGCATTGCACTGGGATGTTCCTTTGCTTATTGACATCACATGTGCAGGGGATTGTGGGATTGGGAGGAGGCAGGCTGAAGGCAGGCTGAGGGCAGGCGACTACTATCTATTTTATTTGAGCCACAAAGTAGCCAGCCAGATCAGCAGGGGAACAGGGGGCGGGGCTTAGGGAACTGTTCCAAACCAAATTATTACATTAAACATCATGAAAAGGCTGAATATTGTTTAATTGATGTATATTGCAAAGTTGCTTGAAACTGTTTACTTTTTTAAAAAGCTTGTGTTTGGGTGGAGTTCCCCTTTAAGCTGCTAAACAGCTGCAATGCTTTTCTCTTTACACATCGTTGGAGTACAGCTCTTATCACCCTCAACATTATGGGTGTTTAGGGAGCTCCAGTTTAACAACAGCAGTGAATGAGAGAGATCCCTGGCACAGAATGAGTGCTTTCCTATGGGAAGGTCCCTATAGCCGTAAGTGCACGGAGGGCCCACCTGTTCCACACAAACAGTATTTCTGCATAGTGATATGTGAGGGATTACACACTGCAGGACAGAGATAAAATGAATTTTCCGAGCCCATAAATCTGCCTGTAATTACGTTACATTAAGCTTTGCTCCGGCTGGAAACAGCAAACAGACAGTAAACAGTGAGTGCTAATAACATGGAAAATTACTTCTTTGTCTTCCATTTCCCTCTTTTTAAATGGGAAATATGCATGATTTATAAGCTTGTTTCAGGCTCTATTTATTTCCCTTTACAGAAATATAGTTACGGTTACTAGTTTGCCTCACACGGATCCCATAGGTTAAACAACGGACACAGGCATCCACACCGGATAAAGATCTGCAACAAGTGGCTCTTCCCATGTATGGCTAAGCTTTACTCTCCTCCTCCTCCTCCCTCTGTGCTGCCTGCACTCTCAGTGCAATACAGGTATGGGAACGGTTATCCAGAATGCTCGGGATCTGGGGTTTTCTGGATAAGGGGTTTTTCGGTAATTTTGGTAGAATGAAGGGAGCTCCAAAGAATAATTGAAACACTAAACCCAATAGGGCTGTTCTGCCCCCAATAAGGGGTAATTATATCTTAGTTGGGATCAAGTACAGGTACTGTTTTATTATTACAGAGAAAAGGGAATCATTTAACCATTAAATAAACCCAATAGGGCTGTTCTGCCCCCAATAAGGGGTAATTATATCTTAGTTGGGATCAAGTACAGGTACTGTTTTATTATTACAGAGAAAAGGGAATCATTTAACCATTAAATAAACCCAATAGGGCTGTTCTGCCCCCAATAAGGGGTAATTATATCTTAGTTGGGATCAAGTACAGGTACTGTTTTATTATTACAGAGAAAAGGGAATCATTTAACCATTAAATAAACCCAATAGGGCTGTTCTGCCCCCAATAAGGGGTAATTATATCTTAGTTGGGATCAAGTACAGGTACTGTTTTATTATTACAGAGAAAAGGGAATCATTTTACCATGAAATAATATACATTCTAATAACAAAGGAAGTTTATTATCTTAATACAAGTGAATATAAAACAGAAAAGAGAGATTCAAACTTCCAGTTTAAAAGCAGACTTCAAAAACAATGTGAATGAGTAGTAACCAGACGTAATACACAACACACGTAGAAACCTCTCTCGCTCTACATGGGGGGTGCCCAGAGGCCTATTACAATGGGAGGTATTTATCTGGTTTATTACAAGACACAGAAGGTGCTGCCAACGTTACCCTCATTATCTGGGCGGGCAGAGTATGGCAAAGCAAAACCTGTATTGGGGCTGCAATGCCAGCTTGTCATCAGAACAGGCAGATGAGGGAAATAGAACTGGGGAAGGATACAATAGGTACAGCGGTTCTAACACTGTGATACCCCCCCATTCATAACCAAAGTGAAAGGCACTGGATTACCCAAAAAATGACCACCCGCGAGTCACATTCCTTTACCACCATAGTTAAATCTTAAACATATTCTATTTTTTGGGTATGGGGCTTAGCCGCATTTACCCAATGGATTGATTTCTAAAGCTCCACCTTGGCTTGCCTGTAATGCCATTGATAGCTTACTCCCCGGCTATAGGCTAAGTCTAAGACAAGAAAAAAATGGCTGATATGAATTAATAACACTTTAAATTCATTCAGTTCTTGTCAAGAAAGACAGAATTGCAACAGGTAAAGCAATAGGCTCACCCTGCAGCCACCAACATGTATATCCCACAATTACAAAATCCCATTGTGCCCTATTTCAGCGTGTAACTTATAAGCGAGCTTGCCAGCCTGGCTTTAGTTCTATATTACACATTTCCCTATAGAGAAACAGAAACCTAAGCACATTTTCCCTTGCGTTAAAGCGTACATTACAGTTCATTCGCTAGAAAACATAACAGGGGCCCTCCCTGTAGTGCCACAGTGTTTCCCAATAATGGACCATGCGTTCTACCTTTTGTGATCACATAACAGGGTTTGGATTTCGCAGGGCCAAGTAAGCAGCTGTTAACACAAAGTAGAATATTTAGAAAAAATCATATAGTCTACATGCAAAAAAAAAAAACCACATTGATCCATTCTCCTCTTGTTCTGGAACGATGAAAAGGTTCCATCATACAAGATGGAGATATGGCGTCCTATACTGTGTGCTTGGGCACAGTCTCTCCAACAATACACCGCAGTGACGTTATATCGACGACATTCCTGGTTCCGCACTTCCAGCAAACGAGGGGCCCTTAAAGTTCCACTTTTCCTAGACCCTCTAGAAAAGAATAATCAAGCTAAATATGCTCGTGAAGCTTCAGTTTTTTTCCACGTTTCCATCAACCCGGCGGGACATTCCAAATGTTACATTGGCATTCGGCGTATACAAAAAAATAAAAGCAAACACAAAACGTCCTGGTTTGGTTCTGCCGACTGACAAAGTCAGACCACTACCGCAGCTGTCCTACACCGCGCTCTGCCGTTTCCTGCAGTAAAAGATTTCAACGAGTTCATTGGGTTTCACCGCAAAATGCTGCCGACCCCACTTCAACTTAGATGGATAGGCATATACTCTGGTCTCCTTGTCTGGATGATTTTTGGCTTGGGCTTGCTCATACCATCTTCATCTTCCTCGATTTCCAGTTCATTCTCTGGATCGCTCTCACAGACATGAACTACAACGCTTGGAGTCGTGTCTGTTGCAGCATGCAATTCGTATTGCTCTCCTGAAATAAAAGGAAAAAAAAAAAACGATCATTCATACAGTCTATCAGAAATCCACAATTCTGTAATTAAAGGGGAACTTCGGCTCCTGAACCAACACAACACAGAAACCCCTAATATCCCTGTAATCTGTTCCTTCCAAAAGTAGGAATAAATACCATTTTATATGCTGAAATCCAGCTGCAAAACAGTTCTTCTCTTTCTGCATCATTTGAAATCCTGGCAGGGGAGGAGGGACTAAAACACTGATGTTACAAATTGTATCAACTTCTCCACAGCTTACAGACAGCATGCAGGAACTACATAACCCACAATGCATTGCACTGGGATGTTCCTTTCCTTATTGACATCACGTGTGCAGCAGGGAATTGTGGGATTGGGAGGAGGCTGAGGGCAGGCGACTACTGTTATATTTTATTTGAGTCACAAAGTAGTCAGCCAGATCAGCAGGGGAACAGGGGGCGGGGCTTAGGGAACTGTTCCAAACCAGATTATTACATTAACAACCATTATAAATCATGAAAATGATCAAAATCTACTGTGAAACAATGTCAGTAAAAAATAGTCAAAACGCCCAGACTTTTTGGGCTGGTAGCTTTATAGGGCAACTATGATTAACCCCATGTGGTTTTGGATAGATATCACCTTGGTAACCAAATAACAATGATTTGGAAAAAAAGGGGATTTACCCCATTTATTGTGCAGAGATCTACCTGTGTGAGTGGGCAGGAAAGTTGAAACTGTAATATTTTCACCATTTACATTATATATATATGATGTAGGCCACTTGCTTATATCCCAATATTTATCCCAAAGCCTGTAGATTTGTGCATAATAAAAAGGGTTGTTTCCCTTAGGAGTGATTGGTGTATTCCCTATGGAAAGCTGCATTAGGGTTGTTACTGGGCCCCCAGCCCCTTTCCAGTAGGGAATGGCACCTACATTGCTTGATGAGATTAATTCCCATTGTCTATTGTAAGAGTATTTCAATGTCTCCAATGGGTCGTGGTAACCCGCCGTTATTCTGCAGGATCTCCCAGAAATGGAAACTAATAAATGACGCGTGGCCCTAATAATCACATACAGTGCGTGTATGAATGGCGCTTACTAACCGCTAATCCCTCTGCTGGGCAGCCATGCCTTGCGTTCCAAACTCACTCACATTCGGGAGATTTATTATATTGCCGCTACATCAGTCTCCGGCTCTCCCACCTCACAGCACAATTTGGAATTTTTACTTCCAACAACAATAGCCCCTTTTTATAGAAAGCCGGAGATTTGCTTTTAGTGACTAAGCACCGGGCTGGAAACGCAGCCAGATTTCCCACATTAGTACGAGGGGGGAGTAAAGGGGTTATTGTGTAATATCTCCCCCCGTATCTCACCGGCGGGGGGGCAGCTTCCATAATGATTGTCTGGAAACTGTGGAAAATTGGCCAGGTCCAAGGTACACAATCTGTAAATTTCTGGTGAAATGTCATATTTTTCTAAGTCCATCTTTCCACAGACAGAGCACTGCTGGGAGCAGCAGGATATCCGCAGGGTGCTTAACCCACACCATGCCGATGCTTCCTTTATATTCCCTTGTAACCTTGTTATGGGCTAAGGGGGCCCAGCCTGAAGGCCAGTTAGGGGGGGATTTGGGGTGAGTGCTTATTTGTGCCTGGGTACCCCTGGAACTATAGCAGGGTGACTGTTACCCCAATGTTTCTATATATTTGTAACATTGTTATGGGCTAAGGGGGCCCCAGCCTGAAGGCCAGTTAGGGGGAGATTTGGGGTGAGTGCTTATTTGTGCCCTGGGTACCCCTGGAACTATAGCAGGGTGACTGTTACCCCAATGTTTCTATATATTTGTAACATTGTTATGGGCTAAGGGGGCCCAGCCTGAAGGCCAGTTAGGGGGAGATTTGGGGTGAGTGCTTATTTGTGCCCTGGGTACCCCTGGAACTATAGCAGGGTGACTGTTACCCCAATGTTTCTATATATCTGTAACCTTGTTATGGGCTAAGGGGGCCCAGCCTGAAGGCCAGTTAGGGGGGGATTTGGGGTGAGTGCTTATTTGTGCCCTGGGTACCCCTGGAACTATAGCAGCGTGACTGTTACCCCAATGTTTCTATATATCTGTAACCTTGTTATGGGCTAAGGGGGCCCAGCCTGAAGGCCAGTTAGGGGGGGATTTGGGGTGAGTGCTTATTTGTGCCCTGGGTACCCCTGGAACTATAGCAGGGTGACTGTTACCCCAATGTTTCTATATATCTGTAACCTTGTTATGAGCTAAGGGGGCCCAGTCTGAAGGCCAGTTAGGGGGGGATTTGGGGTGAGTGCTTATTTGTGCCCTGGGTACCCCTGGAACTATAGCAGGGTGACTGTTACCCCAATGTTTCTATATATCTGTAACCTTGTTATGAGAGTATGTGCAAGTCCTGGCTGAATGATGTATAACATATGTATAACCATACATTGGATGATAAAAGCTGTTGATGGACTGCGTCGGCAGCTTAAGGTGGCCATACACGGGCCGACTATAGCTGCCGATATCGGTCCCTTGGACCGATTCGGCAGCTAATCGGCCCGTGTATGGGGAGAGCAGAGCGGCCTGGCCGACCGATATCTGGCCTGAAATTTTTTATCCTCATACAGCACAAACTATAACCACAGCTCTGGGTGCAGCCGCAGCCCAGCCGCCATCCCTAGGCATCAGTATGGGAACTCTCAGCCTGTCACTAAACTCAATAACACGTACCTGGGCCGAGTTTAGAGATGGCGTATAGCAGGTCATAGTTGATCACGGGACTTGTGTCCTCCATCTGCTTCCAACCCACGGGAGGTGAGGAGGGAGGGGAGATCAGGAACTGCTTCTCTGGATTTGGTGGGGCAAGATGGGGGCTTCCTATGTGCAGCGTCTGGAATGGGACACACGAGACAACTGGTCAGTCAGCTTCTCATACACAACATCATAATGAAATAATAATGTTCATAACTGCCCCCTTGATCTCTGGGCTTGGGTTATATGGTGTATGGTAGCTATGCCACTGATTTAATGGTTATATGTGGTTCCCCAGTACCTGCACATAATATACATTTATTAGTAACAACAATTTTATTTTATACAAGATTTTCATCCTATCTGGCCCAACTCCACTAAAACATGTGCAGTATACAGCCCCGCTGAAACCTAAATGGCAGCTACCACAGCTAAGTAGTATATAGGGTTTCTAAAGTCATGGTCTATGGTGGCCATACAGGGGCAGATTTAAGCTGCTGATTTGGGTCCTTCAGACCATCAACTTATCTACCTGTGCCCTCCAACAGGCTTCCCCTACCAATATCTGAGCAATAATTGGCCAGATATTGATTGGGTGGGCTTGATTGGGTCAGATCAAGGACCAAATTGGCTCATTGATACAGTCCTCGCCTCCATTCTAATGCAGTTGTTTGGCCTTAAGGTGGCCATACACATACAAAACCACTTGTATGGCAAGTCGCGAGGCGACCGATATCGCAGGAGGCTGCTGATATCGGTCGACTCGCCGATCGGGTGGGTTAGAAAATTTTGATCGGGCGCCATTGAAGGCACCCAAGCAAAATCTATGTTCAGGGCTGAATCGGCAGAAGGAGGTAGAAATCCTATTGTTTCCACCCCCATGTCTAACGTTTCAGCCCTGAACGTCAGATGGTCTCACGAAAGATCGAAAATCTCCATGTGTGTGGCCAGCTTTAGGGCCAAACAATCGCATTGGCACACCCAAGGTTGGCATATCGGGGAAAAAATACTTCCGTTTGGTGACCTTGCAAAATGAGCAGATCTTACAGTGCGCGGCCCCTTTAGAAGGGTCATTTTTCGATGCTGCTCTCTGCACTAAGTGCCAGATTGAAAATCTCTATATATATATTTGCTTTTATACCCTATAAGCTGGTGCTGCCATACAGAAACGAAGGTCTGGCGCATTAACATGCAAATAAATAGAAATATTTATAAAGGAAACTGTTCATTTCATGTCCATACAAATATTTGCTAAACCGAGAAGCTGAGCTCACCTGAGCAAAATATAACTTGATCTCCTTCCCCAGGAACTCGGTTTTGTGCAGCTGGATCCTGGCCTCGGCCGCAGAGATGGGATTGCTAAAGTTGATCCTCACCCGCTTGAAGCTCTTAAAATACTGAAAGGTGGCTTCCTTGTCGTAGGCCTTAAAGAGCGATTCAAATTTTGTCTGGAAATCAAAACAAATTTATGAAAAAGATTAGGACAACATGGACGTATTTATGGGGATTTTACACATTTACATTAACCACCACTATATAAAAAACACACAAAAATACACAATTTCCTCTGAATACTGCCCCCCTGGGGGTAGAACCTTACTAAAGGAGGCCATACCCAGGCAGTATTCAGTACTTTAGACTGATTGGGCAGCTTATGTGCCCGTGTATGGGCATCCCTCTCCAATGGATATCTGCCTGAAAATCAGCCAGGTGTCGATCGGGCAGGTTTGGTTCTCCATTACGTCGGCTTGTTAATGTGGCCCTCGGTCCGACTGCGCCTATGCACACCGTTTTAATTCAATCGTTTGGCCCTAGGGCGATTACATCGAATTAGCCCGATATCAGCCACCTTAGGTGGGCATATTGTGAGAAAATCTACTCGTTTGGTGGCAAATGAGTGGATTGCAGCGTGTACGGCCACTGTAAATAAGTATTATGGGGCCTATAATTTCTGATAGGTCAGAAGTGTTCGGAAACTCCAATAGTGATTGCTCAGTAACCTGAACATAACGGCATTCAGCAACACATGTTCCCAATAAAGCAACTGCCAATTTCATGTAACTTGTAAAGTGCCCTCCCAGCGAGTCTGCGCTAAGGCTAAATCTGTAGCTTTATTTACCCCGGGATCCTACAGAGGGGGTTCTGAGCCACATAAATCACTGCAGCCCCAAATTTCTACTTATTTAAAGAGGTGATGACAAATTTCTATGTAGACTGGGTACAGTAAATTAGTATATTTTCCAGCGGAGCAGCTGTCATTTTCCTTCTTGGAAAGGAAAAACAGCTGAGACTGTTGCACCGTGGAAAGAATGTCGTACTAAATACTGAAAAAAAATTCCCATCAGCCAAGAATCCCTGCACAGACCGAGACTGTTCTATGAAACTGATATTGCCAAGACAGAATGTCCTAAATGCTGGGAGGGAAAATCCATTTTGTACATGAGCCCTGTACATAATAAGCAAATTGTGTATATACAAAGCTCTCTGTACATGCAAACTCAGCAACACACACACGGTCACATTCATTAACCTAATAATGCTCAGTGTGTAGTCTATTCACCTCACTGCAAACAGCCAATGGAACAACATGCCAGGGGGTAACATCCAATTCTTTTTAAATCTACTATTTGTTATACATCATTCAGTCAGGACTTACACATACTCTCATAACAAGGTTACATATAACATAGAAACATTGGGGTAACAGTCACCCTGTTATAGTTCCAGGGGTACCCAGGGCACAAATAAGCACTCACCCCAAATCCCCCCCTAACTGGCCTTCAGGCTGGGCCCCCTTAGCCCACAACAAGGTTACAGATATATAGAAACATTGGGGTAACAGTAACCCTGCTATAGTTCCAGGGGTACCCAGGGCACAAATAAGCACTCACCCCAAATCCCCCCCTAACTGGCCTTCAGGCTGGGCCCCCTTAGCCCATAACAAGGTTACAGATATATAGAAACATTGGGGTAACAGTCACCCTGCTATAGTTCCAGGGGTACCCAGGGCACAAATAAGCACTCACCCCAAATCCCCCCCTAACTGGCCTTCAGGCTGGGCCCCCTTAGCCCATAACCAAATCTCATCCTTATGGGGAAACTATTAAACTCAGGTGGCCCCTTTATTACAGGATGCTGGGAGTTATATAGCAAATACACTTTTTACCCAGCCCTGATTACAAACTCCATAGTTGTCCCTTCACTTTAAACAAAATGCATTTCAGTAATGTTCCAGCAGAGGGCCCCACACTACATAATAATCTGCAATATTTCTGAATATTGTGTTCCATATCAAATAACGCATTATGACTGTTTGTTTATAAAGTTGTGGGCATGTTCTGCTGCACTTTGCACTGTAAATTTTCCACTTCACTTATGTGATAGCATAATATTACAAATATTCAACCAATTATGCAGGATATATGGCGAGATGTCAGTCAGTAAATATAAAAATTAGGGCCTGGGAAAGTGCAGGTTCCTGGAAAGCACCGCTGTGACCTGTGGGGTTGATTATATGGGGAGTCTGTCCAGTTGCACTCATGTCAATAGACCAAAATCAATAAGCAAGCTGCTAGGGATGAGAAGCAACTCTGAAAGCGGATTTAGGCAGTAACATATTTATCAGTTAAAGACCACATTCCCCTAGTATATCACAGCCGGCGCATACAATCTAGTGACTCCATACAATATCCTGGAAGTATAAAGATGTGGCAGTGATAAAGTTAAAGGCTGAAGACACACAGAGCTACTAGTAGCAGCTACTTGTCGTGGCTACAGAAACAGACAATGCAGATCATTTACTGATAACTGTCTCTGTGTGTTTTAGCAGAGGCAATTCTCATTATTGTCTATGGCAGGGGATTTTCTGGTGTTTAGTAGCAGTGAAAAAGTAGCTGCTACTAAGTAGCTCTGTGTGTCTTCACCC
The DNA here is from genome assembly GCF_000004195.4 of Xenopus tropicalis. NCBI lineage: Eukaryota > Metazoa > Chordata > Amphibia > Anura > Pipidae > Xenopus > Xenopus tropicalis. Next base: position 14,493,693 of record NC_030678.2, read on the forward strand.
TAAAGCATTTTGGAGAGTAGTAGTCAGCACCAAGCCTTGTGATTAGTTAGAAGTAATGCAGGTTCCCCAATGGCCACTTTCCATCGGCACATCCAGGTACAGAAGAACAGGAACAGCACCTCTTGTCTTTGTAGATTAAAATGCCTTTATTGCAACATTTTTTTGGGGGCAAACAACAATAGCAGCAGCAGCGTTTCAGGTCACAAGACCTTTTATCAAGCTTTTATCAATTGCAAAATGTTGCAATAAAGGCATTTTAATCTACAAAGACAAGAGGTGCTGTTCCTGTTCTTCACCCTAAAGCATAACAGCTACTAAACCCCACAAAATCCCCTGCCATAGACAACACCGAGAATTGCCCCTGCTAAAACACACGTAGAGACAATTATCAGTAAATGATCAGCATTGTCTGTTTTAGTAGCCGCTACTAGTATCTTTATGTGTCTTGTCGGTCCCCCTATAGAAAAATGGGCTTTCAGTTCTACATAGAGACCGGGGGTTTAGAAGTTTGGGGGCTGCAACCTTGAACATAGTTGCATTACCCAGGTTATTGCAGAATATAAGCCACTGAATTTAGGTAGACACTGCAGCAGGTATCACTTACTGGTTTATATGGAGTATACAAAATCAGGTAATGTCCCTTTAAGAGGATAGAATACAGCATGCAAAGCTTGGCGCTCAGAAATACGGCCCATTGGCAGTGCCAGGCAATGCATTCACACGCGCCGGCTCCAAACATACACAGTTTTGTACAACCGACTCCATCTGTAATTACTCGCTGATTCAGTATGAATGCATGGTACATAATACCACAAGCACCGCCAACCCTTAATACTCCCAATAACCAAAATAATTATCAATCTGCAAGTGCAGACATGAGTAAATACAGGACTTAGCAACATCCCATAGACACAGTAAACATTATGCCCATAAGAGCTTACGATCAATACTATCAAGCAAACCTATTCTGCCCAGAACAGAAGCAGTAAGACTGCATTTTTTAAACTGTCTATTTAGATATCTCCCAGCAGCACCTGACAGACTAAGGGTGAAGACACTGAGCTACTCAGTAGCAGCTACTTTTTCACGGCTACTAAACTCCAGAAAATCCCCTGCCATTTCCCCTGACAAATAGAATTGCCTCTGCTAAAACACATGTAGAGACAATTATCAGTAAATGATCAGCACTGTCTGTTTCTGTAGCCACAACAAGTAGCTGCTACTATAGTAGCAGTGTGTGTCTTCACCCATAGGATGAAGGGTGCTGCTGGGAAATGTAGTTGCAAATAAAGAGCTTGATGCTGCGGCACACACACACATTGTCATGGCTGCTTACCCACAGAGAGTGCAGCACAGCCAGCAGCAAGCCATCACAATAAGTAAAGCTGTAATTCCCATAGGCTTACCCTGGCTTCACTCTGATAGAAGAGCTCGGTCTCGGCCACACAGGCTACCAGAGAGGCGAAGCTGTAGTTCAGGTTCCTGAAGTGCATGGTTACGGCTGATATCTCTAAGCCAAGGCAGCTGTTGAGGTTCTGTGAGCGCTTGAGTTTTTAAGAAAGCTGAGCTAACGCTCACGTGTGTTTATAAAGCAGCCGGCCTTGCCCCTCCCTCCCGGGGTAACTTATTCACTTCTGGGCCAATAGGGAGGCAAATTCCTGAGCTGAAGTGTGAGCAGTGCTGCCAAGCAGCCACCGGGGGCTCTGTACCCTGGGCTGACGTCAGCATTACTCACTTTCCCTATGCTAATTCTCTTGGCCTTTTTTTCTCTCTCTGCTTTGGAGAATGGAAAAAACAGCTGAGTTTTGCATAGCTGCAGCTTTATCAAGAACTCTTACTGCATAGTTTCCACTGCTAGTAATTCTATTCAGCAGTCGCACACTACATGCGCTCTGCTCTCCGGCCGGTCTCAAGATGGAAAATGTTACTGCAGGTGGGGCCTGAGCCTTAACCATTCCTATCTGCGAGGGCCACTTCAGCCTGTCAGGAACTAAACAGTCACAATCATCACAAAATAACTGATTGTTCAGCATTATCTGAAGGCAAAAGGAGAACTTTAATAATAGGAAAACAAAAGATCAAATGGCTAAGGGTAATGTCACACAGAGAGAATAGTTGTACCCAGGGCACAAATAAGCATTCACCCCAAATCCCCCCCTAACTGGCCTTCAGGCTGGGCCCCCTTAGCTCATAACAAGGTTACAGATATATAGAAACGTTGGGGTAACAGTCACCCCCCTATAGTTCCAGGGGTACCCAGGGCACAAATAAGCACTCACCCCAAATCCCCCCCTAACTGGCCTTCAGGCTGGGCCCCCTTAGCTCATAACAAGGTTACAGATATATAGAAACATTGGGGTAACAGTCACCCCGCTATAGTTCCAGGGGTACCCAGGGCACAAATAAGCACTCACCCCAAATCCCCCCTAACTGGCCTTCAGGCTGGGCCCCCTTAGCTCATAACAAGGTTACAGATATATAGAAACATTGGGGTAACAGTCACCCTGCTATAGTTCCAGGGGTACCCAGGGCACAAATAAGCACTCACCCCAAATCCCCCCCTAACTGGCCTTCAGGCTGGGCCCCCTTAGCCCATAACAAGGTTACAGATATATAGAAACATTGGGGTAACAGTCACCCTGCTATAGTTCCAGGGGTACCCAGGGCACAAATAAGCACTCACCCCAAATCCCCCCCTAACTGGCCTTCAGGTTGGGGCCCCTTAGCCCATAACAAGGTTACAGATATATAGAAACATTGGGGTAACAGTCACCCTGCTATAGTTCCAGGGGTACCCAGGGCACAAATAAGCACTCACCCCAAATCCCCCCCTAACTGGCCTTCAGGCTGGGCCCCCTTAGCCCATAACAAGGTTACAGATATATAGAAACATTGGGGTAACAGTCACCCTGCTATAGTTCCAGGGGTACCCAGGGCACAAATAAGCACTCACCCCAAATCCCCCCCTAACTGGCCTTCAGGTTGGGGCCCCTTAGCCCATAACAAGGTTACAGATATATAGAAACATTGGGGTAACAGTCACCCTGCTATAGTTCCAGGGGTACCCAGGGCACAAATAAACACCCCCAATCCGGCAGGTACACCTATACACACACACATCTCCAATCTGCAGCCGTTGCCATTGTTCTATAGATATCTGAGTTACAATGCTTCAGAGCTTCTTAGATAAGAAGAGATAAAAGGATTACATGGCATAGAATTATCTGCAGGGAGCAATAACAGTGTTTGCCTTGCATTGTCTAGTAGTAATAGCCCTGCATAACTGTTTTATCTGCTCATTAATGAGGATAAACATATTGGCCCCCAGTTCCTGTTTACCTCTAGAACATTGCAAATATCCACACTGACATTCACTCAAACAGGCAAAAGGGCTCAATTCGATGGCTGGGAACAAAGTGCAAAAAATAAGTGCCATCCGCCATGTTTTTGGTCCCTGTGTAAAGTGTAGTTTCTAGTACCAGTGTAGCTGCAAGTACCAGTGTGCCAATGTAGCTGCTAGTACCAGTGTGCCAGTGTAGCTGCAAGTACCAGTGTGCCAGTGTAGCTGCAAGTACCAGTGTGCCAGTGTAGCTGCAAGTACCAGTGTGCCAGTGTAGCTGCTAGTGCCAGTGTAGCTGCTACCAGTGTAGCTGCTAGTACCAGTGTGCCAGTGTAGGTGCTACTACCAGTGTGAAAGTGTAGCTGCTAGTACCAGTGTGCCAGTGTAGCTGCTAGTACCAGTGTGCCAGTGTAGGTGCTACTACCAGTGTGCCAGTGTAGCTGCTAGTACCAGTGTGCCAGTGTAGGTGCTACTACCAGTGTGCCAGTGTAGCTGCTAGTACCAGTGTGCCAGTGTAGCTGCTAGTACCAGTGTGCCAGTGTAGCTGCTAGTACCAGTGTGCCAGTGTAGCTGCAAGTACCAGTGTGCCAGTGTAGCTGCTAGTGCCAGTGTAGCTGCTACCAGTGTAGCTGCTAGTACCAGTGTGCCAGTGTAGGTGCTACTACCAGTGTGCCAGTGTAGCTGCTAGTACCAGTGTGCCAGTGTAGCTGCTAGTACCAGTGTGCCAGTATAGCTGATTTCATCAACAAAACAAGTTGCCATAAGAGGTAGGGTGCCTGCAAGATTAGGGCAGGATTGCACTGTATGTTATATAATCTCATGGCGCCACTGGCCCAGTTCTGCAGGGAGCCGGATACAGATTTATTTGGACATGTACCTCTTAAAGTATGGAAAACAAAACTTTCTTTGGAACAGCAAACAGCAGTGAGTTAGAAAAAGAAGCTTTAATTCCTTTCCAAGGAACACTGCAGATTAGATCTCACCCTTACCTAACGTGGGGTATTTACATAACAGCCCAGAGAAGTAACTTTCTATTTAGCCAAAGCTGTTCCGCCTCAGAAACAGTGACTTAATGGCAGGATCCAGCTCTGACTTGTAACAAACATCAAACAATGGGTTCTGGGACGCCGGCCGTCTCTGTGGGATAACTGGCCTGGACCGGTGTGGGCAGGGGGCTGTTGGTAAGACAAGAAACTGGTATAAATAGTGCAGAAAATGATCATAAGAACATTTTCCATCTATATTTTAACATGTTTTAACTATTTCCAGTAAACAAGGTAGAATGTAACAACAGGTGCAAAGTTTGCCAGTCTGGGCCTGGGCCCCTAGCAACCTGGAGCATAGAGTCCGGCAAATGCCAGTGGGGCTGCTGTAAGATGCCATAGACAGTCAATATTTATTGGGCTGGGGGGGGGCTGTTTGTGCCTCTGGGTACTGGGAATGCCAGGGGGGCTGTAAGGTGCCACAGACAGTCACTATTTATTGGGCTGGGGGGCTGTTTGTGCCTCTGGGTACTGGGAATGCCAGAGGGGCTGCTGTAAGGTGCCACAGACACTCACTATTTATTGGGCTGGGGGGGGGCTGTTTGTGCCTCTGGGTACTGGGAATGCCAGGGGGCTGTAAGATGCCACAGACAGTCACTATTTATTGGGCTGGGGGGGGGCTGTTTGTGCCTCTGGGTACTGGGAATGCCAGGGGGCTGTAAGGTGCCACAGACACTCACTATTTATTGGGCTGGGGGGCTGTTTGGGCCTCTGTGTACCTAAAATGCCTGGGCCTATTTTGACTCCCAGTCCAGGTCTGACAGGGCAATCACTAATGGGGGCAGCAGGGACTGTGGTGGGGGGGCTTGTGAATTTCATGACCTCTCTCAGGCATTCAAGGCATGATTTGGGGCTTGCTGGCACTTACAGGGTACATGTGGCAATAGTTGTTTTAAAGTTTTGGAGAAAAATCTAAGATGGACGCACGTGCCACTGTGGAATACATGGTCATCTTGGATTTTTTTTACTGCCATTCAGCTACAGCAGGGATCCCCAACCTTTCTAACTCGTGAGCCACAGTCAAATGTAAAAAGACTTGGAGAGCAACCATAAAAGTTCATGGAGGAGCCATAAAAGTTCATGGAGGAGCCAAATAAGGGCTGTGATTGGCTATTAGGGGCCTCTATGCACACTATCAGCTTACAGGGGGCTTTATTTGGTAGGAAATCTTGTTTTTATTCAACCAAAACTTGCCCCCAAGTCAGGAATTCAAAAATAACTCCCTGCTTTGAGGCCACTGGGAGCAACATCCAAGGGGTTGGTGAGCAACATGTTGCCCCTGAGCCACTGGTTGGGGATCACTGAGCTATGGAGAGGGAGGCAGAGAGACTAGCAGCACACGAGAACTGGAAAAGAATAAAAGCTTGCGATAATGTTTTCGATCTGTCTAATTCTGCAGTGATCTTACTGGCTTCTCTAGGTGCTTGTTGTGCTTGTTGTCCATTTCTGCAGTGCTTTACCTGGCATTTCTGGGGTTAATGGAGTGATCATTTGCTATGTCTGCAGCGATCCCACTGGAATGCCTGGTGCCTCGGTGTGTGAACTCATCCACTCTATTAATGTATGGCAGATTGTAAGCTCTTGGAAGAAACGCTACAATCACATTGCCTTTCTGAAGCCATGGCTCTTATACTGAGCCACCTTACCAGTCAGCCGTACTTCCTTGGCTGGAAAGTGTACCCATACATACAATGTGCAGTCACTGACCCAGACACCAAGCAACTATGGCTTTGTGAGCTTACAAATTTGTTGTTGTTATTATTATTATTATTACTTTCTATTCTTTATCAAATTCATGTTCCAGTCTCCCATTCAAACCACTGGTTGCTAAGGTAAACAAGACCCTAGCAACTACAAAGCTGCTGAAATTCCCATCTGGAGAGCTGTAAATAACTGGAAAGCCACAAAAAATAATAAAAAATGAAAACCAATTGCAAATGGTCTCTGACTCTATTTCATACTAAACATTAATTTAAAGATGAACAGCCTGTTTAGCTCAGGGGGTGTCACACAGCAAGAGGATAAAGGTTGGACATTCTTCATCTCTGCAGCTAATTCCTTGGCCGGTTTAGCCTGGTACCTTTCAGGAATACAATATACCCAAACGTAGAGCAAATATTTATACTTCAGGCGCCAACAGGCTACAGTTTATTGTCTGATCACAAAAAACAGCATTTCCCTCCAGGCAGTAAACACTGTCCCAAGATAAGGACTGGCTACAAACAAACAAACTGACAGATCGTGGCACTGAGCATTGTGGGAAGGTTACCCTGAATGTCTCCCACAAATGCCACTTATATACATGTAATAATAAGCTGCAGTAATGAACTCTGGGGTAAAAAGTTACTATAGGTATGGGACCAGTTATCTAGAATGCTCGGGACCCGGGGTATTCCAGATAAGGGATCTTTCCAAAATTTGGGTCTCTTTAGTCTGCTAAAAATAATTTAAATACTGAATAAACCCAATAGGTTTGTTTTCCCTTCAATAAGGATTAATTACATCTTAGCTGGGATCAAGTACAGGTACTGTTTTATTATTACAGAGAAAAGGGAATCATTTAACCATTAAATAAACCCAATAGGGCTGTTCTGCCCCCAATAAGGGGTAATTATATCTTAGTTGGGATCAAGTACAGGTAATGTTTTATTATTACAGAGAAAAGGGAATCATTTAACCATTAAATAAACCCAATAGGACTGTTCTGCCCCCAATAAGGGGTAATTATATCTTAGTTGGGATCAAGTACAGGTACTGTTTTATTATTACAGAGAAAAGGGAATCATTTAACCACGAAATAAACCCAATAGGACTGTTCTGCCCCAATAAGGGGTAATTATATCTTAGTTGGGATCAAGTACAGGTACTGTTTTATTATTACAGAGAAAAGGGTTATATCAGCCAATGAATGTACACAGTTCTGCCTTTTGCTCCCACACTACTTCCTGTTACATTACTTCCTGTCAGCTGATCTCTGAGGGAACACACAGCACCTCCCTAAATGGCGGCTTAAGGGAAAGGATGTAAAAAGGCAATATTTACTGATATATATATATATATATATATATATATATATATATATTCTAGTTTGACGAGATTCTTTAATAGGCAATCAGTATAATCATTCTGGGGGTATAGTTTTCCTTTAAAGCAGTTCGGCCCTATGTCAGCAGCTTCTCTGCTCGTGCTTGGGCCCCTCCGACAGATATCTGCCCAAAGATCTTTATTAGAGACCTTGCAGACAAAAAGTGAGCCTTCCCAGCTTGGAAGGTTTACAGCACTAATGTGGCAGAGGCAAAATTGGTTATATTTTGATTATCCTTTTATTCACACTGAAACACATACATATCTTTTAAACTTTGGTAACTGCAGCACAATAAATAACGATACAATGCTTCTAACATAGCTGAGGATAAGGTATATTCAAGGTAAAAGTACAGGGGGAAATCCACAATGCCCAGAATATCACAAATTGCAGTAAAATGCAGCTGATTGCATATGAATTGCACAAATTCTCTGCATATTTTCTGGAATGAGAGCCATTGAGATTTACTTTTTTAAGCATTTCCTTCCTGTAATTCTGTCTCTGGGAAAACAAAGCTTCCTTCCTGCTGTTATATAAGTGAGAGATGTTATACGCAGCACTAACTGAGCTCCGCCGGTAGGAAATATTCATTGCTGATGTGTGCTGTGAGCCGAGCGCTGCGGTTCCTAGGAGATAAATCTTATTTCATGCTATGGGATTCTGTGGAATTAGCCAATAAGTCCATGAACCCATCCATTGCTTAAGGAACCCACCCCCTAGAACAACATTGCATCAAGCACCATTACATCATGAATAAGGCAATAGCCTGATAATAAGTGAGCAAATAAAGAAGACTGATTGGCACAATAATATAAGGCACAGCCCAGGCCTTGAGCCAAAACAAATATCATGTGAATCCACAAGCAATGCTGTGTAAAATGCAGTACCCCCCAACTTTATCTTGTATTTAATTAAAAAACTCAGTTTTAGAAAATGTGTTATTGATATTGGTAGCTGATATATGTTACAATACAACGTAGCTGCTGGAATCCCACTACCAGAATCATAGGCCAGAAATGATAGACACAAGTAGGGTTGGACTGGCCCACTGGGCTACCAGGAAAAATAACCCGGTGGGACCCCAACCCTGCCACTTGCCTGCAAACCAGCCACCCCACTCCATACTGTGCTGTTAAAAAATGAAAGATGGCTGTGCACAGTGGAACGCACAGTAATCTTTCATTTTAACAGCTCAGTAAGTAGCGCAGTGAAGTGGGGCACGGCGGTTGCTGAGTGGTGGACCCTTGAGTTGGGTACCCGGTGGGCCCTGGGAACTCCCATCCAACTTTGGACTCGCACCCCTACTTTGTGACTGGATCTATATTCATCTGGTGCTGCCGTAGGCATCGGACCAAATCATGACCCTTGTGGGGGGGGGGATTTTTAATTAATCTTGCATTTCTTTATTTTTGTATAGGTCCCCCTAAATCTGCTGCCCTAGGCACAGACACACAGATACCTATATAAAAATGTGGCCCTTCCTCCTCCCCTGATCCATCTTACATACACAAGTCCACCTGGAGAACAAAGCAGCAAAAAAAAAAACCCTGTGAAAAAATATTTCTGGAACCCGTTTCACAGAAAAATCACTTATTTAGCCACCTCATTGAGTCAGGCCAGGAAATTTGGGATGTTTCAAAAATCCACATTTTTGGACAAAACTAATTGTCATGCCCAGAATATCAGACATTTTACAACTGTATCAGCATCAATCCAATAAGAAAATGTCATGTTCCCAGGGGACTCTGTGTAGGTGCTGCTGTACAAAGACTAGCTATGGCGGCTACGCAGGCAGCCATGTTTGCAACCCACTGGTATTGGCGCTGTAGAGTTACAGAAATACAGCAGACAGGATTAGTTACTATGCATTACTACACTAGAGTGAACCTTTCTAACAGCAGTTCTCAACCTGTGGGTCGGGACCCCTTTGGGGGTCGTTCATAGGGGTAGCCTAAGACCATCATATTTCCGATGGTCTTAGGAATAATTTTATGGCTGGGGGTCACCACAACATGAGGAACAGTATTAAAGGGAACCACTGTTTTATAACATAACCCAGTGTGTCTGAACAAACTGATGTTGTTTACGTACATAACCCATTCCAACCAGTTATAAAGAACCAACAGAACCCTGTTTCTAGGAAAATAAAGTTAGAGCCCCTCCAAAAATCTGAAGGCAGAGGGTACAGTTGTGGGTCACTAGTACCAAACATCTGCGAGACTAAAAACTGATTATCCGCACTTCAAGCAAAGCCTCTTGCACACAACTAATGATAACTTTATAAAAACAGACTAACGGCAGACATTTCAATTACTAAATTGTACCTGTCTCACAGTAATTACAAGTGCAACATCATCAGAAAAATTTGCTGTATCTGTTTGGAAGATACATGCAGCCAAACAACCTTTATAATTATAGCTGTCTACAAGGCATCTCTCCAAATATGTTCCATTACATTGGCTCAGCCATGTTGTCAGAGGGAAGCCATATTGTCTCCGCTAGGGAGTCATGGGTGGATGGTCTAAGGCTTATTCACTAGTGTTGTGTAACAAAGTAAATGATCTCCACTTAGCACCTAGCTTGGGCGTTTCCAACATAAGAGTAGGATAGGAAAAATATGGTGCTCCTGCTGTGGTCAAACTACAATTCCCAGGTGCCCCAAAACAAGTTAGCTAGCCGTTTGCTAGGAATCCTCCCATAGTATAGGCTTGTCTATTTTCATTTTAAGGTGAATCAGGGAAAGTGTATTTTGTCATAGCACCACCTGTATAAATAAGGATCCTTCTCTGGTCATTGTAGTTTTCCATGTATTGGAGCAAGCATGATCATTCTTTCTACAACGGGAGGCCCTTCAGAAGTACAGAGGAATAGTTCCCCCAGGAAAATGACAATATTCAGCATGTGCAAGTCCCCCAGAACTGAGGGAAGCCATTGGACCTATTGGCCTTGGAGAGATTCAGCAATATTTGGAAATCTGTCTGCTCTGAGCAAGAGGAAGATGGCTCTAACTTGATAACCAGGCAGCTACAGCTCATTGAGCAGTTTTTGGATTTCTTGCCCTATTATTCTCTTTGGGGTTTTCTCCATAAATATAAACCAGGAGCTACAGGGCCTACTGAGCAGACACCTTCAGTCTTCAGTACTACCACTAAAGGTGGCCATACACATGAAGATCCGCTCGCTTGGCGAGGTCGCCAAGTGAGCGGATCTTCTCCCGATATCCCCACCTACGGGGAACATGTAAGCTAATTCGATCGTTTGGTCCTGGGGCCAAATGATCGAATTATAATGGTGGCAATGGGGCAGTCATCAACGAGCTGACGCGGTCCCCGATCCGACTAAATCTTTTAACCTGCCCAATCGATATCTGGCCAATATCAGGCCAGATATCGGTCGGGCATGCCCCTCGTTCCTGCCCCTACACGGGCCGATAAGCTGCCGCATCGGTCCGAGGGACTGATATCAGCAGCTACAATCGGCCCGTGTATGGCCAACTTTACTGTTTCAATAGGATAATTATACCATGGTTATCCCATGGATCTGCCAAGCAAAGAAATATTCCTGAAGAACATGCTAATTAATGACTTCTCAGCCAATCCCATATGTGCAGATTGTAAAAAAAACTTCCTTTGGTTGGGAAAGTCTCTTTCAGTTAAAGTGGCCAAACAGGGGCAGATTTCTCAATCAGGCGGGTTCGATTTTCTGTTGGATTGGGGACCGAATTGACTCGCTGATGTGATCCTTGGTCTGATGGCACCTATGCCCGCCATATTTATTTAATTGTTTGGCCCTAGGGGTATGGCCACTTTTAGTCAGGAGAAGTTAGATTATTGGTCCACTTCTCCTGCCACTCAACCCGACGACAAGTGTACCAGTGGTAAATTAATATGAATGGAGGGCCAGTATTGTTTAAAACAAGCACTGATCAGGTCAGACAGCTGGTAGAACTACTGGATTTCTGGAGGTACCAATTTGGAATAAACTGGGTGGTATCCGGCCAAGCTGATAAGAAGCTTTAACCCCCAAACTACGCACAAACTAAACTGTTAACAATAAAAACACGCATCTTGCAAAAGCTGCTCCAGGAAACAGACGTATGGTTCCATGAATAGGAAGCAGATTATCTCATCAAGATATACAGCATCATAACCATAAATACCAGTAAGGGCACACAATACGTAGCCTTTCCTTCGTTTTGGCCACCATTGTTAGAGCTAAATAGCCCAGTGACTATGAGACAGGGATGATTACTGGCAGTAATGAAAATTCCAAACTTACAGACAGGAGATTCCTCACGTATATACTAAAAACATCTCAGGACTGTTAAATACTATAATGTTGTTTTTACTCTAATCAGCATTTCACCCCCATGGGGCCCCTGTGATTCTGAGGGCTCCAGGCAAAAGCCCTGCCTTCCCTCTGGTAAAACCCATAAACAACCCACACACATTGGTGCCATCACTGTAACTGGGCTTTATTTTTTTTCCTTTTACCATAAGCTCCTCAGTGACTGCCTTTCCATTCACAAAGTACAGGTATAGGACCCATTATCCAGAATGCTTGGGACCAAGGGTATTCCGGATAAGGGGTCTTTCTGTAATTTGGATCGCCATACCTTAAGTCTACTAAAGAATCAATAAAACATTAATTAAACCATATGGGATTGTTTTGCATCCAATAAGGATTATTTATATCTTAGTTGGGATCAAGTACAGGTACTGTTTTATTATTACAGAGAAAAGGGAATCATTTAACCATTAAATAAACCCAATAGGGCTGTTCTGCCCCCAATAAGGGGTAATTATATCTTAGTTGGGATCAAGTACAGGTACTGTTTTATTATTACAGAGAAAAGGGAATCATTTAACCATTAAATAAACCCAATAGGGCTGTTCTGCCCCCAATAAGGGGTAATTATATCTTAGTTGGGATCAAGTACAGGTACTGTTTTATTATTACAGAGAAAAGGGAATCATTTAACCATTAAATAAACCCGATAGGGCTGTTCTGCCCCCAATAAGGGGTAATTATATCTTAGTTGGGATCAAGTACAGGTACTGTTTTATTATTACAGAGAAAAGGGAATCATTTAACCATTAAATAAACCCAATAGGGCTGTTCTGCCCCCAATAAGGGGTAATTATTTCTTAGTTGGGATTAAGTACAGGTACTGTTTTATTATTACAGAGAAAAAGGAAATCAGTTTTAAAATTCTGAATTATTTGATTAAAATGGAGTCTATGGGAGACGGGCATTCCGTAATTCGGAGCTTTCTGGATAACGGGTTTCTAGATAAGGGATCCCATACCTGTACTCAGAATAGGCTGAAAACAAATATGGCGCCCGTGCCTACATATAACCTAAAGACTCAGCACCTTAAGGCCTTTTTTCTCCAGACTCCTGAGATATACACTGTGCGCTAAGGTTATGTTTAACATAATTACCCAAACACTCTGGAAAATATTCTATAGTTGACCAGTTTCATGGCAGCGTTTCATAAGCTCTAAATCCGGCATCTTTGTTCCTTATAATTTATTTAATTGCTCAAGTCGGCTTCGCCAGCTGCTTATTTCTGGATCCCAATTGCAGGTTTCGCATCTTGTCCTCGTTTGAAATAGCTGACCTCACTCGTGTGTACATAGCCGCGCAATTAAACGCACACATGTGGGGTGTGGCATTTTTCCGACGATTTGAAAATGATAAATATGCAGATGTTTCTTTCTTTTGCTGACCTTACAGTGCGCTGGGAATGGAGTTCATGTGTGAGGAACGGAGAGACAAAGCGCTGTCATTAAACTCAACCCTCTCTGGGGGCATAAATAAAACTCAAGTTTTAACAAGAAAAGAACGGCACTGAGTTGTAAAAAGTCATCGGCAACATCTGTTACATTAAGGTGCATTTTCTGTGAAATGATTCTGTGCCAGAGGAATAATTTAAGCCTAGGGGCCCCGCGGCTATTCATTAGTCCAGCCTGGAGCCCATCTTGTGGTGATCAGACACAAATAGCCAAGAGACTACTCTGTAGCACCTGGAAGACAAATCATCAATTGACTTCATGAAACAATGGCCGGCATTGCAGTAGGTGTCTCCTCCTGGTGGATACACAGAACAGGAATGTACCAAATTCAGCATTTTACCAAATCCAGGTCTGGAATGAGATAAATAATAGACAAAAATAGGCCCAATAGTCCAATAAATAGTGACTTGTCTAGGGCAGGAATCCCCAGCCTTTTTTTAACTTGTGAGCCATATTAGATTACCCACTTAGATTGTAAGCTCTACAGGGCAGGGACCTCCTTCCTACTGTGTCTCATACCTCATGGCACTTATTCCCTGTGTATTTATTTATATTTATTGTATTTATTTATTATAACACTTGTCCTCCCTGTGTGTAATTGTGTATATTGTAAGATTGTACAGCGCTGCGTACCCTTGTGGCACTTTATAAATAAAGTTATACATACATATATACATACATACATATTCAGATTTAAAAAGTGTTGGGGAGCCACACAAGCATGGATAAAGTTTATTGGGGGTGCCAAATAAGGGCTGTGCTTGGCTATTTGGTAGCCCCACGGGGACGGCTGGACTGCAGGAGGCTCTGATTGCAATAAAACTGTCTCTGGGCTTCCAAAACTTGTCCCTATGCCAGAGATTTAAAAAAAAAAAAAAATGCCCACCTCATGAGGAACAACTTTAAAAGAGGTTGGGGATCACTGGGCTATGGTATCTTACAGCAGCCCCTCAGAACCCACTGATTGCCCGTCTGGGCCTGACCAAATATTTCATATTTAGCCAAACCCAAAACCCAAAGGGCCCTTTCTATTTCTCCTGTTTCCTGCTTTATTTCTACATAAAAATGTGCATTTTCAATAGCCTTAACAAAGCCCCAAATAAAACGGTTGTTTAACTGGAAAACATGTAAAAATTAAAAAGGGGTATTAGAAGAAAATAGCAGAAATACAGGAGAAAAAAACAAGTAAAAAAACGCAAAAAAAATATATCAGTACGGGGGAACAAAACCAAAGTTGAAAAAACACAGAAAAACTTTTGCCTAAACTCAAGATTGTTGGGCAATAATTCCCAATTGATAAAAAAGTTATATTATATATTATTATATATATATTATATATAACAAAGCTCATGAAATTCAAGCTGAATGTTAATAAATAACTGAACGTCATGTGACTATGGCCGGCTGCATAGATGGGGCAGTTTTGTTGATTGTGCTCAGATTTCAACACCCAAATTAGGCATTTGATTTGGTTCAGTATTTGGACATTTTTAGGGACATTTGGTGCCCCACTAATATCATGCCTTTTGGACTCATGCTCTGTCCTGTGCCGGAGAAGCACCCAAACCCGACTGTGCAGCCAGTTGTTTTTTTTACTGCTGGTATGACAGGTGGAAGAACTACAACATTTGTCCTCATACTTAAGTCTTAGTCACTGTACTGAACTAAAGCTGGCAATGCAGGGGCAGATTTTAATGACTGAATCGACACCTTCAGACCAAGTCGGCAGCTTTTCAGCCTATTTATGGGCCCTCCTCGACTCCCTCCCCACACATATCTACCAGAAGATTCTTTCATCGACCATACTGGCTTCATGGTGCAATCCTCTCCCGTTGGCCTACATTTACCTTCGCTATGAACTGAATATTGGCCCGAGGGCTGCTAGCAGCTCCATTCCCACATAGACCCAAGTGATAGAGCTGCTTCTACATGGGCACCATAATTCCACATTACCCATCAGAGTCTAACACTACTAACATAGGTCAGTGTTGAAACCAGATACCTTAACGAGTTTTGCTCTATATTTAGCGGCCTATGTCTGCTTCATATCTTTACATTACTCTGTGATGGGGTTTGTCCTAAGCACCCGATGAAGAGCCATGGAATTCTCACTTCAAATCCTATCATCACAGCTACCTCTTTCTGAGCAACTTTTTATTTATATTCCACCGGCTTCCACCCAGCAGCTTTGATGTTGCCTGAGGGGATGCTGGAGTCCCCTTGTATGGGTAGGATGGGTCTGACTGACATGACATTGTAAAGGTAGATGGACTTTTGGAAAGGTGGCAACAGGGAGCGATGAGCCGTGATTAGCTTATTCCTTTCCACTGTCTAGTCGTACGTGTTGGAGCCTATGCATTAAGGAAGTGTATGTTGTGGAAAGGGTATTAATAGCCCTGATGAGATTTGTTATGTGTTTGGCTCCTTCCCATCAACATTTTTGAGATTCAGTTATATAAAAAGCTGTGCAGACACTGGCCAATTCAAGAAACAAATACAGTGACCAGATCAGCTCATGAAACAAAGAAGATAATGTAGTAACACATAAAAATGTGCTCCAGTTCTGGTAACCCATAGCAACTAATCTGATGTTTGCTTTTAAACAAAAGACTAAAAACTGCTACCTGTTGATTGGTTGCTATGGGTTACTAGAACTGTTAAAACATTCCCCTAAAATACTACCAGTATTAGTTGCGTGCATAATAGCCCGGTCCATTGTGGGTCAGAGAATGGAAGGTTG
Source organism: Xenopus tropicalis (assembly GCF_000004195.4). Lineage (NCBI taxonomy): Eukaryota > Metazoa > Chordata > Amphibia > Anura > Pipidae > Xenopus > Xenopus tropicalis. The sequence goes on from NC_030678.2 coordinate 14,509,699, forward strand.
GTGGAAAACTTGAATAATACAATAGATGGCATATACACGCACTGTTTTTTTCTATATGGAAGGGGAATTAGAATGATCAAAAATATAATCATTGTATAGAAATGAGGACCGTTCTTTATAACAATTTATAAAAATGTATAACAATAAGTTATTAAAAAACAATTCAACTGTTCACAAAGCATAGTGTGAATTATAGAGGAGAGACTAATTCACTACCAGAGCTGGAGTACAGTATTCACTGTCAGACTGGTCCCCATGGTGCCCCCCAAAGAACCTGGCATCTAGGCTCACCCCTCATAACAATTAGATAAAGATAGTGCCAAATGAATTATAAGTTAAATAGGAAATAAGAAAGGGCTGGTGTGGATAGTCCCACATAGGGGATAGGGTATACCTGGTACTTTGGCAGGTCATTCTCAACCTGGAGATATTCATTCATACACGCAAGACAGAGAGAAAGTCAGAAAAATCAGCACAGGTCACCACTGGTGAACCCCATATTATTATAAATCAAATACTGAAATACCTACTGTATATGAAGATCAAGATTTTAGCTAATTAATATTAGCTAAAAACATGAATGTATAAGTCCATGGGTCTATTGTAGAAACACAGTAGTAGCATCTGTTAATGCTACAGAATGAACAGAACCAAGTGTGATGGGCACAAAGCGAACGTGGTTTATTGTATATATACAGGTATAGGACCCGTTGTCCAGAATCCAGAATAAACCCACTAGGGCTGTTCTGCCCCCAATAAGGGGTAATTATATCTTAGTTGGGATCAAGTACAGGTACTGTTTTATTATTACAGAGAAAAGGGAATCATTTAACCATTTAATAAACCCAATAGGGCTGTTCTGCCCCCAATAAGGGGTAATTATATCTTAGTTGGGATCAAGTACAGGTACTGTTTTATTATTACAGAGAAAAAGGAATCATTTAACCATTAAATAAACCCAATAGGGCTGTTCTGCCCCCAATAAGGGGTAATTATATCTTAGTTGGGATCAAGTACAAGTACTGTTTTATTATTACAGAGAAAAGGGAATCATTTAACCATGAAATAAACCCAATAGGGCTGTTCTGCCCCAATAAGGGGTAATTATATCTTAGTTGGGATCAAGTACAGGTACTGTTTTATTATTACAGAGAAAAGGGAATCATTTAACCATGAAATAAACCCAATAGGGCTGTTCTGCCCCAATAAGGGGTAATTATATCTTAGTTGGGATCAAGTACAGGTACTGTTTTATTATTACAGAGAAAAGGGAATCATTTAACCATGAAATAAACCCAATAGGGCTGTTCTGCCCCAATAAGGGGTAATTATATCTTAGTTGGGATCAAGTACAGGTACTGTTTTATTATTACAGAGAAAAGGGAATCATTTAACCATTAAATAAACCCAATAGGGCTGTTCTGCCCCCAATAAGGGGTAATTATATCTTAGTTGGGATCAAGTACAGGTACTGTTTTATTATTACAGAGAAAAGGGAATCATTTAACCATTTAATAAACCCAATAGGGCTGTTCTGCCCCCAATAAGGGGTAATTATATCTTAGTTGGGATCAAGTACAGGTACCTGTATAATATCCTATTCTTCTCAGTAAGACAAAGGTCTATATGGCACAGCAGCCTCTCTTGCCCAAATTTACCAGCTCGTATATAAAAACTTGTTTTTCTAAGGAAGATAATCCCCTCTTAGTGTGCCGTTCCCTTTGCAGCCACACAGTGCAAGTATCTCAAAGAGCTGTACCCGGCAGGATTTGCCATATTGCTTCCTAATACTGCTGACTGAGCCATTCCTTAAAAAACAACAGCACCATGTAATTGAGTCTTCTGTAAGCAGAATAAAATATAACCCCTAACAAATACAATATAAATAGTAAGCACAGAATGATATTATTGGAGGAGGCTAAAGGTGCAGAGATAAAGGAAACATACACAGAAGCCCAGATGATGGTCACTTCATGTGACCGTTTTTTCCATTAATAACCCAAAAGCCACAAGAAAATATTACGCGGTTCCTACAAGCTGGAAGTTTCAGAAGAAAGTAATAACCCCCCTCTCTAACGAACCAGTGTAGAGTTGAAATGTACAAAGTCAATGGAAATTACTAAATGAAGACCACATTTTCCTGTGTGCTGAAATCCCCCATGGTTTCTTTCCAGTGCTCTGGAGAAACCTGCCATAGCCTCGCAGACACACAAAGTAACCCATTCAGCACTGATTTGTTTGAGTTCTGCTTGTCTGGTATGCATCTAGTTAGTATTGGGGTCTTGTAAATTGTTTTTATAAAACCCCTCCGCAAGCAATTGCTATTACCTTCCTTGTTCCTCCTGTGCTGCCCTCATCTGATTTCCACATAGACTTTCTAAAATGGACACAATTATTGGCACAATTTACAAGTTATTCCAGCAGGTCATTCTCTTTTAAGAGGAAACTCACCAATGATAAAGAAAATAAGAAGAACGCGGTCAACCATTTATTGTCTGTGTGCACCACGATGATCATGGAGACAATAAAGAACAGCAGAAAACTATGCGAGCAGTTGAGCATGTAAGAGTGAAGCATGGACAACCTCAAGGCTCCAATTCCATCCCTGGAGATTGATATGTTTCTGTGTCCACCATCAGAGCTGTCAACCAACCCCATGTCATAACGGAGATCATGATCCAGTCCTGTGTTTTGGGCCTGAATTCCTCTTCACACTTGAAATAAGGTTGGTTGGTTGGTTGACAGCTCAGCCACCATATTCAATGCTATCAAAAGTTTAAGGTCCATTGCACTGTAGCCACTTTCCCTGGATGTGGACATATGGAAAACTGATCAAGCCTTGCAGAGAGGGATAGTTTGATTTGTGGTGGGGGAATGTTGATCAGTTCAAGCTGACCTGCACACACACGCGGGGTCCAACAGACTCAACTCACAGCACCTGTTACCAATTCAGTAAGAGGGGGCTGTAGGGCAGGGGACCACAGAACACCCCACTGCTGCCAGAGATGAGCAAACACACATTCAACGAGCCATAATCCTTCTGAAACAATGTCCTGCAGATGAGGCTAATTGAGAGCCAAAACAAAAAAATAAAAGCCTTCAAAGAAAAATCAAATATCTAGTTTTGGGGTTGCTTTGCTGTCTTTGGAACTAAGTGCCTTGTGTCTGTATTATTATTATATTACAGGTATGGGATCACTTATCCGGAAACCCATTATCCAGAAAGCTCCGAATTATGGAAAGCCTGTCTCCAATAGACTCCATTTTAATCAAATAATTCAGAATTTTAAAACTGATTTCCTTTTTCTCTGTAATGATAAAACAGTACCTGTACTTGATCCCAACTAAGATATAATTACCCCTTATTGGGGGCAGAACAGCCCTATTGGGTTTATTTAATGGTTATATGATTCCCTTTTCTCTGTAATAATAAAACAATACCTGTACTTGATCCTAACTAAGATATAATTACCCCTTATTGGGGGCAGAACAGCCCTATTGGGTTTATTTAATGGTTAAATGATTCCCTTTTCTCTGTAATAATAAAACAATACCTGTACTTGATCCCAACTAAGATATAATTACCCCTTATTGGGGGCAGAACAGCCCTATTGGGTTTATTTAATGGTTAAATGATTCCCTTTTCTCTGTAATAATAAAACAGTACCTGTACTTGATCCCAACTAAGATATAATTACCCCTTATTGGGGGCAGAACAGCCCTATTGGGTTTATTTAATGGTTAAATGATTCCCTTTTCTCTGTAATAATAAAACAGTACCTGTACTTGATCCCAACTAAGATATAATTAATCCTTATTGGATGAAAAACAATCCTACTGGGTTTAATTAATGTTTTATTGATTTTTTAGTAGACTTAAGGTATGGAGATCCAAATTACGGAAAGACCCCTTATCCGGAATAAACTTGGTCCCGAGCATTCTGGATAATGGGTCCTATACCTGTATTAAATCAGAAACATTACCAAGGCATGTTTGGAGTGCAATACTGAGCCTAGTAACAGAAGGCTGGGTCTCCGACACATTTGAAAAACCCCACTAACTGGTGAAAGACAAAATGCTGGTCTCTTCTGAAGTGACCAACAACGAGTCCAGATCAAAATCCCACTGTAAAGAGATAACGGAAAACCAAAGTTGGGAGAAGGCAACCATCACATCTGGTAGAACTGGAGCAATCTGCAGTAACAGGCCCAATCATTGCTATGGGAAGAACCTCATTTCACTTATGCTTTTCAACAAATATGTTACCAAAAACCATTGTTCTGTAAGTTCTGTAATCTTTATAGTCATTTGTGAGTTGATGAAATAAAAGTGCAATATTATTGGCCATGACTGTATGATATCCACATCCTGCATAATTGAAATGATTTCATTATAAATGTTTATAAATGAATGCACTAAGCTAATAAACCAAATGATACCTAGCGTGTCGGAAAATTCCTGCCGTGAAATTACCTCCCAATGTAAGCGTAGGGTAATCTGCCCGATTGTTTTATAGGACTGGCAATGTCTGTGTTAGGAACCAGTCAAACCAGTTGAGGCAGCTGAGGGCAAGGGTTCTTTTCACATACGTTAATAATAGCAGGGCCCTCGTCTGCTCAGAAGGAAACAACATGCATTCAAACCACAAATTGGGCAAAAATGTAGTTAAGCACATTCAGCTTATAATAAAAAAACTGTCAGGCACCATTACTGAAAAAACTGAATTTAGGCAAATAAAACTTGGCTTCCTGTCAATTGAACTAAGCCGATAGGGAGAAGGAAGGAGCAGGCATCAACTATGCGAGGATCGATTGATCGAGTCTAGCCGTCTTTCTGTATAGGAAGGAGTCAGGCTAGACTTGATCAATCGATCGTCGCATAGTGGATGCTGCTCCTTCCTTCGCCGTATCGCCGTATCGTAGCAGGTATTTTCTATTAAAGCATTTAAAATACTAAGGGGTTTGCAGGATAGGGCAGTTATTGGTGCAGGATAGGGCAGTTATTGGTGCAGGATAGGGCAGTTATTGGTGCAGGATAGGGCAGTTATTGGTGCAGGGTAGGGCAGTTATTGGTGCAGGATAGGGCAGTTATTGGTGCAGGGTAGAATAGCTTTTTTACTTTAAAAAATGTAGTGTTACATTTCCTTTAAGGGCCGTGACAGATGGGGAGATTAGTTGCCCGCAACAAATCCCCCTAGTCGCGGGCGACTAATCTCCCCAAAATGCTATCCCACCGGCTAGAATGTAAATCGCCAGTGGGATGGCATACGCAGCGCGGCGATTTGCCGAAATTGCCTTGAGAGGAAACTTCGGCAATTTCGGCGCCGCGTATGCCATCCCACCAGTGATTTACATTCTAGCCAGTCTAGACCCAGCCTTCTGATACTGATTTGTCGCAGGCGACTAATCTCCCTGTCTGCCACGCCCCTAGGGGCAGACTTAGAAAAAAAAGCGAAATTAGGGCTTTCCACCAAAGCATATTTTTCAATAAGTAACTTTCACAGATAAATACACTTGTAAAAATCCTATAGGAATAAATAGAAAGTGGGGTGAGATCTCACGTTTTGATAAATCTGCCCACGGACAAAAGTTGTGTGTTTGGTGCATTCCCAGAATACGGCACGCTAAGGCCTTAGTTGCCAAAGTCTGAAACCGCTTTCACATTTTGTCCTGCAATGTTGCAGCAAAAATGCATCCGAGTTAAACATCTGGCAAGTGAAAATGATTTAGAACGAAGTTACGAAAGGATTTTGGAGTGACCTCTGGCCCGCGGGTTCATGAATCTTCTCTTCGGATATACGGCTAATGCCGGGACAGTTACAGTATAAGGAGATTCAGAAATTCCATCCAATGTCTGACAAACCCATGTGCAATGCACCTATAACTGTATGTAAATGACATGTATGTGTGTCTCGGCTAATTAGTGACTCATAGGGAATGTGTAGAAAGCAATCTGCCAATTAGCCAGGCTGAAGGTGTCAATGGGTTTTAAAGGGGTGAGGCTTTAAAGAGACAAAGTGGCAAAACTTGTGTTTATGTTGTTATTTCCCTACAGATAAGATGAACACTCAGGGATGTGCGGAACGCGTGGCTTTAGGGATTCATTGCTGAAACTGAAAAGTTTGGTAAATGTTCCCGTTCCTGAAGCAAAGTATTGGCTGGGTGCTGGGGTTATTCATAAATAGCGATGAGGTAAAGACACCACACCCGATGGAATTCATTCCATTTACTCACAACTTTGAAAGAAACCAACACTCCCAATTCTGGGGAAAAATCCTCCTTATCTGCATGTGCCCAATTTACTAATTAAATATTAAATAAAAGTTTTTAAGGGAGAGGTCAGACTAAGCGAATATCTGCCTCCTGCGCTTTTCTGCCAGGCCGACCTCCAATCCGCTGCACTGTGTGCCCACACTCTGGCACTTGCCATAGTCCTTAAGGCAGGCACACAGGGGAGGGTACAGAAACAGCCAGAAAAGCACAGGGATGAGATAAGCTGATATATACGCTTCGTCTAACCTTGCCCTAAGGTCCCTCGATTTTTGCCTACTTCACCACATTGTTTTTGAGCTGCACAAAGGTATGAAAGGTAAGCATATCTCAGCCTGCAGCCTTGTGCCTTTATATGGGCACAGAACCCCTCAGTGACTGCTAATATCCTTATCATTTACAGTAGGGGGTACATTATCCCTTATAATACATGAGTGATACTCAGAGTTCCCTGTATATCTCAGCCTGCAGCCTTGTGCCTTTATATGGGCACAGAACCCCTCAGTGACTGCTAATATCCTTATCATTTACAGTAGGGGGTACATTATCCCTTATAATACATGAGTGATACTCAGAGTTCCCTGTATATCTCAGCCTGCAGCCTTGTGCCTTTATATGGGCACAGAACCCCTCAGTGACTGCTAATATCCTTATCATTTACAGTAGGGGGTACATTATCCCTTATAATACATGAGTGATACTCAGAGTTCCCTGTATAACTCAGCCTGCAGCCTTGTGCCTTTATATGGGCACAGAACCCCTCAGTGACTGCTAATATCCTTATCATTTACAGTAGGGGGTACATTATCCCTTATAATACATGAGTGATACTCAGAGTTCCCTGTATAACTCAGCCTGCAGCCTTGTGCCTTTATATGGGCACAGAACCCCTCAGTGACTGCTAATATCCTTATCATTTACAGTAGGGGGTACATTATCCCTTATAATACATGAGTGATACTCAGAGTTCCTGCAGCCTTGTATCTTCTGCCATAGTGACTTCTAATATCCTTATCAAGTACAGTAGGGGGTTCATTTTCTGATATAGGGCTATAAGGCTATGAGCTCAACTTGAAACATAAGCTATAAAGCAGTGCACAACATCCAGCCCTATACCAAGGATAATAATAATAGATAATAATAATGACACGGATGACTTCGATGCCGCCATTTTATCCTGACCAATGGCAGGCACGTGTGGAACACATGTCATATAACGGCACAAGCAAATTGCCTTCAGAGTGAACAGCGCCATTCATGGAGGAAGTTTCCCATTTACAGCACATTAGTGGTCACATTTAATCACTGGCTTGCTTTGATGCCATGAAGGGCCCATTCCGTCTCTCCGCTCGGCCGCACCCCCGGAACACCAGCTAATTACACGCCAATGACACGACTTTAGCCGGCGTTAGAGAGCGGCATGCAGAGAACATGAAGGGAAGGTTCCATTCTTGCCCCAGGTGGGAAGCCATCGCCTCTTTTCATCTCCGGAAAACCTATTTACTATTTAATGCCTTGGCTAACCCAGCTATAATTAACAGACAATAAGAACATTGTTCTTTATTTTTCTCCTCCCCATCGCAGGATTCGGGGAATTGTATTCTTTCCACTCGTATCTCCCGTGGGTGATTATTTCAGGAGCGAGAATGTCAGACACGCGCCCCCGGCTCTAATCCAGCCGACTGAGAGATGCTGGCACTATGGCTAGCCTCAATACGGCAAATTGTACGGCTCCTCTCACTGTGAGAGAATGTTTCATGGAACTTAGCAAATAATTCCCTCTGCCATTTAACATTTTATTCTTGAACCAACAAATGTATTTGTAGCTGTAATATTGGTGTGTAGGCGCCATCTCAGTGCATTGTGCCTGAGTCTGAGCATTCAGCCAGCGCTACACATTAGAACTGCTTTCAGCTAACCTATTGTTTCTCCTACTCCCATGTAACTGGAGGAGTCCCAAGCCGGACTTGGATTTCTTACTATTGAGTGCTATTCTGATACCTACTGGGAGCTGCTATCTTGCTCCCTTCCCATTGTTCTGCTGATCGGCTGCTGGGGGTGAGGGGGATATCACTCCAACTTGCAGCGCAGCAGTAAAGTGTGACTGAAGTTTATCAGAGCACAGGTCACATGGCTGTGGCACCCTGGGAAATAAAGAATATGGCTAGCCCCATGGGAAAAACAGATTACAATGCAAGATTCTGCTGGAGAAGCTCTATTAACTGATGGGTTTTGAAAAAAACATGTTTTACCATGACAGTATTCCTTTAATAAAGGGACTCCACCCATATATACACCATGACTCTGCTTCATTATTTAACATGGAATAAATGACTCAGTGGCAGTATATTCAAGAATGATGAGAATGTCATATAAACATTTGCTACTGTTAATAATTATTACAAGTATGGCAAGGCTAAAGGTCCCCATATATGGGCACTACTGACGGGCCTGCCTGACCGATATCTGGCCTGAAATCGGACAGATCTCGATCGGGCAGGTTTAAAAATCTAGTCGGATCGGGGACTGCATCGGCTCGTTGATGCGGCCCCAGGGCCAAACGATTGAATTAGCCTAGATTCTCCCGATATCGCCCACCCGTAGGTGGGGGATATCGGGAGAAGATCCGCTCGCTTGGCGGCAACGCCAAGCGAGTGGATCTTAAGGTGTATGGGGGCCTTAATGCCACACGGGGCTAATTCTCGGCCTGCGGAAAAAACAGAGGGCAAAAAGCAGCCCCTACACTGGCATCAGCCTTCTTCTCTACCAGTGAATCGCCAGGGTGGAGGCACACGTAGCAGATATCAGCTCTGAAATGCAAACTCTTGCGCTTCTTCGCCAAACAAGTGGAGCTTTTCCGTGCAATATTGTGCTAATTTGATCGTTTGGCCAATCAATTTTCAGCCAGATATCGGTCAAGGAGGCATGGCTTCTGGTCTAAAGGACCCGAATCGGCAGCTTAAATTTTCCCGTGTAAGGCCACATTAAAGGGGAAGGAAAGGCTAAGTCACTTTGGGGTGCCAAAATGTTAGGCACCCCCAAGTGACTTAGATCGCTTACCTTGTACCCTGGGCTGGTGCCCCTATTAGGAGAAAAAAGCACCAGCCCGGGGTACCTGTAGGAAGCGCTTCCTCCTTCCTTTCTCTTCTGCCGGTGAAATCCGTTGGCCGGCGCATGCGCAGTAGAGTGAAAAGCCGAATTTCTTGTTTAAGTTCGGCTTTTCATTCTACTGCGCATGCGCGCGCAAGTGAAAAGGAAGGAGGAAGCGCTCGCTGCTACCCCGGGCTGGTGCTGTTCTCTCCATACAGGGGCACCAGCTCGGGGTAAAAGGTAAGCGATCTAAGTCACTTGGGGGTGCCTAACATTTTGGCACCCCCAAGTGACTTAGCCTTTCCTTCTCCTTTAAGGCATACATTGCCAGCTGAGCCTCCAAAACCTTTAAAGAAACAAGACAAAGAAAAACATATTTCTATTTATAAAGGGGATAACCACATGTAGGTACAGTAAGTCCCTTCCAGTGGTTGAACATCCCCAGTATATTTTCTCATTGCTTTACAGTTCATTCCATGGATTTACTTGAGGCCTGTAACTGACACGCTTCTCTCCTTTGTTGATATTTGCCCTGATTCAGCCTTTATCCCCTGCTTACACTTCTACTTCCTTTCACCTTGTCATTACTGAGCAGCTGCCAAAATTCTATCCGCCAACTCAATAACCTCCATAAAGAGTCAGATATATCATTTTAAACCCAGCCCGGCTCTTGTCTACCTGCCAACAGAGCTCATCCTTCCCATAGCTGCTTTATGGAAAAACATATTGGATTTGTCATGAGTACACATTCCAGATTATTTACAGCTCAGTGGAAGTGTATGTTTGTCCTAGAACCCAAGGAAGTAACCAATCCATCTCTTTTAAGCTGGTAAAAAAAAATTCCCACAAGGCTCACCGGGGCTTATCGTGAAACATAATAAGCTCAGCTCACCTCATTGGTGTGAGGACTGCACCCACATATAGACTTCTGGAAATGTTTTTGTCTATTCTAAGGCCTCAGTCACAGTAGTGATCTTCTTGTGTCCCATTTGTGGCAACTTTAATGCAATGCAACTATAGTTGCTACCTGGCCAGTATTTCACCCGGCCTAGCTGGTAAAAAAACAATATTTGTAATAAATGGTCCACCACCTCCTGCCCACCTCCTATCCCCTCTCCCAGTTCACTTTCTAACCCACCTTGCTCTCTATTTCACCTTGGGTGGGCCACCGACATCATACCCTGGCCAGCAACAACCTTAAGGAAAGCTGGCAACCCTAAATACAACCCAGGAGAAAGACAAGAGATAAAGAGAGAGGTGCCTTGTGCAGCCAATGCTCAAAGATCTCAAGGTTCCACTCTCCCCAACAGTAACTGTGTCCATAAAGCACCCAGCTGGGGAGGAAGGCAAGGTCAATTGGTGCCCACTGTTTATAACCCTATCCACAGGCTCAAGAAAAAATGGCTGCTCGTTGATACCAAACGATAACATTGTATTTCTACATCATGGCAGTCGAATTGCTCTACCCAATAGGAAATAGACTGCTGATCACTGGTGTCCAAGACTTAGGCCCATTCTCATCTACTGCCATTGCTGTTGTGTCGGATGCAGCTTTGTGGGTTTTCTAGGAACAGACGACTTGGCACCAGCAATCTGTGGCTACTATTTTGAACATTAGCTTGGATATATGATCTGCTATTGAATTTTACAGATCAAAAGTTCCAGTTTTTGGAGATCTTATTGCTCCATTTCCCCACACCAAATACAATGGATCAAGTCATCAACATAACGTGCAACATTTTCCAATCACAAAGCAACTCCAACAAAGTCAAGCTACAAGAGCGTCAAGAAGAAGCAAAGGTTGATATATTGAGAGAGAATGGGTCAACATCTAACCATCCAAATTACTCCCAACATCCCACCAACAGCCTTTTGACTGGGACCTGTAGTTCAGTATCTCTAAATTAGGTATCCCCAATCTTTTTTGTTTGTGAGCCACACTCAGATGTAAAAAGTGGAGGCTCTGCTTGGTGTAAACTGTGTCTCTGGGCTTCCAAAACTTGTCTCCAATCCAGAAATGCAAAAATGGCACCTACTTTGAGGCCACTGGGAGCAACATCAAAAGGGGTGGTGAGGAACATGTTATTCCGTTGCTCTAAAGCCACAGTTCTCCCACACCAAGCCATGTATACCATTTGCCTTTGATAATTATAACACAACAGAAGTGCTAAGGGTGATGATAAGGAACCCTTAGCCGTTCTCCCGCAGCTCTGAGGCTGGCTAACATATTCCTATTAGGAGCAGTTATCATTATACAGATTAACAAAACCAATAGGTAGGATTGTCTCCTGGTACCGTCAGGGTTACGGGTGTCAGGGTTACGGGTGTCAGGGTTACGGGTGTCAGGGTTACGGGTGTCAGGGTTACGGGTGTCAGGGTTACGGGTGTCAGGGTTACGGGTGTCAGGGTTACGGGTGTCAGGGTTACGGGTGTCAGGGTTACGGGTGTCAGGGTTACGGGTGTCAGGGTTACGGGTGTCAGGGTCACTTTAAAGAAGAGTATTGGCTAAAGAAACAAACAAACGTGATATAAGCAGACACCTTGTGACAAGAACAGATAAAGCCCTAACAGTTTCCATTACTTGACAGAACTAAGCGCTTTCATGTGAATCTCTCTGCAATAATTCGTGCTGGTCGAGTAAACAACATTTTTCCACTGGTTAAAGGTGAGGCTACAAGGGTGAATCTGGTGCAACATATTGCAAAATAAAGTGAGTTCACTGACAGGCAAGCAGAAAAACAGAACGTGGCAGGAATAACAGAAAAAATATAGCCTTTCAGCCACAGAACAAGGGCACTAACTAGTCACCCATGGGGGGAGTTTATTTGCTTGTACGGGAACCCCTCTGTCCAAAGCAGTTAAATAAATAAAGTAAATGAAAGCTCCACTTGCCCTTAAGTGCTGAGCATTGAATCTAGGTCCACTCATTAAGATAGGTCGCCAAACAAGCATCTTTCCCCCGGCATGCCCACCTAAGGTGGCCAATATTGGGCTAATCTGATCTTAACTTCTAATTGCTCTGCCAAAAACATTCCCCTCCATCCAAACCATCGATCAACACAAGAACAGAAGATTATTCCAACCCAGAATTCCCCAACCTTTTTTACCCATGAACTGTAAAAAGAGTTGGGGAGCAACACAAGCATGAAAAAGAGTTCATAGGCTCCCAAAAAGGGCTGTGATTGGCTTGCCTCCAATCCAGGAATTCAAAAAAAAGGCCACTGGGAGCCACATCCAAGGGGTTGGTGGCCACTATACTAACCAATGAGACAAGGCCACAAATCCTTGATCCCCAGACCAGACCAACAAGGGGGGGAAATTTGACACATGAAGTTGACACACATTTGCCTGTTGGCTAGTAACACCATACACAGGGATTGGTCAGTGACACAATACAGCTAACAAGTGCGGCCATCAGCCAACGTGGTCTTCCATGTTGGGCGACCACTTCTGGGGCTATTAATGCAGGGCCGCGTACCTGTAAAAGAGCAAATGATTGCACAGCCCAATTGGTACAACATGTATCACACAAAGGAATGACTGACACCCGACAAACTGGGATTCAGGCTGCAAATGACTGATGCTAACCTTCCCAGCATGCCGTGCCTACGGGACGCCTATGGCTACATGCAAAGCTCTACATCAGCACATTTTGTTCAAATGTGTCCGAGCCAAATCATCTACAAGTTTGCAGTCACGTAGGTGATCCTGTATTACTTACTTTTTTTAAAATCATTTTTTAATTATTTGCCTTCCTTTTCTGGCTTTTTCTAGCTTTTAAATGGGGGGTCACTGAACCCAACACACGCAAAAACTATTTACTGTATATACTCGAGTATAAGCCTAGTTTTTCAGCACCCAAAATGTGCTGAAAAAGTCACCCTCGGCTTATACTCAAGTCGGTTGCCATGGGTGCCTCCAGACTAGCACCCTCTCTCCTTTGTGTGCAAATTAGGCCACCTGCAACCAGACCCTCCAGTGCCTGTTGTTTTTGTTGACCCTGTTCTCCGCTTACAGAGTTAGTTTATTGTTTTTCTTTGAAATACATATTTAAAAACATATACCCCACTGATGCCTCAATTAATGTAATTTTATTGGTATTTATTTTGATTATTGAAACTTAGCAGTAGCGGCTGCATTTCCCACCCTAGGCTTATACTCGAGTCAATAAGTTTTTCCAGTTTTCTTAGGTAAAATTAGGTACCTCGGCTTATATTCGGATCGGCTTATACTCGAGTATATACGGTATCTGAGGCTACAGTTCTATACTTCGTTACTTTTTATTACTTTACTTCCTATTCAGTCCTTCAGCTATTTAAATTTCCGTCTCTCATTCAAATGACTGCCTGGTTGCTAGGGTAAATATGATCCTAGTAACCAGTTAGCTGCTGAAATACCAAACTAGAAAGCTGCCAAGGAAAAAACTGAAAAAGAACTGAAAAAACACATAAAATAAAGACCAGTTGCAAATCGTCTCATAAAATCACATCATACTAAAAGATAATTTAACAAAGGCCTGGGCCTAGGGCGGCATAAATTTTGGGGTGGCATGCCCCTCACATACAGAGCACTGGGGATGGGACCAGCAGAAAACGTAATGGGCGCGATCCTGTGGGGGGAGGGGGCAGAGAAAGGGGGGCGTATCGGCGTCTGAAAACAAAATCCGGCGCTGCTCTTTTCTTTTATGGCGTGATTCACCTTTAATATGTTACAGAATTTCCTATGTGTAGCAACTTTGCAACTGGTCTTCATTATTTCTTCTTTACAGTTTTTGAGTTATTTACCACTTTCTTCTTCTTCTATCTCTTTCCAGCTTTCAAATGGGGGTCACTGACCCCAGGCAGCCAAAAAACGATTGCCCTGTGAGGCTACAATTTTATTGTTAATTACATTTATTCCTACTCAGTGTCCCTCCTATACTTATTCCAGTCTTGCACTCAAACCTCTGCCTGGTTGCTAGGGAAAACATGACCTTTGCAACCAAATAGCTTCTGAAATACCAAACTGAAAAGCTGCTGAAACAGATAGATGAACTAAAAAAAAAAGTCCAATTGCAAATTTTCTCAGAATATTACGGTCTACATCATTAGATAATCTAAAGGTGAGCTATCCCTTTAAGGGAAGTAAAATAATATTTAATAAGATTTCATACTCTTTCCGAATGAAAGATCTGAGCGTGTGTGTAAATGGCACAACAGCCTGAAAGTGGAATCATGACCATATCTGTGTCACAGGGACCCTTGTGAGTAAGTTCTTCCATTGGGCAACTTTCCACAGGCAGAGATAGAAAATAACAAGCTGTTCTGCAGAAAACAATAAGGGAAATGTGTTTTTGCTTACTAATAATGCCCCGAACAGATTTGCACAATGAGCCCCTGTAGCGAATGGCCATATGCATCGCAGCCACACAGGCTGATAAACGGCCAATGCCTCAAAGTCATAATTCCCAGTGATGAATAAGCCCAAAATAGAACAGAACTCCCCAACGGAGCCAGCAGAGTCACTAATAAATATCTCTACTTGTCTCTTTGCCCTGACACTCACTTATTTCCTATTCAGGTCTGGACTGGGATACAAAATAGGCCCTGGCATTCCAAGTACACAGCCCCCCTCCCAGCCCAATAAATAGTGACAGTCTATGGCAGCCCCTCTGGCATTTGCCAGAACCCACAGATTGCCAGTCCGGGCCCGTTCATAACCTTTTCAACCTGTAAAGCTCATTGGTCACATAAAACCGCCCAATAGCCAGTTGCTAGGGTTGCCAACTTTCCCCGTTCAGAGTGCCGGGCAGGAGCGCAGGAGGTAACATAACGGGGTGATAACGCCATAGGGCGGGGAAGATGACGTCACATAGACGAGGATTATGGCAGTCAGTCTTGGAGAGCCCTGTCCAGTTTCCCTAATTTGCAAAACCAGGGCGGCAGTTTTGACCAGGACAGTCCTTCCGAAAACCAGGCTGCCCAGGTCAAAACAGGCGTAACCCTATTAGTCACTGTCACACAATCAGCTCATCGATATTTCAACAGAGACGCAAGCGTATTATTCAGGCAGGAAACAGCGACTGCATAGGGCGACTTCACATTATTTCATTGGCAGTTTCCTTTTTTTTTGTTTGTGCAACTGCTTCTATTTTTTACTATATTTAATTCATTTCCCTCCTCCCCTCCATGTTTGCCTGTAGCAGCCAGAACACCCAGAATTTTCTAAACCTTTAGAATTTAATACATTAAGGTGACAATAACCGTTGACCTTACATGTGACGACAGGAGCTGCCGATTTAGCCCCTCCAGTTCCAGAGTCAGAAGCTTATTGGTCCGTGCACCCTGCCGGGGAAAGGACTGCAGTAATGCTCCGATTCCGTTCTCTTATCTATTTTGGCCCAGTTGTTGTGTTCATATCGGGTAAAGATCTGCTCATTGAAGAATATGATGATCTATGCGCAGCTATAGTTATTCAGTAGCAGCTAAAGTCCAAAGTAATCATGTTCTGTAAGTGTTACTAAAGGCACAGAGCTTCGGAAAAACAAAGCGATTCGTATTGTTGCTGGTGGAGAGGCATTTTGAAGAAATTCGGCGCCCGCGGTGGCAGTTATCTATCGCGGGTGACTAAATCTCTCCGTGGGACATCAGCCTAATACTAAGAGGTCTCCATGCAAAGTATAAATGTTGTTGTGCTACAAGATTCTCCAATCTCAACACAAAAAAAACCTTGGCGCAAACTATAAAATGCGGATAGAACTGTTGCTAAATACCTTGGAAGGTTGACAAAAGCACAAAGGAATTTGCCTTTTATTTTTTGTATACAATATTTACACAACTAGTTGCCCATACTCTAGTTTGCCCAGTTGTGCAGTCTTTTCCCTCCCCCATGGCCCACACTAGTGCTGGGCAGACAGCTCTAGCACCCCTCCATTGCCCCTACCCTGTTTCCCCGAAAATAGGACATCCTCCGAAAGTAAGGCACCCCCCTGATTTTTCACCCCCTCGGAAAATAAGGCACCCCCTGAAAATAAGACACCCACCTAGGGCTGGGGGATAAATCTCGCCCAAACGATGGAATAAATGTGTACTGTATTCTTCTTCATGGAAAAATAAGACATCCCCTGAAAATAAGACCTAGTGCATATTTTGGAGCTTAAAAAATATAAGACAGTGTCTTATTTTCGGTAGTTGGCACCTTATGGACCTTTTGTTTAGCATGAACCTGGATCTCATTAGGTCACAGTGTATATTGCGAGTCCTTCTCAATGGTAAAACACTGGCAATGGGGCCTTTGGTGGTCCAGAGTGCGTATAGGATTAATCATGCTTTGAACAACATCCAGACCACCAGCCGGTGGGTTATAAATAAATGCAGCCCACCTCATGGAACAGTTGGATAGCAATGTACTTGTACTGGAAAATAAATGAAGTTAACAAGGTCACTCAGACCTTTGCTCATATGGAGAAGGTGGAAAAATTAATCTCAGCACTTCATGAAGAGCCGTTAACTGGCCCAGTGGAAATCCCACCAGCTCTCCAGCCAAGGAGCCACATTTCACCGAGCAATGGAAATAAATGCAGCATCCGTACATGGACAATAGTCCATTCAATCTGATGCTGGCTTTTGAGGACCCAAGGAACAGAATATCTTTGAGACTAAGTTCCACCTTAAAAATAGCTGTAATTTACTGTAACCCACTGCAACCAATCAAATATCAGTATCTAAACTGTAAAAAATAGCTGTAATTTACTGTAACCCGAATAGCAGTATCTAAACAGTAAAAATAGCTCTAATTTACTCAAATACCAGTATCTACACAGTGACAGTGGATGCTACCTGCCAGGTTCCTATGACTCCTCAATTGAAGAGCAGAGATAAAGCCAAGCTGTACAGATGCAATTTGTCTCCCCACAATGTAGTGTCTCTCCCTCCCAATACACAATTCACGCATCATTGCAGGGTTTTTATGTTTTTTATTAAAAACTTCACAATAAAGAATTAACATAACTCATTGCAGGGAAGGAGTCACACAGTGTTCGGGGGCACACTGGGCCACATCTAGGCCAACCCAGGCCTCCCGCCCTAGGTGCAAGGTCCACCCGATGCCACAAGAGAAGGTCAGGGTAAGTGCCATTTGCTAGAAGCCACAGATTGCCAGATCAGGCCTGGCTAAAGGACGAATTGCCGGTTTTCTGATATAACTGTAACCTTGTTATAAGCCAAAGGGGACCCTGAAAAAAAAAAGTTGATCCTTGCTCTAAAAAAGTCCAACAACCATTGGCTCAGAAAGAACATTAGCTCTGGGAGGTCTGGGAGTGGGCCAACAGTACATCTTTAAGAAGTTCCAAGTAGACACGCTATATGATCGAACATATAATTACAGACTGATGAGGTAGCGCTGAGCGTGGGTCGTGGCTAACTGGGCAGGGCAGGGTAAGACACATTTTATCCCACCAATGGAAAGTCGTCTGTTGTGATATTGCCATGGCTGCCTACTTATCTCAATGACATCTCAAACCCAGATTCATCTCAGAATGGATACCTATTAAAAGGCCATGAAATGGTTTGGGACTCGGTACAATGACTTGTAGCATTAAGCTGCATTTAAAAGGAAGTAGGATGAAGGAAACTCCGCGGCAAACAGGGAGGAATGTAGAACAGAGGTTAGAACTTTCCCTGGGCTAAAAGGAAATATATTATTTTTTATTTAGTTACAATGGTGTATTGAGGGGTTTTACTGGGAAATTTGTTTAGAGTGATAAAGGGTACACTGGCTTTTATTTGTGGTTTCTATTTAGCTTTTTATTCTGCAACTATCCAGTTTGGAGTTTTAGCAGCTATATGGTTGCCACAGTCAAAATTACCAAGGATGCACCAAACCCAGTTTTTTGGGTTCAGCTGAACCCCCGAAGCCCGAATACCGAACCATATGGTTAATTTTTTTCCCCCTAACATTTAACCCTTCCAAATCCTAATTAGGATATGCTAATTAATTCTACTTACGGTTTGGATTCGGTTCAGCGAGGACCATGGATTCGGCCGAATCTGAACCCTGCTGAAAAAGGCCGAATACCGAACTGAATCCTGGATTCGATGCATCCCTAAAAATTACCCTAGCAACCAGGCAGTGGTTTGAATGAGAAACAGGAATATGAATTGGATTTGGTCTGCATAGGAAGGTAAGAAAAAACAATAACAATTAAATTGTACCCTAAAAGAGCAATCGTTTTTTGTCTGCCGGGTCAGTGACCCCCATTTGAGGCAGAAGAGGAAAGGGGGCCATATATGGTAAGATTTGCCCGTTTGGCAAGGCCGCCAAATGAGTGAATATTTCCTCCAATGAAGGGCATACAAGAAGTCGGAGTGAGGACCTCATTGGCTCATTCATTGATCTGACAGAAAAACTAAGCCTGTCCTATCGACACCTGACCAATATTTGGATAGATATCCATCAGGGAGGCCTGTCGGAGGGCCCCCTACTTGGGCAAATTTATGCTTCTGATTCAGGTCTTTCCGGCCAATTTGGCAGCATAAACCTTCCCATGCAATGCCACCTTAATCCAAAAAAATTTAGACAAACTGAAAAGTTGCTGCACCACCCCTCTCAGATCATACATTGAACAGGGCCCAACAATTCCACACATGCCTGGGTCCACAAATGCCCTTATTCAATACAAATCCATGGAGATAGATATATATATTTAGCACAGGGCAGTCAATGGGTTTATCTCTCCTTAAGTGTGTGGGGAGGAAGAATCTGAAGAAAGGAAATATTTGCAGCTGATAGTCCCCACTTAGAGAGTCCTGGTATTCTGGCCGTGTCTCTCCAGCCTGATAGCGAATGGACCGGCCCTCACGGAAACACTGATTCCATAGCCCTGATATGCAAACCAGCTGTTGTGGCGGCCAGTGGAAAAAAGTCTGCGGAATATTAGGCCGGGGCCGAGTAGGCAGAGAAAATACATGAACAGTATCTTTTCTTTCGAATGGGTGATGCGTGTCTGTTGGCAGAACGTTTTACAAGCTGCTCTCGTTTATAAGGTCACCGCTTCTCTATAAAATATAACTGCTTTTCAATGTTTTGTAGTCACCCTGCCAACTATTTAACCCAGGGACTGGGGAAATCATCTTGCTGCCTAAGCAGGGAACAACAGTGGGACTACAACTCCCAGCATCCCTAGAGCAGGGCAGTCCTTGCTAGTTAAGGGGGCAAGCAAGCTACACATGGAATACGGGACCCCCATATCGTTGGAGCTTGCTTACTCCACTGCAAGAACGTCAAGAATTACTGCAGGGTTTTGGGCTCCCAATCATTAATGGGGGTGAGGCAAGGACCAATTATGACCCATCTGACAGCTCTATATCCATGCACAGGCCCTGCCCAGTATAGTCACATGCTGGCCCTGGCACCCATTTTGTGGTAGTCCCCACCCCATTTTTAAATCCATTGTTCATTATCCATAGGTGGCATTTAGGCCAGAAAATGTTCTGGGTAAATGATAAATGACTTTAAATACTAAGTATTACTGTTTATAAGAAGGAAAAGCAAACATAGCTCTTCAACTGAAGTACAACTACTGGAACTGCAGGGGGTTGCAGGATGATCTTAATTGCTTAATTTTAACCCTAGGGCCAAACGATTGAATTAAGATGGCAGGCATAGGCGCCATCGGTTCACGGAGAAGACTGAAGAAGTTGGACTTTTTTTTATCGCAGTTCCATTCTACTAAGCAGGTAGGGCTGACTGCCCGAGGGGACCCACACTATATGGGTTAATTGTTTCCTGATTAAAATGATCCTAGCGTGTGTGACCTTAGATTGTAAGCTCCACTGGGGAGTGATGTCTGTAAGGGGCTACGGAATATGTCAGTGTTATCCAATAAAGAATAATTCTAATACATCTCAGACACAACTTAATGACGTTCTTAGTTCCCCTTTATTTCTCATGCTCTACCTACCTCTATTAAAGCCACCAGATATCCAAAGGAGGAAACAATTAAAACTAAGGATTGTTAATCATATCTTTATCAGGCTGTAATTACAGATAAGGAGGATGCAGGTTGTCACATGACTATCAGGTAAACACTCTCATATTAAAAAGATAAGGAATGTGATGGCCTTCCAGCTGTCTTTATTTCCTTTTGGGAAAATGAAGGGGAATAAATGGGGGAAAAAAAGAAAAGAAAAACAAACACATCAGTCTTGTCTTTTGCTGGGTGTTCGCTGGGGGGGGGGGGGTAGGGCTCATGTGTTGGGGTAATAAAATGGCAGCTTGTATGTGGTGTTTCAGGCATATCACAAAGCCCCCTGCTGGCTTCTTATAAGACAATTATAACATAGTAGGAAGGCTATGGGAGGTAAAAGACTGTCTCTTTGCCAGCAATTTACATAGAGCCACATATTCTATAGACTGAGCCTTGTAAATGGTTAATGCTTTAACTATGGCTAAAATAGCCCCCGCTACTAACATTGGTGATCCCTAGTGTAAGTGGGAATGGCTGGTCACCCAACCATTTGGCCCCCTATCCCTGTTCCTTGGCCATTCTTCATTTCTTTATAAGAACAAGCAGGATAAATAAAGATGTAAAGAGAAGAGAATATGAGTGAACAGAGGAGGAACACTTATGAGCCCCCGACACTGGGTACAGGGCCCGTGGTTTATCAGATATCAGTAATCCTAACCCTTGTATCTTGTAACAGGTTTTACTTGCCCTTTGACAAGGGAACAACTGTACACATTGTGTCACATGATGTTTGCCTAGTTTTTTGGAAACAATGACGCCACACTGCAGGTTGCATGACAGCGCCCAAAGAATCTATCGTTTCAGGCACAAATATAGCGACAGCACAAAATACACAGGCGGAGGAATCTGCTTGCGGTCGGCTTCAACAACTTTTTCTGCAGAAAGACAACAATGAGATTCTGCTGACAAAGGCCGTGCCACTGCTCAAACAGATATTTGTGATTTCAAGCTGGTGTTTCTATGTACTTTCAGCTCAAGAGTCCATTGTCAAGTGCGGCCCAGAATAATATCACCTCGCCTGACCCGGGTCGGCTTCACGCTATGACAGAGAGTAGGCCTACAGGGAAATTCAGCAAAAAATAAACATGTTGTAGGTTATTGTGTAGTTGGCACGACAGCTGCCGCCCTGTCAGGCCCCGCTATGGCCAAGCCCGGGGCAGCCCAACGTTACCTGGGGGCCCGGAGTCTCTCAGCCCTGGCAGATTCCCATGTTCAATCTATGACACTTTCCTATCACATGACTTTCCATACACAGTGGAACAAACCACAAGGAAGAGTTTCTGTTGTGCTGGCTGTGACTAAGGCTCCTGTATAGCAGGGATCAGCAAATAGAAGGGGAATCAGTCCTCCGACCTCTCGCCCCATTGTTTATATTTCCATAAGCAGGGCTGCACCCACAAGCTTTCATAAAGGGGCAGAAAGGGCATTGTACCTGCCCATGAACTCTTCTGCACTGGGGTACCGTAATGCTTGGAGTACAATCGACAGGGGTAATTATATCTTAATTGGGATCAAGTACAGGTACTGTTTTATTATTACAGAGAAAAGGGAATCATTTAACCATTATATAAACCCAATAGGGCTGTTCTGCCCCCAATAAGGGGTAATTATATCTTAGTTGGGATCAAGTACAGGTACTGTTTTATTATTACAGAGAAAAAGGAATCATTTAACCATTAAATAAACCCAATAGGGCTGTTCTGCCCCCAATAAGGGGTAATTATATCTTAGTTGGGAACAAGAACACGGTACTGTTTTATTATTACAGAGAAAAAGGAAATCACTTTTAAAACTTTATTTGCTTATAATGGAGTCTACGGGAGACGGAACTTTCTGGATAACGGGTTTCCCGATATGGGATCCCATACCTGTACTATGTACTGTTAAGGGGGTTACTGTCACTGGTCACCATAACATCTCCTGCACTATATACTGGCTAGGGAATTAAAAGTAAAGTAAAAACATTAAAAGGATAAGTTCACCTTTAAGTTAACTCTTAGTATATTATAGAATGGCCAATTCAAAACAACTTTTCAATTGTAGTTTTCCAACTTTCACTGATGGGGGGGATGTCACTGACCCCAGCAGCCAATATTGCTGTGTAAGACTACCTACAATTTTAATGTTATTGTATCTTTTTATTACTTATTTTTCTTTTCAGGTCCTTTCCTATCAATTTACCTCTTTCATACCACTCCATGGTTGCTAAGGTAGTCTGAACCCTAGCAACTGATAAATGATGAAATCCTGGAGAACGGCTGAACTGAAAGTGAAATAACTGAAGTGTCAAAAATGATCAAAACATGAAGACCAATTGCAAATTCTCACAGGTGAACAACCCCTTTAATGGCCAGTGTAACATCTTCTGTATTATATACTGGGGGTTTACGGGGGTGTATTTTTCCTTTAACAAGCGAATCCCATGGCAGGCTCTGCTCAGTCCCCTTGCTGTATTTTAGCCCAGTTCTCACACAGTCGGACCCTACAGTTTGTATTTCCATGCCCGTGTCGCCGACTGTGCCAGACAAACGCTCACGTAGCCATCGAGCCTGTCTCCGAAAAAGCGACAATTTGTTTCCAGTGACAGCAGCTCAGGTGAGCGAGTCTCATGATGCTGAGCAAATGGAAATCATCTCTCTCCCAGCTCTCTCGCTAACGTACCGTGACAGTTTCCAACGTATCGTCGCCCGTCTCGCTGCGCAAACAATGCCAGACTGGCTAACCACTTGGGAATGTCATCAGAAAATCGCTTTCGCTTGGTCGGATGTGAAATTCTCGTATACAGCATTATTTGGAAAGCTGATGAAGCCGCCCTAACGCTTGCCTGTCTGACACTTGATTTATGCATTCTGTCCAATGATGTCAGTAATTGGGCTCAGAACCAATCAGAATCTGGATCACTGCCTCGAGGGCTAAACGCAGAGAGGGGCAGCAGGTGTCCAGCAGAATTCAGGGCTGAAAAATATTAACTGATACAGAGCTCAGGGCTTGTTCACTTTAAAATTCACTTTTTTCTCAGCAGCTCTCCAGGAATTTCAGCAGGTATCTGGTTGCTAGGGTCCAAATTCCCCTAGCAACCAGGCAGCAGTAAGGGAGAGAGACTGGAATATGAATAGAAGAGGGGCCAAATCGAAAGATAATTAATAAAAAGTAAGAATAACAATAAAACTGTAGCCTCACAGAGCAATAGTTTTTGGCTACCGGGGGCCAAAAACTACGGAACGAATCAGAAAAAGAATGCAAATAAGAAATTAAAAATTAGGACCAACTGAAAAGTTGCTAAGAATTTGCCATTCTTATAACATGCTAAAAGTTAACTTAAGGTACTGCATCATAGCCCTGCCCATCAATAGGATTTGTTTGTCCCTGCACGTCATTCACAAGACCCTATACTTTAGTGACCCGCCCATATATGTTACTTGCCCCGCCTCTTGCTCAGATTACTGCATTAGGAAAGATGGCAACACAAAGGGGCAGATTTATCAAAACACGAGTTCGAATCCCGATCTGCGACGGTAAGACCAAGTGCATAGTTGCATTCTACATAAGGCAGCAGCTCTGACTGGCTGCACATAAGATTAGAGGGACAGATGCTCTCAGGAGTACCCATAGATTTAACTGGATCAGATCCTACTCACACATACCAAAACTGTGTTATGCACGGCGACTAAACTACTTTCTAAGCAGCCATGCAACATGCGTCTGAACTGATCCCTAATGAGACATGTACGATTTGTGAGCGGAATATAGGAGTGAGGCGGCTATGATATGAAACTAATTAGGTTAAGGCCTAACCCTTTACAGACAAACATTAGTTTCCTCATTTTTAAGGAATAAACATCACCTACACATTTTACCCTAGCTAGCATTGAGACTTTGGGGTGCAACAGGGTGCCAGCCCCATGACTGGCACGGGACCCCTCCGAACACAAAGGGAGGAAAAGCTATTTACTTGACAAGAGCTTAAGGGAAGATAGACCAATGGCCTGTGAGACGTGCTGATTCCCACCACCGAATTAGCGAATGACCGTCCCCCAAAACTGCGCCTTCCAGATCAATCTCTGATCAAACTGAGGATGTGCTTGGCTCCCCCATGTAATCTGATGCTCAATCAATGAGCAACTGCATCAGACTAATTGGTCAGCCGCTGAGGTTGCCAAATCTTGCAATAACCTTCTTGTTTGAGTATGAGCAGAGCTTTAGGTGTATGCCCAGTTAAAGGGCGAAGACACACTGAGCTACTTAGTAGCAGCTACTTGTCACAGCTACTGAACGCCAGAAAATCCCCTGCCATAGACAATACTGAGAATTGCCTCTGCTAAAACACACAGAGACAATTATGGGTAAATGATCAGCATTGTCTGTTTCTGTAGCTGACAAGTAGCTGCTACTAGTAGCTCTGTGTGTCTTCACCCTTAGGGCCGTGGCAGACGGGGAGATTTGTCGCAGGTGACTTGAATGTAAATCGCCGGCGGGATGGCATATGCCGAAATCGCGGAAGTTGCCTTGAGAGGAAACGTCCATGATTTTGGGAAATCGCGGCACCGCATTTGCCATCCCACCGGCGATTTACATTCAAGCTAGTGAGATGGCATATCGGGGAGTTTAGTCGTCTGCCACGGCCCTTACAGTGCGATCACTACCCTAGCTCCAGCTGGAATGTAGTAAGACATGATCCAGGTGTAGTAACCCACAGCAACCAATCAGGACTTGGCATATACTGCTCTGCTGCAGTTCAACTAATGATAGGAGGCGTGTGATTGGTTTGTATAGGTTAGTGAGCCAGATTGGTGCAGGCTGCTTGCCTGTGTGCCAGGCTTTATACATGTAATTGCTGGCTGGGAGAGTGAAATGAAAGATGATGTTTTCCTTCTGCTTTTTATAACATTATTACTTAATTGCTTAATGGAAGAATGCAAGTATGGCCGTGTCATAAATGTTCGCAGTTCATCAGTGGATTTTAATTGGATGACTATACAACCGGACTACTGCCACGTGATTGGCACAAAATACTTCTTACTTTCTGGAATGGACCGGTCCATACACGCCTACCTATAACTCCTAATGCCCAGTTCAGCTAAAACATATAGGGATGTTACAGTATTACGTTTATATAGCGAGCCTTCCGAGTTTGAGAAGTGTGAATGCAGCCCGTGTGAAACCTCTGGGAAACATCTGTACTGTAAACAAGGAACAAGTTGGGCCCCATGGGGCCTATTTACCAACCTAATGGCTTTTGCATCATCCCATAATGTTCCTGGCAAGAAGGCTGGAAACTCGCTGCCTCGGAGTAATGTTCAATGGCTCTTAACTAACAAGCCGGTAAATCATATCTCGGCGGAGACGTGCCGATTCTCTATCCATTGCTTTTCTTTTATACGACGAGAGCAGATAATTAACGAGTCGTTTGTAGGCAAAAGCATTAAATAAATACACTTACATCACATCCCCTCCACCCCCCCCCCCCCCCCCCCCCACACGGTCAGGATTATAGCACTGCCTCCACTGCTCCTATTAACAAAGCCCCTCGGCCACTGCCAAATGGGCCCCACAGCAAAATCATTGCAGGGCACCCAAAACTCATACACTCAACTCATAGTGAAACTGGTCATAACTGGATAACACCTATACCTGGGGCCACTATGGCAGAAACAAGTGTGATTGGCTGTGTTTGGCTCTGTGACTGCCGATAGAAGGAATGCCGCTTTGAGGAATAAGCACAAATCTTTAATCTCTAACGAATGTTATTCTGTTCCCTCTTGGGACTGTGTGGAGTAGTGACCGGCCAGTCATGGAGTTGTCTACGATTTTATGGGTTTGTTTGCATGGAAAATAATAATAAAACAATTCAGGAAAGAAATGAGTGTGGCCCCGAGTTCACTGACCTGAAAATGGGCCCTCAGCCCAAGTGATAAAGACTACACAGACACCAAGTAGTTCCCAGAAGACACACGGAGCTACTAGTAGCAGCTACTTGTCATAGCTACTAAAATAGACAATGCTGATCATTTACTGATAATTGTCTCTCTATGTGTTTTAGCAGAGGCAATTCTCAGTATTGTCTATGGCAGGGGATTTTCTGGCATTTAGGGCTCTGGCACACGGGGAGATTAGTCGCCCGCGGCAAAAATCCCTATTCGCGGGCGACTAATCTCCCCGAGTTGCCTTCCCCTTGCCATCCCACCGGCGAACATGTAAGTCGCCGGCGGGATGGCAGACGCGGCGGCGCGATTTCGCGCAAATCGTGAGTCTTTTTCGGCGATTTCCCAAAATCGCCCCGCCACATCTGCCATCCCTCCGGCGACTTACATGTTCGCCGGTGGGATGGCAGGGGGAAGGCAACTCGGGGAGATTAGTCGCCCGCGAACAGGGAGTTTTGCCGCGGGCGACTAATCTCCCCATGTGCCAGAGCCCTAAGGGATCCCATACCTGTATAAACACACCCTGGCAGGGGCAAGCTGCTCAAAAGGGATCTGGCTAGAGACCATTAGAATCATAAGTCAGGTTACCTGGTCAAAAAGGAGCAAATGTCTTGGGTGGGGCTCAGAGAGGGGATAGCAGGGTCCAGACGGGGGGACAGCTGGGGCAAGACGGGGGGGGACAGAGCAGGGCAAAAATAAATAATGAATGGCTAGTGTATCCCATACACTACATGCACACATACAGAGCAGCCAATAAACAATACAAGATGTAAAGAAGGCCCTGCCCCAAAGAGCTTGCCATCTAATTTTTAATTTTTAAAGTGCAGCCCCCTGAATCCATGAGAGCTGATGGCTGCCCAAGACTAGGGAGAACTGTAGTTGTAAGCTCTTTTGGACAGGGCCCTCTTCACCTCTTGTATCGGTTATTGATTGCTTTATATGTTACTCTGTATGTCCCATGTATGTAACCCACTTATTGTACAGCGCTGCGGAATATGTTGGCGCTTTATAAATAAATGTTAATGTAATGTAGTACAACAACAACTGAAGGGCCCTTGGTCCTACTTAATATAAGCAAAATCAAATTTGCTATGGCACCCTGAGCCCCACCCAAGAGCTGCTTGTAGCCTATAGATCAATGTGCCAATGACAGCAAATTAAGCACAATTAAGCCCAATTCAACAAACTTTATCCAGAGCCAACACCAATGCACTCAGGAACAGAGACAGTCAGCCCAGCGACGGCTCAGCTCCAGTCTCTTTCACAGCACTCAGAATGTGCAAATAAAATGAGATGAGCACTTGCTCCCTCTAGTGGACATCAAATAAACTGGCTGTCAGCGCCAATTGCCAGCTATTAGAGCCCCCAGGCGATATCCTATATTAGCGATTCCCTATCCCCTACGTACTCGTGTGTGTGCCACATAGGGACCAAAACCTCCTCTTTAGATTGTGTTGGTCAAGCAGTGCTGGCATTCAGAGGGTTAAAAGCCACACCAAACTTTCCCTGACCATCAAATATCCCACACAACAATACAATATTTCATATATTCTTTCCATCGCATGTGTCTTTGGCAATGTGAGAAGATCCTGCACTCACAAACAATGATGCTGGAAATATGTACTAATTGTTATTATGGGAAATACTGGGCTAAACCCATGGGGATTTGGAAAAGACTGAATCAGTGGAACACTTGGGGGTCTTTTGTGGAACAAAATTCAAATGTTCTAGTATCAGGGTTTCTTCTTCTTTCCTACTGGAAATTATAACCTAGATTTTCCTTCAAACAGAAATAATTTGTTCTGTTTTCCATTTCTCCTTATTTACATCTGTTATCTGTTACTTACCCTTTAAAAACAGATACATTAAAAAATTCTGCAGTTCATTATGATTAAGTGCTAAGCCATCACAATGCTGGAAGTGCAAGCTCTGCAACACTGGCAGTCAAGGGGTTAAGAGCTAATTCAATAAAATGCTGGAAGAATAAAAGCTTTTTCATCCGTGGCAGTGAGAGGGTTAAATGCTAGACCAATAAGGTACTGGAAGTATAAATGCTGTACAATGCTGGCACATAGCCAATACAATGCTAAATGTCTAAAATATTTATGGCACTGATTGGGTTAAAACCTGAGCCAATCAAACTCAGAAAAGGAAATATAAAATCTGTGAAATTCAAACTGTCAAAAAGTGGGTTAAATGCTGAGTTGGTACTGAATGGGTTAAATGCCAAACCAATAAAATGCTAGAAGTATAAGGCTGTTTAATAGACATTGGTAGTGAATGGGTTAAATGGTAAGAAATTAAAATGTAGAGGCATAAAAGCTGTACAATACTGGCAACAAGTGGGTTAAATGCTTAGCCAATAAAAAGCTACAGGTATAAAACTGGCAATGATTGGGTGAAATGCTAAGCCAATAAAAAGCAACAGGTATAAAACTGGCAATGATTGGGTTAAACACTAAGCCCATAAGGTGCTGAGGTATCTGAAGGGTTAAATTTGCAGCAAGAAGTTGCACATTGTGGCATCCACCAGTAGATGAACCAATCATCTCTCTTTGAGCCTTGGGCTCATAGCAAAGCATCGTGGGAGCATGATGGGGATGTTGGGCTTGGGGTGTCCTGGAAATTGTATGTGCCGGTACCATTCCCATCCTGTTTCCACTATTGTCTGGCTCCAAGCACATGACTGCATTGCTCTGTTTCCATTGGGCAGTGGAACTATGCAATAATGTGAGGGGATGTTCCCCCTAGTGGCACTGCTGTGTAACAGCACAGGGACTGACCTGCAGAAGCTCAAATTCATTTACATTAAAAGTAAAGCATTTTCTTTAACAAAAACGTCAATTATCTGTTTCTAAACAGCATTCCTCTTCCATTTGTAACATAACATGGAATAAGAGGATATGGGCCTTTACTTCACTGCCTATGTGCATTAATATAGAGGAGTGGGAGTAGCCATGGTACTATATAAACACCAGTGGCAACGGCAATAAATATATATTGATGCAGGAGGGCCAGCACTGCGGCCAGGCATGTTTAGGAGCCTGTCAAGTCCTAAATAACAACTCACCAGAAATAAATTCCCTAAATACCTCTATATAATACAGCTTCAGCATAATGATGTGTTCCAGTGCACCCCCTAGTGGCTATGGAGCATTCCTACAATGCAGCAAGTCACATAAGCAGTTGAAGCCAAACCCTAATTAAAGGAACAGTAACACCAAAAAATGAAAGAGCTTTAAAGTAATAAATTTATAATGCACTGTTGCCCTGCACTGGTAAAATTGGTGTGTTTGCTACAGTAAAACTACTATAGTTTATATAAATAAGCTGCTGTGTAGCCATGGGGGCAGCCATTCAAGCTGGAAAAAAGGAGAAAAGGCACAGGTTACATAGCAGATAACAGATAAGTTCTGTAGAATACAATAGTGTTTTATCTGCTATGTGCCTGTGCCTTTTCTCCTTTGAATGGCTGCCTCCATGGCTACATAGCAGCTTATTTATATAAATTATAGTAGACTTTCTGAAGTAAACACACAACTTTTACCAGTGCAGGGCAGCAGCATATTATATTTTAGTTACTTTTATACACTTTCATTTTTTGGTGTTACTGTTCCTTTAAGTGAGTTTCCACCGTTAGCACCCAGTACGGGTCGTGTATGGCCAGCGTCGTACCCTGGGCAGAAACTGATCTGATTGGTAGACATAAAGATGCTGAGAATGGGTTTGGGGCAGGCCAAAGGTAAGTAGGCCAATAAATACACTAGTTTCTATAAAGATGTAACGATTGGCCAGTTCCACCAAATTAGGGTAAAAGACCCCCCTCAATCTTTAAATCCCCTGAACAGGGAGGAGCTGTAGCAGAGGAGTAGGGGGTCCAGTGCCTCCTTTGTTTTACATGGAACTAGACCAAGGGTGGCCAAAGTGGGATAAATTAACTGCTCAACCTACAACCCAACAATTGTAATTTATGGGGGGGCAGAAGAGTCGGCCAAGGACTGTGGCCCTCATGGAAAGCCTGGCCCATTTCTAGGCGATGGTATAGCAAGCAGAATATTATGGGATTTAATGTCACTTGACTGTAAATAGATGTTAAGATCGAAGACGCGTGGAGCAGCTACTTGTCACAGCTACTAAACGCCAGAAAATCCCGTGCCATAGACAATACTGAGAATTGCCTCTGCTAAACACACGTAGAGACAATTATCAGTAAATGATCAGCGTTGTCTGTTTTAGTAGCCGTGACAAGTAGCCGCTACTAGTAGCTCTGTGTGTCTTCACCCTAAAGGCTGCCAGGGTCCCTTTCTCACATATTCCTGGGTAAAGTCATCCTCCCCCCCCCCCCCATAAAACATGTCCTTTCCATCTCTCATCCCCATAACACAATCACAGCATTCTGACAATGGGATTGGCGTACAAGGGTCTCCATGGCAACCACTTGTCCTGACGTGCACTTGCAGGAAGTAGCAATCTCCATTATCACGCACGGCCGGCTGCTCTGTTCCTATTGGTGCTGCTGCCCATACTGAATCTTCAGGGTTAACGCTAATCTAACAGCCCCATTATTTAAGGGACCCTTATGAAATACCCCTGATGTGGGCTAAAGAGATACAATAACACAAGAAAAGCAGAAATTGTATGTATTAAATAATATATACTGGGCACCAGTGGCGCAAAGAATCACTGTAAGGCACCATGTATCCATCTAGCTCCACCCACAAAATGTCACATGATAAAACACACTGTCCACTGATTATGGGTGGGTGGAGTTAAGTTAGACCTACCCTTTAAATATAAGGATACTGTTCACTTGTACGCCTGATGAAGGGAAGAGTCACAGACATTTGTGTTGTCTGTGGAGTGAGACCAAGCCCAAATCTCTTAACTCCTCCCACTTCCCAGTAGGTCCCACCCACGACTGGAACCCAAAACTCTAGTCAGTACTTTGCAACGTAGATCAGTTAGGGGATATGCACAATGCAGTTTGTATAGGTGTCCTGTCTGTAGTTGGATGTGGGCAAGCAACATGGCAGCTCCCAGTACATAGAAGCATGTTGCCCCAAAACATTTATGTTCCATTTAGTGCAGGAATGATCTATAATATAGGCAGTAACCAATGAAATTCTGCACACAGTTCATCTGCACAACCCCCCCCCCCCCCCCCTTTGTGTTAGTCGGTTCTATTTTTATCTATCATTCTGACAAAATAATTTCCACTTTTAATAGAATAAAAGCAGGCGAGGGTTATGGGGGGGGAGATGCGCTTGCATTATACTAATTACCCAATTGAATGGAGGGGGCGGGAGCATGGCATTAGCCTACTGCCGTTATCTGATGACTTAATGCTAATTGGAAACATGAGTGACAGGCTATAGTTTCCTCCATTTAGCTGATTAGTGCCAGAAACGGAAGCTCTGTTAGGGTGGGAGGGGTATGGGCTGCCTATGGGCAATAGTGCTCTGGTCGGAATTGAACCCCAAACCCTGTACCCTGCCTTCTATAATGTAAAATGGGCCGCACCAAATGCCAATGTACAGCAGCACAGTATAAGGAAATGATAGGTGGGTGCTCCAGGCATGGGCACAATATGCACCAATGAGAAGGCAGAGTGAGAGGCGCGCAGTTAAGCATACAGCTAACCATACAGGGCAGAATATTGGCCCCAAGGGCCCCCAGCAGATCTCTAGTCAGGGACTGGTAACATATTGATTAGTAATGGTGGAATAAAGGACTGCCCTGGCTCTATCCAATGGGCTTTGGCGAGTTTATCCTTATGTGACTCCTCATTGCTCTCTGTCCTGCCCCCTCCCCCCACAGCCAATCAGCATCTCCTCCTCTCTCTGTGCCAGTCAGTGTATGCTTCCTATTTCCCCCTGTCCATATATATGGCCGGCTTTATTCAATTTGCCCAAATGTGGGAGGAGAGAAGTGTGTATCTCCGCCTACAGTCAGCAACATGGCTGCTCTCACAGGAAGTGGCAAATCCCCACTGTTACAGCAGCCCATGCAATATATCCCCCCCGCCCCCCCGAATTAATACCCTGCTGCCTCAACCCTGAGCAACTAGATCAGCTTCTGTGGTGATAACCCGCGGTGTGCGGCAGCCTGAGCTACTCTATTCCCTGGGCATCTGTACCCGCTACCGTACCCGCTACTGTACCCTAGCCCTCTCTGTACCCGCTACTGTACCCTAGCCCTCTCTGTACCCGCTACTGTACCCTAGCCCTCTCTGTACCCGCTACTGTACCCTAGCCCTCTCTGTACCCGCTACTGTGCCCTAGCCCTCTCTGTACCCGCTACTGTACTCTAGCCCTCTCTGTACCCGCTACTGTACCCTAGCCCTCTCTGTACCCGCCACTGTACCCTAGCCCTCTCTGTACCCGCTACTGTACCCTAGCCCTCTCTGTACCCGCTACTGTGCCCTAGCCCTCTCTGTACCCGCTACTGTACCCTAGCCCTCTCTCTACACGCTACTGTGCCCTAGCCCTCTCTCTACACGCTACTGTACCCTAGCCCTCTCTGTACCCGCTACTGTACCCTAGCCCTCTCTGTACCCGCTACTGTACCCTAGCCCTCTCTGTACCCGCTACTGTACCCTAGCCCTCTCTGTACCCGCTACTGTACCCTAGCCCTCTCTGTACCCGCTACTGTACCCTAGCCCTCTCTGTACCCGCTACTGTACCCTAGCCCTCTCTGTACCCGCTACTGTACCCTAGCCCTCTCTGTACCCGCTACTGTACCCACTATGCACCCCAAGCTGACTCTATACTATACACCAGTCTGTCTCAGTGCCCCCTACTCCATGCCAGTCAGCCCCTATAAGCACTAATTCAGCCCATTACACATTCCCATCAGTTTTTGTGCATTTGTGTAACGCCGGTAAGTGCGCATTTGTGTAACGCCGGTAAGTGCGCATTTGTGTAACACCGGTAAGTGCACATTTGTGTAACACCGGTAAGTGCACATTTGTGTAACGCCGGTAACACAAATTCAGTTTTATTACATTATTAACATGCAGAATGCAGGATATTGGGTTCTTAAGGTTCATGGGTACAACCGAACACCCACGTCTATTCCCTCTTATACCCCCATTAGTCACTGTAACAGCCTCTCTCTATACGTCTAATGCTCCCCCATTCCAGGTTCTGTCTGTACCCCCCAGTAACATCCCCATGTTCTGTCTGTACCCCCCAGTAACACCCCCATGTTCTGTCTGTACCCCCCAGTAACACCCCCATGTTCTGTCTGTACCCCCCAGTAACACCCCCATGTTCTGTCTGTACCCCCCAGTAACACCCCCATGTTCTGTCTGTACCCCCCAGTAACACCCCCATGTTCTGTCTGTACCCCCCAGTAACACCCCATGTTCTGTCTGTACCCCCCAGTAACTCCCCCATGTTCTGTCTGTACCCCCCAGTAACACCCCCATGTTCTGTCTGTACCCCCCAGTAACTCCCCCATGTTCTGTCTGTACCCCCCAGTAACACCCCCATGTTCTGTCTGTACCCCCCAGTAACTCCCCCATGTTCTGTCTGTACCCCCCAGTAACACCCCCATGTTCTGTCTGTACCCCCCAGTAACTCCCCCATGTTCTGTCTGTACCCCCCAGTAACTCCCTCATGTTCTGTCTGTACCCCCCAGTAACACCCCCATGTTCTGTCTGTACCCCCCAGTAACTCCCCCATGTTCTGTCTGTACCCCCCAGTAACTCCCCCATGTTCTGTCTGTACCCCCCAGTAACACCCCCATGTTCTGTCTGTACCCCCAGTAACACCCCCATGTTCTGTCTGTACCCCCCAGTAACTCCCCCATGTTCTGTCTGTACCCCCCAGTAACTCCCCCATGTTCTGTCTGTACCCCCCAGTAACACCCCCATGTTCTGTCTGTACCCCCCAGTAACTCCCCCATGTTCTGTCTGTACCCTCCAGTAACACCCCCATGTTCTGTCTGTACCCCCCAGTAACTCCCCCATGTTCTGTCTGTACCCCCCAGTAACTCCCCCATGTTCTGTCTGTACCCCCCAGTAACACCCCCATGTTCTGTCTGTACCCCCCAGTAACACCCCCATGTTCTGTCTGTACCCCCCAGTAACTCCCCCATGTTCTGTCTGTACCCCCCAGTAACACCCCCATGTTCTGTCTGTACCCCCCAGTAACACCCCCATATTCTGTCTGTACCCCCCAGTAACTCCCCCATGTTCTGTCTGTACCCCCAGTAACACCCCCATGTTCTGTCTGTACCCCCCAGTAACACCCCCATGTTCTGTCTGTACCCCCCAGTAACTCCCCCATGTTCTGTCTGTACCCCCCAGTAACACCCCCATGTTCTGTCTGTACCCCCCAGTAACACCCCCATATTCTGTCTGTACCCCCCAGTAACTCCCCCATGTTCTGTCTGTACCCCCCAGTAACTCCCCCATGTTCTGTCTGTACCCCCCAGTAACACCCCCATATTCTGTCTGTACCCCCCAGTAACTCCCCCATGTTCTGTCTGTACCCCCCAGTAACACCCCCATGTTCTGTCTGTACCCCCCAGTAACTCCCCCACGTTCTGTCTGTACCCCCAGTAACACCCCCATGTTCTGTCTGTACCCCCCAGTAACACCCCCATGTTCTGTCTGTACCCCCCAGTAACTCCCCATGTTCTGTCTGTACCCCCCAGTAACACCCCCATGTTCTGTCTGTACCCCCCAGTAACTCCCCCATGTTCTGTCTGTACCCCCCAGTAACTCCCCCATGTTCTGTCTGTACCCCCCAGTAACACCCCCATGTTCTGTCTGTACCCCCCAGTAACTCCCCCATGTTCTGTCTGTACCCCCCAGTAACTCCCCCATGTTCTGTCTGTACCCCCCAGTAACACCCCCATGTTCTGTCTGTACCCCCCAGTAACTCCCCCATGTTCTGTCTGTACCCCCCAGTAACTCCCCCATGTTCTGTCTGTACCCCCCAGTAACACCCCCATGTTCTGTCTGTACCCCCCAGTAACTCCCCCATGTTCTGTCTGTACCCCCCAGTAACACCCCCATATTCTGTCTGTACCCCCCAGTAACTCCCCCATGTTCTGTCTGTACCCCCCAGTAACACCCCCATGTTCTGTCTGTACCCCCCAGTAACTCCCCCATGTTCTGCATATACATCCCCCCCCATAAACGCGGTTGTCTTTACCCCCAGGATTCCGGCACTGCCGCAGCCCCCCAGCCCCCAGAGCAGCCCCCCAGCCCCACACAGCCGCAGCCCCCCACCCCCAGAGCAGCCCCCCAGCCCCCCCCAGAGCAGCCCCCCAGCCCCCTCCAGAGCAGCCCCCCACCCCCCAGAGCAGCCCCCCAGA
The DNA here is from genome assembly GCF_000004195.4 of Xenopus tropicalis. NCBI lineage: Eukaryota > Metazoa > Chordata > Amphibia > Anura > Pipidae > Xenopus > Xenopus tropicalis. Next base: position 14,545,311 of record NC_030678.2, read on the forward strand.
GCAGGCCGGGCCCATGCAGCTCACCCGGTAGAGCCCATCGTAGAAGACAGTGGGGTCCAGGCTGCAGCCGATGAGGGCAGTGGGCAGGGACCGGAGGTCTATAGCTTCCATGTCTATGTCCAGGAAATCCCAGTCGTTCGCTGTCTGTGGCGACTCTGCCGCTGCCGCTGTTGGATACGCTCCGATCTGCGCCGCAAACTCCCTGAAGGCTTTATCCATGCTGTGCGGTTCGGCCGCTCCCACACGTACAGAGCCTCCGCTTCTAAATAGCTTTGCGGCCGAACTATTCTCCCATTCTCAATCCCAATTCGGCCCGTCCGTTATCGGTTCCAATCAGGGCCCTCAGCGAGCGATACGCACCGCCTGTTACCGGCTCCCCCTGACACCCTGTAGCAAGTTCCGCCGCTATGACGTCATCTGACAGATCGGTATTGGCCGGGCGGCAGCGACATCTACTGGTCAGTATTAGGCACTGCCACAGCAAGTCATATACTGTAGCTCAGTGCGGCAGAGAGTGTATTTCCTCTGACTTAGAACTACAACTCCCAGAATCCTCCTTCAATCGCCATGAACAACTACAGGGTACCATTTTGATACCTTGTATGTCTAGACTCTGCTTATAACGATACTAACGCTTCTATAGCCCTACACTGCAATGGTTAATTCAACGATGAACAAATACAGTCTGGCCACAAGAGCTTACTATCTATTATTCCAATGATTAGGTTTTGTTATAGATCATACGGCGGAATCATGCCCTCCCTTCCCATAGGGGGCACACTTGTGCAACACTGAGTTTTAGAGATCTCTCTCTCACCATAGGGGGCGCCCTGGTACAGTCTAAATAGAAAATTCAGGGTAAGGGTTTCAGAGCTTCTTCCCATAGGGGGTGCCCAGGAGAAGTTTAACCACAGCAAGAATAGGATAATATGTGGCATTTATACCGCTTGGCCAGGTCTAGTGCAATGTTAGCAGTTAGATCTCTATCTGATCAGCCAAGACTGGGTCATTATCACTGTGATTTCGGCCTAAGCCAATCACACGTATACATTGCCTGCTAGGGATACATCCCATAATTACATAGTAGCTGTATGTATTCACATAGGGCTGCCCAGCTCCCCCCACCAATAGCCATAATACCCCCATACCCCTTGTTGGCTACAGGTGAGCTCATTAGTCTGTAGGAATCACCTGTCCTTGTCTGAGGATAAACCTAATACCTGGCTGGTAAGGTCCTTATGCCGGGGGGGGGGGGGTGACAGCGATGCATTAACCCCTTCATGTTACAGTGACACATGCTGATGTGCTCTCCCTGTGCCCTTTATATTCATGCTTGGCCCACACAGCTGCGCCCCTTCCCGCACTGTACCAGACCATTCCATTGCTCCCACTATAAGGAACTATAGGGGCTTATTTATAAAGGGACTTTGGGTAAATAAATGGTGTAAAAAGTGGCATTTAGGAAACGGAGCATTAATGAAGCTGAGCAGTTAGGGTCCTGCCGGCCCCATTGTTTCATAGAACCTCAGACCAGCGACCCATTGAGCTCAGTGCTGTGCCCAACAGGAGAGCTGGATGGGTCCAATTGAGCACACCTGATAAGCCACAATCCAACCCATATTTTGCCCCTACAGACCCACTAACCAGGGGCATTTCTCCCCAAATGCCCCCTTGCCCCTCCACGCATAGAGTTTTTGCATTGGAGGGGGCCGAGGTGGGGCTCATCGCTAGTGAAGAGAGTGCTCCACATAACCTGTAGGTCAAACACAAAGCAGCGGGTTTGAGGGGGCACCTTGCATTCGGGTGGGCCAGCTGGAGGGGTGCCACTGCTAGGGGGGAATTCAGTTTTAAAAGTGTGAATTTCAGCTCTTAAAGTTACCAGAAGGGGCTTATTGAGAAACGCCACGTGACTCTTCTCTGCTCACTGACTTCATTTTCTGCCGACTGAGCACAGCAGCAGGTGGCGCCGTTGTAACAAATTTATTACATTAGCAGAGTAAAAGCTGCTAATATCTTGAAAACTAGAAACAAAAAATGTAAACTTTAAAAGTGCTAATATGAGCAATTGTACATAAATTTGTTTTGAGGGTTTTTATTTCATTAAATTGCCTGTTTCATGACAATACGAGGGGCCCCCATAGGGTGGGACTTACCTTAAATAACTCCAGGTCCCCTTATTCTCTCTCATGGAAAAAACCCTCTCATTCAGCCATTCCCCTTACTACGCACTGACGCCCTGGGCACAATGGCCGCTCTGTTTGCAGTGCTAAAGGCAAACACCGGGCTGATAGCACTCACCTTGCCGCGCTCTCGCTTATCTCCCCGTTACCTCATGGGGCGTCAGATGCGGCTTCAGAAATAGCGACAAGAATTACAGGGAAGGGGCCAATTAAAGGCAAAGGGGCGGGTCCCAGAGTTGTCAGGGTTTTATATAGAAGCAACGCTCAATTAGGCACAGAGGAATCTCTTTCAGGGTTTCCCCTAATCACTAGATCTGTCCCTCACCAAATAAACCCTATATACAAACCTTTAATCCAAACCCACAGCCTCTATTATGGCATATTTGTGGCCCGACCCGATCTTTTATTGGCTTCTCACATCAAACCTTTCTAAATGTTTAGAATCTGCAATATTTTAACTGTTTATTATAGATGAGTTTGCCTGTATTAGTACAGTCCTACCTTACCTGCTATCCCACAGCCCCAGTCCCTTCCCAGAGGCTATTATCCCCCCACTGCTACTATAGGCACCATCTCTCCCTACTATACCTGCTATCCCACAGCCCCAGTCCCTTCCCAGAGGCTATTATCCCCCCACTGCTACTATAGGCACCATCTCTCCCTACTATACCTGCTATCCCACAGCCCCAGTCCCTTCCCAGAGGCTATTATCCCCCCACTGCTACTATAGGCACCATCTCTCCCTACTATACCTGCTATCCCACAGCCCCAGTCCCTTCCCAGAGGCTATTATCCCCCCCCACTGCTACTATAGGCACCATCTCTCCCTACTATACCTGCTATCCCACAGCTCCAGTCCCTTCCCAGAGGCTATTATCCCCCCACTGCTACTATAGGCACCATCTCTCCCTACTATACCTGCTATCCCACAGCCCCAGTCCCTTCCCAGAGGCTATTATCCCCCCACTGCTACTATAGGCACCATCTCTCCCTACTATACCTGCTATCCCACAGCCCCAGTCCCTTCCCAGAGGCTATTATCCCCCCACTGCTACTATAGGCACCATCTCTCCCTACTATACCTGCTATCCCACAGCTCCAGTCCCTTCCCAGAGGCTATTATCCCCCCACTGCTACTATAGGCACCATCTCTCCCTACTATACCTGCTATCCCACAGCCCCAGTCCCTTCCCAGAGGCTATTATCCCCCTGCTACTATAGGCACCATCTCTCCCTACTATACCTGCTATCCCACAGCCTCAGTCCCTTCCCAGAGGCTATTATCCCCCCACTGCTACTATAGGCACCATCTTTCCCTACTATACCTGCTATCCCACAACCCCAGTCCCTTCCCAGAGGCTATTATCCCCCCCACTGCTACTATAGGCACCATCTCTCCCTACTATACCTGCTATCCCACAGCCTCAGTCCCTTCCCAGAGGCTATTATCCCCCCCACTGCTACTATAGGCACCATCTCTCCCTACTATACCTGCTATCCCACAGCCCCAGTCCCTTCCCAGAGGCTATTATCCCCCCCACTGCTACTATAGGCACCATCTCTCCCTACTATACCTGCTATCCCACAGCCCCAGTCCCTTCCCAGAGGCTATTATCCCCCCCACTGCTACTATAGGCACCATCTCTCCCTACTATACCTGCTATCCCACAGCCCCAGTCCCTTCCCAGAGGCTATTATCCCCCCCACTGCTACTATAGGCACCATCTCTCCCTACTATACCTGCTATCCCACAGCCTCAGTCCCTTCCCAGAGGCTATTATCCCCCCACTGCTACTATAGGCACCATCTCTCCCTACTATACCTGCTATCCCACAGCCCCAGTCCCTTCCCAGAGGCTATTATCCCACTGCTACTATAGGCACCATCTCTCCCTACTATACCTGCTATCCCACAGCCTCAGTCCCTTCCCAGAGGCTATTATCCCCCCACTGCTACTATAGGCACCATCTCTCCCTACTATACCTGCTATCCCACAGCCCCAGTCCCTTCCCAGAGGCTATTATCCCACTGCTACTATAGGCACCATCTCTCCCTACTATACCTGCTATCCCACAGCCCCAGTCCCTTCCCAGAGGCTATTATCCCCCACTGCTACTATAGGCACCATCTCTCCCTACTATACATGCTATCCCACAGCCACAGTCCCTTCCCAGAGGCTATTATCCCCCCACTGCTACTATAGGCACCATCTCTCCCTACTATACCTGCTATCCCACAGCCCCAGTCCCTTCCCAGAGGCTATTATCCCCCCACTGCTACTATAGGCACCATCTCTTCCTACTATACCTGCTATCCCACAGCCCCAGTCCCTTCCCAGAGGCCATTATCCCCCACTGCTACTATAGGCACCATCTCTTCCTACTATACCTGCTATCCCACAGCCACAGTCCCTTCTCAGAGGCTATTATCCCCCCACTGCTACTATAGGCACCATCTCTCCCTACTATACCTGCTATCCCACAGCCCCAGTCCCTTCCCAGAGGCTATTATCCCCCACTGCTACTATAGGCACCATCTCTCCCTACTATACCTGCTATCCCACAGCCCCAGTCCCTTCCCAGAGGCTATTATCCCCCACTGCTACTATAGGCACCATCTCTCCCTACTATACCTGCTATCCCACAGCACCAGTCCCTTCCCAGAGGCTATTATCCCACTGCTACTATAGGCACCATCTCTCCCTACTATACCTGCTATCCCACAGCCCCAGTCCCTTCCCATAGGCTATTATCCCACTGCTACTATAGGCACCATCTCTCCCTACTATACCTGCTATCCCACAGCCCCAGTCCCTTCCCAGAGGCTATTATCCCCCACTGCTACTATAGGCACCATCTCTCCCTACTATACCTGCTATCCCACAGCCCCAGTCCCTTCCCAGAGGCTATTATCCCCCCACTGCTACTATAGGCACCATCTCTCCCTACTATACCTGCTATCCCACAGCCCCAGTCCCTTCCCAGAGGCTATTATCCCCCCACTGCTACTATAGGCACCATCTCTCCCTACTATACCTGCTATCCCACAGCCCCAGTCCCTTCCCAGAGGCTATTATCCCCCCACTGCTACTATAGGCACCATCTCTCCCTACTATACCTGCTATCCCACAGCCCCAGTCCCTTCCCAGAGGCTATTATCCCCCCACTGCTACTATAGGCACCATCTCTCCCTACTATACCTGCTATCCCACAGCCCCAGTCCCTTCCCAGAGGCTATTATCCCCCCCACTGCTACTATAGGCACCATCTCTCCCTACTATACCTGCTATCCCACAGCCACAGTCCCTTCCCAGAGGCTATTATCCCCCCACTGCTACTATAGGCACCATCTCTCCCTACTATACCTGCTATCCCACAGCCCCAGTCCCTTCCCAGAGGCTATTAACCCACTGCTACTATAGGCACCATCTCTCCCTACTATACCTGCTATCCCACAGCCCCAGTCCCTTCCCAGAGGCTATTATCCCCCACTGGAGACACCATCTCTCCCTACTATGCCTGCTATCCCACAGCCCCAGTCCCTTCCCAGAGGCTATTATCCCCCCACTGCTACTATAGGCACCATCTCTCCCTACTATACCTGCTATCCCACAGCCCCAGTCCCTTCCCAGAGGCTATTATCCCCCACTGCTACTATAGGCACCATCTCTCCCTACTATACCTGCTATCCCACAGCCCCAGTCCCTTCCCAGAGGCTATTATCCCCCCACTGCTACTATAGGCACCATCTCTCCCTACTATACCTGCTATCCCACAGCCACAGTCCCTTCCCAGAGGCTATTATCCCCCCACTGCTACTATAGGCACCATCTCTTCCTACTATACCTGCTATCCCACAGCCACAGTCCCTTCCAAGAGGCTATTATCCCCCCACTGCTACTATAGGCACCATCTCTCCCTACTATACCTGCTATCCCACAGCCCCAGTCCCTTCCCAGAGGCTATTATCCCCCCACTGCTACTATAGGCACCATCTCTCCCTACTATACCTGCTATCCCACAGCCCCAGTCCCTTCCCAGAGGCTATTATCCCCCCACTGCTACTATAGGCACCATCTCTCCCTACTATACCTGCTATCCCACAGCCCCAGTCCCTTCCCAGAGGCTATTATCCCCCACTGGAGACACCATCTCTCCCTACTATGCCTGCTATTCCACAGCTACTGTTTCTTTTGGGTGCATGGAGATGGATTAAACAATAGCATATCAATGCATCTCCTAAAGAAATCTCTGGTACATAGCATGAGTCTAACACAGACTTGGGCGCTGTGTACCTAACCTGCACTCTCATGGTGAGTTCTGAGGTCAGACATTAATGTTCCAGCTGCTGTATTACCGGTGGCTGCACAAAGCTCATAGCTAATGCACACACACACACATGTCAGATGTTATTTAAATGACCTACACCATATCACAAGTAAAGCAGCTACTGTTGCGTCCCAGAGCCTTGTGGTACCACTGGGAGGGGTGTGGGGCTGGGTGTGGTGAGATTTGGAAAGTGCTGTTAGGGGAGCACAAGCGCTGAACTGCTCAGACTTAGAGGATTTGGAGTGAACATGTGCAGAGAGCTGTGACTTGAAAAGCACTAATCCTTTACTTATCCAGGTCGTCGCCATAATCAGTAAGGAAGCAGGCAAGCTCCGCAGGCAGGGGAGAAGGAAGCAGAATCTCTGCGGCAGAAAGAACTGGCACACAGTACCAAAGGGGCAAGCATGGCAGAGTCTGCGGGTCAGCCACACGTTGAAGCAGAAACAAACCTGAATGATAAGGAACCCAAATCACCTGTAGGGGAAACAGACCCCACTGCCCACATAGAAAAGAACCCTAAGACAGAAGAAGAAGATGGGAAGCCTGGTCTTGTCAATGAAGGCCAGGGGTCTGGGGGAATGAATGGTAAAGCAGAGAAAGATCCAGATGTAACAACTGACAGTTCACAGGAACCTCCAGGGAATCAAGGAGAAAAGCAAGTGGCAGAAGGTGAACCTCCTAAGCCTCAAACTGAAAAAGAACCTCCAGGGGGGCAAGAAGCAATGCAAGAGGCTGAGGGGAGACCTTGTCAGCCTCCAACAGAAAATGAACCTGCTGGTGATGAGCCCCAGCAGACGGAATTGGGAGACAATACTAAGGAAGGGAGTGAGGGAGATGTTCCACAAGAACAAACAAAGGGAGATGATGCTGATAAAGAAGAAGAGGGAAAGGAGGAAGGAACAGAAATTGAGAATGAAAGTATTAGCAGTGAAAGCTCTGAAGAGTCCTCCAGCAGTGATGAGGAAGAGGAGAAAGAACAATATGAAGTAAACAGGGAAGAGGAGAATGTGCAAGATGTAGTAGCTGGGGAAGAGGGGAATGTACAAGATTTAGTAGCTGGGGAAAAGGGGAATGTGCAAGATGTAGTAGCTGGGGAAGAGGGGAATGTGCAAGATGTAGTAGCTGGGGAAGAGGGGAATGTGCAAGATGTAGTAGCTGGGGAAGAGGGGAATGTACAAGATTTAGTAGCTGGGGAAGAGGGGAATGTACAAGATTTAGTAGCTGGGGAAGAGGGGAATGTGCAAGATCTAGTAGCTGGGGAAGAGGGGAATGTGCAAGATCTAGTAGCTGGGGAAGAGGAAAAGGTACAAGATGTAGAAACTGGGAAAGAGGGGAAAGAGCAAGATGGAGGAGTGGGGGAAGAGGAAAAGGTACAAGATGTAGCAACTGGGAAAGAGCTAGATGGAGGAGTTGGGGAAGAGGAAAAGGTACAAGATGTAGCAACCGGGAAAGAGGGGAAAGAGCAAAATGGAGGAGTTGGGGAAAAGCAGACGGAGCAAGATGTAGTATCTAAGGAAACAGGGGAGGACCAAAAAGAAACCAAAATAGAGGGATATTTAGCATCTGAGGAGCAAGGAGCTGAGGGGGGCACAGAGGAAAAACAGCAAGCAGCTGAGGATAAGGAGGAGGAAAGTGAAAGCGAAGAAGAAGAAGAAAGAGAAGAAGAAGAAGAAGCTGAAGGGCAATCAGGAGAGGTTGAAGATAACAAGGATGTAGAGGAAGCAGTGGGAGAGGGACACATTGACCAGGTGGAAAACAATGATGGACGTACAGAGGGTGAAGTTGAGGGGGAGGAAACAGATATAGGGCAAGACACAAAAAAGCAGGGCAAAGAAAGTGAACAGGGAGATGCAGTAAAGAAGTTGGTAGAACCTTCCGGTGCAGGAGAAGATGTGCCGGATGCACCACAGGTGGACAATGTAAAAATAAAGGAACCCTCATCAGAAAATGGAAAAAACACAAATATCCCATCTCAGATAGACTTGGTAGTAGAACCATGTGCTGTTCCGGAACAGTCCCCTGAAGATGGTAGGACAGAGGAGAGTCCATCAAAGGAGGAAGGGCACACAGCAGAGGAGAGTCTGGATGCAGAGCCTGGCTCTGGGGGTGAAACAGAAATCAAAGAAAATGGCATGAACCCCACCAGTAGCCCTGAGACACCATTACAGACCCCTGAAGCCCCCCAGGAACATGACATATCACTCTTTGTCAAGGTAAGGTTTGCCTATGAATGTATACAAACCCCTGTCTGAGCAGGCACCCCATTGTTTTACTATTTGCCCCATGCCTTCTGTGCATAGTCTTTTTCTTTTATGACTATTATGTGTACCATTAGGCGGTGTGTGCCTCCTGGGGACACTGTGGCCCCAGTTGTGTTGGGCTCTTACAGTTATAACTCCAAGCAAATTAGGTTTCACTGCCTATGCTGTAGTTTCAATAAAGTGTATGACACTTTCCCTTTAAAATGTTTTTCTTGCAAGGGGAAATGCTAGTAGTCCAGCCTACAGCATCATGAAGGGGGCACTACGGGTGTGTCCAGACCAGTAGATATACTGTATATAGTACTTCATAGGACCAAGCTACATCAGACAGGGCAATGAAGTAAAAACCTGCCATGTTAGAGATGGGTCTTTCCCACTGACTTATTCCCACTAGGGACCTGATCAGAAAGTGCTTCAAAACTATGAATTGCTGCTGTGTACATGTGGCCATGTATTAGGCCTGCCCCACTGTTACACTATGAGGGCCGCAGGTGGTGCCATTTACAAGTCCTTTCCTGTCAGCAGTGATATTGCTGTAACAGAGGCTGGAAATGGCAACATATTTCTGTTACTGCTTTGAGCTCACCCCTCCCCCACTCTGTGCCCTGTAGTCTGTGGGGTTGTTGTGGTAAGTGCAACCTGGAGGCGGCCATTTTAGCATTCTGCTAGTCCCTACTACATCAGTTATACTCCTGTCAGGCAGAGGCCTGCAAGTGGCATGTTCTTGCCTGCAAATAGTAAATCCGGGGTGGGGGGCACATACTATATATAGGCACAGGTATTGGACCCCTTATCCGGAAACCCATTATCCAGAAAGCTCTGAATTATGGAAAGGCCATCTCCCATGGACTCCACTGTAATCAAATAATTCACATTTTTAAAAATGGTTTCCTTTTTCTCTGTAATAATAAAACAGTACCTATACTTGATCCCAACTAAGATATAATTACCCCTTATTGGGGGCAGAACAGCCCTATTGGGTTTATTTCATGGTTAAATGATTCCCTTTTCTCTGTAATAATAAAACAGTACCTGTACTTGATCCCAACTAAGATATAATTACCCCTTATTGGGGGCAGAACATCCCTATTGGGTTTATTTCATGGTTAAATGATTCCCTTTTCTCTGTAATAATAAAACAGTACCTGTACTTGATCCCAACTAAGATATAATTACCCCTTATTGGGGGCAGAACAGCCCTATTGGGTTTATTTCATGGTTAAATGATTCCCTTTTCTCTGTAATAATAAAACAGTACCTGTACTTGATCCCAACTAAGATGTAATTACCCCTTATTGGGGGCAGAACAGCCCTATTGGGTTTATTTAATGGTTAAATGATTCCCTTTTCTCTGTAATAATAAAACAGTACCTGTACTTGATCCCAACTAAGATATAATTACCCCTTATTGGGGCAGAACAGCCCTATTGGGTTTATTTCATGGTTAAATGATTCCCTTTTCTCTGTAATAATAAAACAGTACCTGTACTTGATCCCAACTAAGATATAATTACCCCTTATTGGGGGCAGAACAGCCCTATTGGGTTTATTTAATGGTTAAATGATTCCCTTTTCTCTGTAATAATAAAACAGTACCTGTACTTGATCCCAACTAAGATATAATTACCCCTTATTGGGGGCAGAACAGCCCTATTGGGTTTATTTCATGGTTAAATGATTCCCTTTTCTCTGTAATAATAAAACAGTACCTGTACTTGATCCCAACTAAGATATAATTACCCCTTATTGGGGCAGAACAGCCCTATTGGGTTTATTTCATGGTTAAATGATTCCCTTTTCTCTGTAATAATAAAACAGTACCTGTACTTGATCCCAACTAAGATATAATTACCCCTTATTGGGGGCAGAACAGCCCTATTGGGTTTATTTAATGGTTAAATGATTACCTTTTCTCTGTAATAATAAAACAGTACCTGTACTTGATCCCAACTAAGATATAATTACCCCTTATCCGGAAAACCCCATGTCCCGAGAATTCTGGATAACGGGTCCCACACCTATATATATATATATATATATATATATATATATATATATATATCGGTCAGTGGCTGTGGCAGAGTGCCTAAAATATCCCAGAATGTTAGAAGAACAAGCAGAGTAAATGAAGGCCGACCCTTGTGGCCGCTGAGGCTCTCCCCCTATAATTTGCGGTTACTACTTTGGACTGTAATTTGCACATGGCGGAGCATTAAAAGGATTATTTCTGTACTTTAATTTGAAGGCAGCCGGCTATTTGGGGAGCAGCGAGTAGCGAGAGCACATGATACATCTAGTAATCTTGTAGAGTGTAAGCTCTTTTGGGCAGGGCTCTCTTCCCCTCTTGTATCGGTTATTGGTTGCTTTATATGTTACTCCTTGTAGAGTGTAAGCTCTTTTGGGCAGGGCTCTCTTCCCCTCCTGTATCGGTTATTGATTGCTTTATATGTTACTCTGTATGTCCAATGTATGTAACCCACTTATTGTATTGTATAAATAAATGTTAATAATAATAATCGTTATTACCAAACCCGACTGTAGTGAAGGAACCTGAATATCTCATGAATATTCTAATCAGATTTGGTAATATATGAGTGCAACAGTGCAGTTGCCCATGGTAACCAATCACATCCTTATTTTTCTTTCTCTAGCATGTGATCAAAGGTAGTCACTGATTGGTTGTTATTAATAATTCCGGCCCTGGGGCGGATCAGCAGCCATGTTGATAATGATGAGTAATTGGTAATTGTTCTCAGCTGTTAGTATGAGAATGTTTAATTGGTATTACTGGAAATAGTCTAGTATAATCTGCCATTTCCATTGTGTGCATATGATTCCCTTTGGGCACTGCACCCACTGGTACTGAGCCATGTGTGCCTTTATATGGGCACAGAACCCCTCAGTGACTGCTAATATCCTTATAATTTACAGTAGGGGGTACATTATCCCTTATAATACATGAGTGATACTCAGAGTTCCCTGTATAACTCAGCCTGCAGCCTTGTGCCTTTATATGGGCACAGAACCCCTCAGTGACTGCTAATATCCTTATCATTTACAGTAGGGGGTACATTATCCCTTATAATACATGAGTGATACTCAGAGTTCCCTGTATAACTCAGCCTGCAGCCTTGTGCCTTTATATGGGCACAGAACCCCTCAGTGACTGCTAATATCCTTATCATTTACAGTAGGGGGTACATTATCCCTTATAATACATGAGTGATACTCAGAGTTCCCTGTATAACTCAGCCTGCAGCCTTGTGCCTTTATATGGGCACAGAACCCCTCAGTGACTTCTAATATCCTTATCATTTACAGTAGGGGGTTCATTATACCATACATAGTGATAGATACTGAGAGTTTGCTCATAGCCTGTACAGAGAGATACCATAAAACGATGGCAGCATAGGGATTCCCCTGTACTAAGCACAATTCAGCAGGAACAGCCCCCTAAGTTTGCTCATAGCCTGTATAGAGAGATACCATAAAACTATGGCAGCATAGGGATTCCCCTGTACTAAGCACAATTCAGCAGGAACAGCCCCCTAAGTTTGCTCATACCCTGTACAGAGAGATACCATAAAACTATGGCACATAGGGATTACCCTGCACTAAGCACAATTCAGCAGGAACAGCCCCCTAAGTTTGCTCATAGCCTGTACAGAGAGATACCATAAAACTATGGCACATAGGGATTCCCCTGCACTAAGCACAATTCAGCAGGAACAGCCCCCTAAGTTTGCTCATAACCTGTACAGAGAGATACCATAAAACTATGGCAGCATATTGATTCCCCTGTACTAAGCACAATTCAGCGGGAACAGCCCCCTAAGTTTGCTCATAGCCTGTACAGAGAGATACCATAAAACTATGGCAGCATAGGGATTCCCCTGTACTAAGCACAATTCAGCAGGAACATTAAAAAAAGTGGCAATTTAAAATAAAGGCCACTCACAAGTATATAATAATCAGTAAAAGCAAACATATCTGAAAATGTACTCTGTTTCCTTATTTACAGTCACTCACCTTCAAAACTTCTGCCCAGTTTCTGAGCTGAAGGTTATTCAGAAGCTGAGGGGTGGGGTGGGGGGGGGGGGCAGTGCTCCAATTTATGTTTCCCTCTGGGCTGCAATTAGCAAATTGGGCCACATTCAATTTGATGAGACAATCTTATCTCCTGATTAAGTTCCAGATTTTCCCAGAGCCTGATGCTCAATAAGAAAAACTTATCTCACTGTTTATGACATGAAAACGCTATTAAAGTCTAGAGGAAAACTGGGGCTGAATTAGGAGAAAAGCCTTGTGCCATTTTATGGTCACAGAACCCCTCAGTGACTTCTAATATCCTTATCATTTACAGTAGGGGTACATTATCCCTTATAATACATGAGTGATACTCAGAGTTCCCTGTATAACTCAGCCTGCAGCCTTGTGCCTTTATATGGGCACAGAACCCCTCAGTGACTGCTAATATCCTTATCATTTACAGTAGGGGGTACATTATCCGTTATAATACATTACATGAGTGATACTCAGAGTTCCCTGTATAACTCAGCCTGCAGCCTTGTGCCTTTATATGGTCACAGAACCCCTCAGTGACTGCTAATATCCTTATCATTTACAGTAGGGGGTACATTATCCCTTATAATACATGAGTAATACTGAGAGTTCCCCGTATAACTCAGCCTGCAGCCTTGTGCCTTTATATGGTCACAGAACCCCTCAGTGACTTCTAATATCCTTATCATTTACAGTAGGGGGTACATTATCCCTTATAATACATGAGTGATATTTAGAGTTCCCTGTATAACTCAGCCTGCAGCCTTGTGCCTTTATATGGGCACAGAACCCCTCAGTGACTGCTAATATCCTTATCATTTACAGTAGGGGGTACATTATCCCTTATAATACATGAGTGATACTCAGAGTTCCCTGTATAACTCAGCCTGCAGCCTTGTGCCTTTATATGGTCACAGAACCCCTCAGTGACTGCTAATATCCTTATCATTTACAGTAGGGGGTACATTATCCCTTATAATACATGAGTGATACTCAGAGTTCCCTGTATAACTCAGCCTGCAGCCTTGTGCCTTTATATGGTCACAGAACCCCTCAGTGACTGCTAATATCCTTATAATTTACAGTAGGGGGTACATTATCCCTTATAATACATGAGTGATACTCAGAGTTCCCTGTATAACTCAGCCTGCAGCCTTGTGCCTTTATATGGGCACAGAACCCCTCAGTGACTGCTAATATCCTTATCATTTACAGTAGGGGGTACATTATCCCTTATAATACATGAGTGATACTCAGAGTTCCCTGTATAACTCAGCCTGCAGCCTTGTGCCTTTATATGGTCACAGAACCCCTCAGTGACTGCTAATATCCTTATCATTTACAGTAGGGGGTACATTATCCCTTATAATACATGAGTGATACTCATTCCCTGTATAACTCAGCCTGCATCCTTGTGTCTTTATATGGTCACAGAACCCCTCAGTGACTGCTAATATCCTTATCATTTACAGTAGGGGGTACATTATCCCTTATAATACATGAGTGATACTCAGAGTTCCCTGTATAACTCAGCCTGCAGCCTTGTGCCTTTATATGGGCACAGAACCCCTCAGTGACTGCTAATATCCTTATCATTTACAGTAGGGGGTACATTATCCCTTATAATACATGAGTGATACTCAGAGTTCCCTGTATAACTCAGCCTGCAGCCTTGTGCCTTTATATGGGCACAGAACCCCTCAGTGACTGCTAATATCCTTATCATTTACAGTAGGGGTTACATTATATCATACATAGTGATAGATACTCAGAGTTTAAAAGAAGACTTAAAAAGCATTAAACAGGGAGCCTGATTAAAATGCCTTGGAATAATCTGCTTTTCTGAGCCCCACTGTTCCAGTACAAGGCACCCTTATTTACGTTCTAATTCCTTTTAAGCAATGAATGAGGCTGGAGGTCGCTCTGCGGTGCTGGTGAATATCTGGCTGCTATTTTGCCGGGTTATTAAGAAAGGATTAGGAATAACTGAGGAAAAGACCCAATAGAATTAACACTAATCTATTGCAACACCACATAAATTCCTGTTAGTGCTTAATCACGTGCCCGGGGGCATTGCACAGGATTACTGGCCCCCTGACAGGCACTTTCCAGCCATTTGACTATTGCAGACCAACATAAACTATAGAATCTCCTTGCGCTGCTGTGGGGCTGGCGTACACATGGTATTATACATACAGCGCTAATTAAAGGGGACATTCACCTTACAGTCAGTAACAATAGTGGCTTTCTATTTCTAGCCACACAGGGCACTTATGGTAGGGTGCAAGTAGGGGGGCAGAGCAATAGGGCACAGTCATCATGTTTTTTCCCGTTTGCGTCCAATTCGCCAAAATGGATGTAACTGCGCATGTGCTTTATCGCAAAGTGGGAGCCATTGTGCTGAATATGTTCTAAGTCTAACTGGTGTTATTTCTGCTGTTCAGTGTACATGTGGCACGTGCGCCTTTTGGCTCAACTGCACTGTAGCGATCAATGCAGGGTGCAAAGGTTCCTCTGTGTTAGGAGAAGCAGCACCCAGGACCCACTAGAGAAGCTGACACCCAGGATCCACTAGAGAAGCTGACACCCAGGATCCACTAGAGAAGCTGACACCCAGGATCCACTAGAGAAGCTGACACCCAGGATCCACTAGAGAAGCTCACACCCAGGATCCACTAGAGAAGCTGACGCCCAGGGCCCATTAGAGAAACTGACACCCAGGGCCCACTAGAGAAACTGACACCCAGGGCCCATTGGAGAAGCTGACACCCAGGGCTCACTAGAGAAGTTGACAGCCAGGGCTCACTAGAGAAGCTGACACCCAGGGCCCATTAGAGAAGGTGACACCCAGGGCCCACTAGAGAAGCTGACACCGAGGGCCCATTGGAGAATCTGACACCCAGGGCCCATTAGAGAAGGTGACACCCAGGGCCCATTGGAGAAGCTGACACCCAGGACCCACTAGAGAAGCTGACACCCAGGGTCCACTAGAGAAGCTCACACCCAGGATCCACTAGAGAAGCTCACACCCAGGATCCACTAGAGAAGCTGACACCCAGGATCCACTAGAGAAGCTGACACCCAGGATACACTAGAGAAGCTGACGCCCAGGGCCCATTAGAGAAGCTGACACCCAGGGTCCACTAGAGAAGCTCACACCCAGGATCCACTAGAGAAGCTCACACCCAGGATCCACTAGAGAAGCTGACACCCAGGATCCACTAGAGAAGCTGACACCCAGGATACACTAGAGAAGCTGACGCCCAGGGCCCATTAGAGAAGCTGACACCCAGGGCTCACTAGAGAAGTTGACAGCCAGGGCCAACTAGAGAAGCTGACACCCAGGGCCCATTAGAGAAGGTGACACCCAGGGCCCATTGGAGAAGCTGACACCCAGGGCCCACTAGAGAAGCTGACACCCAGGATACACTAGAGAAGCTGACGCCCAGGGCCCATTAGAGAAGCTGACACCCAGGGCCCACTAGAGAAGCTGACACAGAGGGCCCATTGGAGAATCTGACACCCAGGGCCCATTAGAGAAGGTGACACCCAGGGCCCATTGGAGAAGCTGACACCCAGGGCCCACTAGAGAAGCTGACACCCAGGGCCCACTAGAGAAGCTGACACCCAGGGCCCATTGGAGAAGCTGACACCCAGGGCCCACTAGAGATGGTGGCACCCAGGGCCCATTGGAGAAGCTGACACCCAGGGCCCACTAGAGAAGTTGACACCCAGGGCCCACTAGAGAAGCTGACACCCAGGGCCAGCTAGAGAAGCTGATTCCTAGGGCCCACTAAAAAAGCTGACACCCAGGGCCCATTAGAGAAGCTGACACCCAGGGCCCACTAGAGACACTGGCACCCAGGGCCCACTAGAGACACTGGCACCCAGGGCCCACTAGAGACACTGACACCTAGGGCCTACTAGAGACACTGGCACCCAGGGCCCACTAGAGACACTGACACCCAGGCCCACTAGAGACACTGGCACCAAGGGCCCACTAGAGACACTGGCACCCAGGGCTCACTAGAGACACTGACACCCAGGCCCACTAGAGACACTGGCACCCAGGGCCCACTAGAGACACTGGCACCCAGGGCCCACTAGAGACACTGGCACCCAGGGCCCACTAGAGACACTGGCACCCAGGGCCCACTAGAGACACTGACACCCAGGGCCCACTAGAGACACTGACACCCACTAGAGTGTTGGGCGCCAAGCTCCCTGCCTTGTGCTGCACTCCTTTCTAGCTTTCTAGCTTTCTGTCACACAGCAGAATGTTCTGTATTGCTAGGGAATAACCCCCCCGGTGCGTGCCGTAAGGCTATTACAAGTCACCTTGGAGTTAGGTGACCTTAGTGGCACACTGGGACAGGCATGTACAGACACGTAGGCACTCTTATTTTTGCCTAAGAGACTTTAACCCTTTTCCTGCTGATGACATAGCTCATACATTTCTGTGTCAAGTACAAGAGCAACCCGGTGAAACTGGGGGCACAGCAGGGGTTAATCATTTCAGTGCCAGTCTCTCTCTCTCTTCCTTTCCTTTCTCACTGTTCCTTTCTGTGTTCAGCAAACTGCACCCCCTGCGTCTCTGAGCCCCACCCTGCCCACACTTGCATTTAACTCTATGCTCAATGCCCACTTTGCGCTGGGTGTGGGTCCCACTGCAGAGATGCCCGCCTCTGAGCCCCACCCTGCCCACACTTGCATTTAACTCTATGCTCAATGCCCACATTGCGCTGGGTGTGGGTCCCACTGCAGAGATGCCCGCCTCTGAGCCCCACCCTGCCCACACTTGCATTTAACTCTATGCTCAATGCCCACATTGCGCTGGGTGTGGGTCCCACTGCAGAGATGCCCGCCTCTGAGCCCCACCCTGCCCACACTTGCATTTAACTCTATGCTCAATGCCCACATTGCGCTGGGTGTGGGTCCCACTGCAGAGATGCCCGCCTCTGCCATTTGCCCTTTCTCACCCACATCTCTCCCCCCTTTTTATCCCACTCTCTCACTTTTCTCCCTTTAACTCTTACAGGGTCACAATGTGCTGCAGTAATGATATATATTATTTAATATATATATAATATAAAAAGCTTTTGTGTGCCTTTATTTCTAGTAAGGCCTTGGCCATGCTTTATGCAGTATGATCCCAATACACAAGCACATTATAGAATTCTGCGCTACTGTATTTGTATAGGGCCGAGTGGCACCGCTCCACAGGGGCATGTAATACCCTAAGTGCATCCACTAGGGGGTGTTACACGTTGCACAAATCTTTCCTACTGTGACTGTTATCGTTAGAATTGCCCCATCTCTCTTTTGCATCAGGTTGCAGCCGACAGCTATGCATCTCATTACACAAATTTACCTGTCTGTGCCTCACCTGTGCCTTTACTTTGTACAGAGGAACAGGGCCAGTACAAAGGGTGTATATTTTGGATTTTATTTATTGCATAATGCAGCCTCCCCCAGCCCACCCCTAATAAACACAGCACTGGGGAATGCAGGCAGCTCTGTACTCATGTTAGAAGCAGGTCTTTGTGCTCTGTGCTGCACCCTATGGGCACTAAGAACAACCCCCCTTTATTTATGTTTGCACCCTGCCGTACACTTCATACATGTGCAGTCACAAAAGCCCTTCAGATCTATTGCGCTCTGTGCCTAATGGCTGCCCCCTCAGAATCTGACACATTATCACTGGAAAATATTAAAGTGGATGTTTTAATTAAGTTTTAGTATGATGTAGACAATGATATCCTGAGACAATTTGCAACTGGGTTTTATTTTTTATTATTTGTGTTTTTTTTTTTAGTGATTTAGCTTTTTATTCAGCAGCTCTCCAGTTTTGAATTTCAGCAGCTATCTGGTTGCTAGGGTCTTGTTTACCTTAGCAACCAGGCTGTGGTTTGAACGAGAGACAGGAATATGAACAGGAGAGGGACTGAACAGAACAATAAGGAATAGAAAGTAAAAACAATAATAAAACTGTAAGGTCACAGAGCAATAGTTTTTGGCTGCCGGGGTCAGTGACCCCATTTGGATTACTGTGCCTTAGTCTGCCAGCTGATGTTAGCCTACATTACCCAGCAATCTCAGCTTCCTATTGTACAGACTATATAGAATTATAACTCTTAAAACTCAAAATTCTGACTTAGAAATATATAATCCAGACTTTTCTACTTTTTTTGTTGAAAGTCTGACTTTTTAATCTGACTTCAATAAGTCGAAATTCTTTTAAACCCGGAATTCTGATTTTTTTTGTATGTATATCTTTATTTATAAAGCGCTACTTATGTACGCAGCGCTGTACTGTAGGATTCATTAATACAAACTGGGGGTTAATAAGATAATAGATAAATACAAAGTATAATAATAAATACAAATAAATACAGCAGCAATAAGTTAAGAGTCGAGGACACAAGAGGAAGGAGGTCCCTGCCCCGTAGAGCTTACAATCTATATTGGAGGGTAACTTACAGACACAAATAGGCAAATATAAGTGCTGTAGGTCACAGTGGGTGACACTACAATAAAAGTGCCAGTTCCCAGAATTTGTCAAATTCTGACTTTTTATCTCATAATTATAACTTCAGAAAAGTCAGAAATTCATCAAAAATGTTTTTTTTGTTTCTGGCCCCATTGCTCTTCCGTAAGACTGGCATTCTGTATATAACTAACAGTCGCTGCCTCCTGTGCCCCCCCTCTCGGGCAGGCCCAGCTTCATGCTGGCATTCCATAGGTTAAACTACGCAGCTCATGTATTGGTTGCTACTTGGTCCTGCACTATGGCAACTGTCAGCGCTGCCATGTAAGCAGAATGCCCCCGCTCATGGAAAACTACTCCGTCCTGCCTTATCCGACTGGGGAAAATTTACTGTTGCCAGGACAATGGGGCACAAATGAGAGAAACGTGCTTTCCCAGGCACTTGTCCCGCAGCAGTAAATTGCATTTTACAGCCCAGCTGGAAGTCTCTTGGCCGGGACAGGAGTTCATTTGGCCGGGGTCACTCTCACTTACAGCTTGGGCATGTTCTCTGTTTGTTATGGACCCGCTCCAGATCATTTCACATGTCCCATACAATGAGCAGAGAGAATCCCATTTTCTTTTGTCTCCCAAGGGTGCCCTTGTGGGGCTGTAACCGCTGCGCTGCTGCCATACTGGCTTTTATGGGCTCCGATTGCAGGTATTTCACTGATACACAGAATGAGGGATCTCATCATCATGGAAATGCCAGAGCTGAAAGGAATTGAAAAAAAACTTGTATTTTATTTCATCTAAGAATTGGGGTAATTTGCACCTGGGCAGTTAACCATGGCAACCAATGAAATGTTTGATTTCACTGTTCTACTTGCAGCTGCCTCAAAAAAAAGGCTAATCACTGATTGGTTGCTATGGGTTACTGCGTAGATGCAAATTTACCCAGTGTTTATAAATGAGCCCCAGAAGGGGCTTCTGGATCTTGGCACAAATATGCCAGAGAATGGTTTTTATTAGCAACCAATCAGAAATTAGTGTTTCCTCTACAATAATGAAAGAAAATGTGTCATTGGTTGCTACGGGTTACTGGGATATGATGCTGCTGTTACATAGTGGTTAAGGTTGATAAAAGACACAGGGGTCTCTGTGGGGGCAATAAAGGATCTGTGAGAGACCCCTGATTTAAAGATTTCATGCAAATGAATTTCCCCTTGGGGGGAGTGGGGGCCCCCGAGGCAGCAGCCCTGGTGGGCCCTGCACCCCCCAGTCCTACCCTGACTGTCCCCATAGTTCCGGGAACCTTCTCCCATATTTCCTAGGAATGTAATGGAGATCACAATGGGCCAGTTGTAGCCCCCCGAGCCTATCTCTGAGCCCTCTGTTTGTCTTGTCCCGCAGGCTGGCAGCGACGGCGAAAGTATCGGAAACTGCCCGTTCTCCCAGCGTTTATTTATGATCCTTTGGCTGAAGGGTGTGGTGTTTAATGTCACCACCGTGGATCTCAAGAGGTAAAAAGAAGAAGCTTTGGGTTGAATATGTCATATTTAATATAGGCTGTAAATGATCATGTGCCCCTGCCTGTGGGATTTTAGCTTTGTCTCTATTAATGCAACTAGTTAGAGGAATAGGATTTTCTGTTTTGCCACATTTTAATACAGTATTTAGCCCCAGTGGCGTCACCGGTGTCACTGCGCACACTGTACGGAGGCCTAAAGGTAAGAACAAGTGCACAACACATCATCCGGCGAGGGGGGGGGGGCCTGGCCAGTATTTGCACCAGGGCCTGTGGTCCCCTAGTTACGCCACTGTATAGCCCTGAGATAGATACAGGCCATACCATATATTCATTGGAACTGATGTTTTCCTTTTTATTTCCAAGGAGGAGCAGATCAGCCAGTTGTGTAATGGTGGCCATACATGGGCTGGTCTTGTGTGCTCTCTGCTTGATTGCGCTACAGGCCTTATGGACAGAAAGCATATGAGGGGTCCCACATGGTAGGGTCAGGGGCACTCCTGCCACAAGGCAACGTGAAAAACCTATAGACAGAGACTACCCCCCCCATTTAAGCAAATTTGGGATTGTTTGTCCATAAATTGCAATATATTCACGCTGGCCACCTACGTCCCAGTCACCCCCGGTCTGGCCAGTCCTATACTCACTCACCCCCGGTCTGGCCAGTCCTACACTCACTCACCCCCGGTCTGGCCAGTCCTACACTCACTCACCCCCGGTCTGGCCAGTCCTACACTCACTCACCCCCAGTCTGGCCAGTCCTACACTCACTCACCCCCCGGTCTGGCCAGTCCTACACTCACTCACCCCCCGGTCTGGCCAGTCCTACACTCACTCACCCCCAGTCTGGCCAGTCCTACACTCACTCACCCCCCGGTCTGGCCAGTCCTACACTCACTCACCCCCCGGTCTGGCCAGTCCTACACTCACTCACCCCCGGTCTGGCCAGTCCTACTCTCACTCACCCCCGGTCTGGCCAGTCCTACACTCACTCACCCCCGGTCTGGCCAGTCCTACACTCACTCACCCCCGGTCTGGCTAGTCCTACACTAACTCACCCCCGGTCTGGCCAGTCCTACACTCACTCACCCCCGGTCTGGCCAGTCCTACACTCACTCACCCCCGGTCTGGCCAGTCCTACACTCACTCAGCCCCAGTCTGGCCAGTCCTACACTCACTCACCCCCGGTCTGGCCAGTCCTACACTCACTCACCCCCACTCTGGCCAGTCCTACACTCACTCACCCCAGCTTTGGCCAGTCCTACACTCAGGGGCGTTTGGGCCCCTCTTGCCGCCTGAGGCGGCTCCTGGATGCCGCCCCCCTCCAGCTCCCCAGCGCTTACCTCTCCAGCGCAGGAGCGGGTCCGGGGGCGGTCTGATCGCTAGCGCAGAGAGCGCAATTGCGCTCTCTGCACTAGAAGAGCCGAATTTCCGGTTTAAAAACAGGAAATTCGGCTCTTAAAGTTACCAGGAGCGGCTTTTTGCCGCCCCTTGTAACTGGGGCGCTTCTGCCGCCTGAGGCGAGTTTCTCAACTCGCCTCATGGCAGAAGCGCCCCTGCCTACACTCACTCACCCCCAGTCTGGCCTGTCCTACACTCACTCACCCCCGGTCTGGCCTGTCCTACACTCACTCACCCCCGGTCTGCCCTGTCCTACACTCACTCACCCCCGGTCTGGCCTATCCTACACTCACTCACCCCCAGTCTGGCCTGTCCTACACTCACTCACCCCCGGTCTGGCCTGTCCTACACTCACTCACCCCCGGTCTGGCCAGTCCTACACTCATCCCCGGTCTGGCCAGTCCTACACTCACTCACCCCAGCTCTGGCCAGTCCTACACTCACTTTTATCTGATTCATTAAGAATTCTACTGCTTCAATATATATCTAACAAACTTGTCTTTGTTGGCAGTGCCCCATCATTTTCCTGGGTCATCTAAAAGCTGTTCTGGGTAACTTTCAGAGCCAAATCTTTGGTTGTTAAACCAAAGCCCTTCTAGTGCAGGCAGCACCATTGAACTCTCTGCACTAGCGATTGTCCCCTGCCCCTCCATAATTGCAAGGCAACTCATAAGCTAGAATTGCCACTGGGTATGGCCACCTTCATATCTGCACAAAAGACTGGAAAAGCAGAAAGTGAATAGGAGTTGTGGCCCCTCTTCACTTGCTCATTTGTTGATGCACCATTTACTGGCCAACCTGTTGAAATTTTCAGAGCTGCCCAATTCCCAAACTGACTGATATCCATTGTATATGATATCGTTGGGGTCAGCAGGCCACCAAACATCTGACTGGCCAAATACTTCTTGGACTGTATCAGCATCCCTAATAATCCAGCCAAGGTGCCCTAGGAAGGTTCTTGAGAAGTTCTGTTCTTGTCTGTACACAAACCTTTGTGTTATCCAATGTAGGAAACCAGCAGACTTACAGAACTTGGCTCCTGGGACAAATCCACCTTTCATGACATTTGATGGAGAAGTCAAAACCGATGTGAATAAAATTGAAGAGTTTTTGGAAGAAAGACTGACAATGCCGAGGTAATATATGACACTTCTACACTTCAAGGAATAGTATAATAAACAGGACAGTGCTCAGTGTTAAAATGATTTGATTGGGTCTCTGCCAGTGGGGTGGGTGGTATCAACAGCATTGAGGGTGGTTGGTGGCAGTGGAGTGAGGAGTGGCCAATAGCATGGCTCTGGGGGTCAGATCCTCTGGTGAGTCCAAAGGTCTCCAGTCCGACGCTGATATTACTGCCTTTGTACCAATATGCAATTCTGATTGCCTTGTTAAGATACCCCAAACTTGCACCAAAGCACCCCGAATCCAGCTCAGCAGGGAATGATGTGTTTGCAAAATTCTCGGCCTACATTAAGAACCCTAGAAAAGATCTGAATGCCGGTAAGTAGAGGCCTTTTTAATACTTGCTTTTAGTATTGCTTAATGCTCTGTGTACCCCCAGCTTTATGGGGTTACATACATCTGATCTAAAGACATAAGCCAAAGCAACCAATCAGCTTTTAGCTTTTATTTATCTACCTGGTCTAAATATCATTCTAGATTTGTATCCTGCTGTGTCTGAATTAGATCTCCACCAGTACTGTTTGCTTCATAAGAAGCATTTGGTGTTGGGGGGCTACTAACTAATGCCCCCTACATTTCCCTGCATCTCAGCTTTAGAGAAAGGCTTCCTAAGGTCCTTGAGAAAACTGGATGACTTTTTGAACACACCACTGCCGGATGAGATTGATGCCTACAGCACAGAGGACATCACCATCTCTGATAGGAAGTTCCTGGATGGGAATGAACTGACATTAGCAGATTGCAACCTTTTACCCAAACTCCAGATTATTAAGGTTTGTTTTGAAGATAAACTGATGATAAAAATGTGTCCATAAACTAGACAGAAAGGTTCTGGTATCAATGGGCTCCTAGTTAATAGGAAACAATGGACTAGCACAGTACCCACTATGAGCCCCTGTCTGTCATGATTATTAGACTAGACTTAAGGTGCCCATACACTGTAAGATCCGCTCGCTTGGCGATGTCGCCAAGCGAGCGGATCTTCACCCGATATCCCCACCTACGGTGGTTATGGGGCAGTCGGTTCGGGGACCGCATCAACGAGCCGATGTGGTCACCGATCCGACTGGATTTTCTAACCTGGCCGATCGAGATCTGGCCAATTTCAGGCCAGATCTCGGTCGGCCAGGCCGCTCTGTTCTGCCCATACACGGGCTCATTAGCTGCCGAATCGGTCCAAGGGACCCATGTCGGCCCGTGTATGGGGGCCTTAAGACAAGACACAGGGCATTTTTCTTGGGGTGTGATAATGGTTTATCCATACCCATGGCTCTTTGTCAAGGGCAGTAAAGGTGGCCACACACGTGGCGATCTGACGATGTTTCGTGCGACCATCGTTGCACGAGACATCGTCAGATCCGCCACACACTGTTCAGAGCTGAAACAGCAGATAAGGAGGTAGAAACAATAGGATTTCTACCTCCTTCTGCCGATTCAGCCCTGACGGCAGATTTTGGTCAGGCGCCTTCTATGGCCAGCTTTACTTTAGCAAGCACAGAGCAGTTATTGCAAGAGGCAAGATGGTTGGTACATACATTATCGTTTTAGTTGGTGTCACATTGCAGCTATAGTTGTCCTCAATACATCTCTCCATATGTGTGTAACCATTGGCAGTTGCAGAAGGAGCATCTTATGTAGGTTTAGGGCACATCCATCAACCAGTCCAGCAGAACTTGGTAGAAGCTCTTCCTAGAACCAACTAGCGGAACTTTTATTTTAACTCAGGGTTGACACCTTTACAGGTAAATACCTGTCCCTCTGTCCTACCGTCCTACCAATAAAATTGGCATGAAGTATCTTTTTTTACCAGTCAGGCAGATATAGTATCAGCTTGGTGGGAAACTAACAGACTAAAGGAACCATCAAAAGACTTCATCCTTTTCTATTTGTAATATTTTATATAGAAAAACATCTCATGCACCATCTTTACAAACGTTCTCCTTTTCAAGGTTGTAGCCAAAAAGTACAGGAACTTTGAGATCCCGACTGACATGACGGGCATTTGGAGATACCTGAACAGCGCTTTCGCCCGAGATGAGTTCACCAACACGTGCCCGGCCGATTCTGAGATCGAATATGCCTATTTTAGAGTTGCCAAAAAAATTCAGTGAGAATGAAAAGGACACGGGGCCCATGTTTTAGAACCGCCTGTTTGCAGCAAACATGTAACCCCTTCTATCATGGTAACAACATGGGCCAATACTCATACCATTTACCAGATGTAGCAGAAAGTGAATCAATCACATTGATGTTTGTTTGTCTGATGGAAATGTATAACCTTGCAACAGATTATGTTCATTTATGGGATATGGGATCTATTATCCAGAATTGCCTGGCCCTGGGGTTCTCCAGAAAAGAGATCATTTTGTAATGTGAAACGCCATACCTTAAGACTACTCAAACATATTAGCAAATGTTGTTTAAATAGGACAGGTAATGGCATTGGTGAATTTTGAAACTTTCCTGGATACTGGGTTTCTGGAAAATTGATCCCACACCTGTTCATTTGAGGAACAAGATTTTACTGCTCTGAAAAGATGGAATCCTGACAAGTCCAATGTTCTTCTTGTTTGCCAAAAAAGCATTGTTCCATATTGTATAGCATACCTTGCTGAGGATACTTTAGGTCAGGGCTAGATATAAGCTTCAGAGAATCCTTGTCAGCCAAACATGTCCTTAGCAGAATTGTCAACCAACAATGAACTGAGCCCCTATTCTCTAAATTCAACCTTGGTAAGTGTTAACAAAGGAGCTACTGTTGCTGTGGAACTGGCCCCTCTCTGTAGGTTTAGCCTGAAGGCCAATTATGTAAGCATTGGGGAGAATATTTGCTCTTCTAGATACCCTTGATAGCCCACCTTGAATGTCAGGATGAGATACCTGAAGCTGAATGTCTTGTGCACTAATATTTTCCTACAGCTGTCCTCAGGTCATGATCTAAGGGAGGTACCTTGAAGGGGTACCTTGGCCAAAGGTTGAACCTTCAAGTGGGACTTGACCTAAAAGAGTTTGACAGCCACTGGTCTAAAAGGTTATTGAGAATTTTTTCTATGATGCAATACACCATGAAAATATCCAAAAGTTGACTCCTGGCATCCCCCTGTTGAGGATCACCAAGTCAGTAAGACCTGGGATTCTGAAAAGGAAGAAACTTCTTTCTGTAACCTTGGAGATAGGGAAAAGAACCAACCTTGGTCTCTTCTTGGCTTGGGGTATCTAAGGCAGATTAAGCTGAAGTAGCAGAACCTCCCCTTCATCCTCAAGAGTAGAGGACATCTCCCCTAAGAGATAAGATGAAAAGGATACATCTTCTTTCTGTTACCTTGAGGTAGGGGATGGGAGCAACCTTGGTCTCTACTTGGCTTAGGGTATCTAAAGTATATTAAGCAGTCGCAGAACCTCCCCTACATCCCCAAGAGCAGAGGGCATCTTCCCTCAGGTCCAAGGTAAGGAAATATTCAACAAACTTATGTTACTTATGTCTATATTTAATATCAGGACCATTTAGGTTTCTCTTTTCCTCTAATGCAGTAGAATAGAATACAGAAGTTCTATCCTTTCTTCTCTTTGACTAGAAACACTTATATATTTGAGTTTTTATTTGTATACTACACGGTTCAGAAGAACCATAAGTGATTTTAACTTATATGGTATATTGATGACAATCAATAATTTGTCTATTTTCTGTGCTCCCTATGGGGTTTTAATCAATATGCCACCCCTAGGGGGCAGCCATCCATGGTCTAAACCAGGTAGAGAAGGTGAATGGAGTTGTAGAGCCACATCTGCTATCTAGAATATCAAAAGCTTCCTCCCCTTTCATAATGCCAACCTGTGCAATATTTGTCCATGTCTACCAGTGCTGATGTACTGGAGGACAAATGAATGGACCAGTATTCTGACTGCATTTCTGATAATAATGATCTACTTGTGCAGTTCATGAACCTTTGACTTTGCTCTTGGTCTAGAATCCTATATAGACCAATCAGATGTTTGCTCTTAAATAACAGACCTGTGCGTGCTACCTGCTGGTTGCTTTCTAATGAGGATTACCAGAACTGGGGCTTTAAGAGTCTTTGGATCTGGGGTATAACCAAAGAATTGCAATCCTGAGGGCACTTCTTTCTTTTGTACCATGTAAGGCTAAACTCTCTCCTGTATGTTTGTTCTCCTAGGCATGGGGTCAGCCCTTCAGTGTGCACACAGCTGGGTGCAGAAACACTAAAGTATGCATTTTCACCCCAATATCCAATCTGAATGTTGATCCCATGTCTGTCAGCGCACACACATTCAGGCAGAGGTAGGCAGTAAGTTGCATTCTCTCCACTGGTACAACCCTTTTACCATTAGTGTAAACCAGTGATCCCCAACCAGTGGCTCGGGACAACATGTTGCTCCCCAACCCCTTGGATGTTGCTCTCAGTGCCCCCAAACCAGGCAGTTATTTTTGAATTCCTGACTTGGGGGCAAGTTTTGAATAAAAACAAGATTTCCTACCAAATAAAGCTCCCTGTAAGCTGATAGGGTGCATAGAGGCTGCCTAATAGCCAATCACAGCCCTTATTTGGCACCTCCATGAACTTTTATGGGTTTGTGTTGCTCTCCAAGTCTTTTTACATTTGACTGTGGATCAAGAGTAAGAAAGGTTGGGGATCCCCTGGCCTAAAGGTTCCAGCAGAACAATAGTAATAGAAATAAGGGAGCGGCTGCCACCAGAGAGTAATACAGGTGCACTGACTGCAACTCAGCACTCCTTGATTCTGGAACCTGTTAGACAGCACTGCCCTAAGCCTGAAGCCCCTACATGTGTCAGAATACTTTAATAATTTTTTGGAAAAATTGTATTTAGTTAGTTTATCTGAAAAACCTGGCCTGTTTGTAGATCTGAGCTTGGAGACCTGCCCTAATATGAGCCCAGTACTGATTATACACATGTCTTTTGGAGACACATGTCTATGCAAGCTGTGAGCGCTCTCTGCCCGCTAAGGGTTAAATGTAAGTGTTGACTTAGCCATAAGTTCCATTACAGGCCACTCTCTCAGTGTTTTCTCATGTACCTGCTGTATTCTTTGTTCACATGCCTTAAAGATTTATACTGAAATAAAAGATTAAAACCAAATTGTAATGGTGTCGGCCTGTGGCGTGTGTAACAACATCGTTCTCCACAGAACTGAAGAATGGGAATGATAAGAAACCTCTAATTACTTTCTAAAGAGACCTGCGCAATAAAATATCTTTCACTCTGCAAGTGCAGATCTACACTGAACTTACTACACCAGCTTAAAGTTTCAGCATCTCTAAAACATTTTGTTAGAAGTGTCAGTGACACTGCACATGCTCAGTGCGCTCTGGGCAGCTGTTGAGAAGCTAACCTTGGGGGTCGTTGCAAATCATCACAATGAGGTTCATCTGTCATATAAGCTGATGCTACAGGGCTGATTATTATATTCCAATGCAATTTGCACTGGTTTCAGAGCTGCCAAGTCATGTGACTGTTATATTCTATATAAACAGTATAGTGTGGGGGGTCCCTAAGCTTAGGTAAGGGACATAAGTACAGAGTATGTGCTGGGAATCAGCAGAGAAGAAGATGGGGGTCTACTGGGGCATCTTTGGGGGCGCAGATCTTCCCTGCTAAAGGGCTGTGGGGCCTTGGGCTGGTACAGAACCCCAAAACATAATGTGAAAGAAAACAAATTCCTTCTACAAACAGAATGAAATATTTATTCCAGACACATTCTACTCACTATCCATCAAAAGACACAAGAAGACACGGCACCAAATATAGAAATAGACAACATGCCTAATAATACTTTGTACAATTTATACAATGAATCCATAACGATTAATATAAAGTCTATATCAGCGCAGGAATGATGGAAAATAAAATCAATAACACAATGTTAAATACAAGAAAACAAAGGGACAGTGAAGCTCTATGACTTAACCCCTACAAGTCTGGGTACAGTTCGTGGATATTTAGGTTACAATATATTTTGGTCGTTGTATTTCACCATCGGCACAGTTTCCTGCATCTCCTGCTTGATAACGTAAAGAAAGTACCAAGTACCTAACTATCTGGGGATTTGGTAATTACCCTTTTGGCAAAGTATTTTTGCGCTTTCTACTGATAGGATGGTGCTACTCATACATACAGGCTCATAATAAATTATTATAATTATATGTCATTACAAGACTCCTTCATAATACAAATAAAGTGTCCTCAGCGCTAATAATAATTCCTACTTTATTTTTTCTTTTAGTTTGATTGCAATTCTTTTGGTATTAGTTTTGTGCCCGCCCCTCACTGTTTCCGATTCATATTTTCTTCCAGTACAAATAGGTTAGAAATTCTATTGACAGTCAACTCAAGTTTAGGGGCTCTTGTAAGGGGAGCAGGAAACAACTGAAGCGTTACACGCAAGGGTGGACTTTAAAGGAGAAGGAAAGGCTAATCCACTAGAATATTGATCCCCAAACAGTGACTCGGGGGCAACATGTTGCTCCCCAACCCCTTGGATGTTGCTCTCAGTGCCCCCAAACCAGGGAGTTATTTTTGAATTCCTGACTTGGGGGCAAGTTTTGGTTGAATAAAAACAAGATTTCCTACCAAATAAAGCCCCCTGTAAGCTGATAGTGTGCATAGAGACCCCTAATATCCAATCTTAGCTCTTATTTGGCACCTCCATGAACTTTTATGGTTCTTGTGTTGCTCCCCAAGTCTTTTTACATTTGACTGTGGCTCACGAGTAAGAAAGGTTGGGGATCCCTGCACTAGGAGGTGCCAAAAGTTAGGCACCCCGGCCGGTGCACCTGTTATGAGAAAACTGCACCTGCCCAGGGTAAATACATGGGAGGGATCTCCTCTCTATTTTCTGGTGGTTTCAGGCCAATGAGATGTATGCAGTTGAACCCAATGGGCCTTGCTGCAGTAGCCAATTCTTTTAATGCCACCATCAGTCTCTGCAGATTTGGGTAGAGGGTACCACAGAGCATTGGGGACAGGACTCGCAGGACTCCGTAAGTGAGTTAAATGGATGCGCAAGCGTGATCCTGAGGAGAGAGGAGGGGGCGAGGAATGGGTGTGGCCACATCACAAGGCTGTCTTTTTCATCATTTGCTACCAACTGTGGCCAGACAGCCAAAATGAAGAGCAGGGAGTGCTGTTATTTCAAATTCATTATATTAGCAGAGTAAAAACTAAAAAAAAAAAAAAACCCTATAAATTGCAAAAGTACTCAGGAGCACTAAATCACATTCATTTGCTTTAAGGGGTTTACATTTCCCTTACGTTGCAATCTAACTATATATAAATACTAACATTCTAGAATTCTTATTTGGGCTACTTCTGGGAACAGCAAAGGTAGTCTAGATACCAAAAATGTTTTAGGATATTAGTGAAAGGGCAGTGTTTCCAGTAAATAAAGGTTACCAACCCCAGAGAAGCCCCCATCATTCTCAGCCAGTGGCCGATGGTCCACTAGTTTGACATCCCCACGCTGTTGTAGTTGGTCCTAAAACCCTCTGGTTTTGCCAAAATACAGCATTTTGGGGTTTTAGGGTAATGACTAACTGTGGGAGCTGTACACCAGGCAAACACTTTTCTCTGACAAAGACATTCTTCTTAGTATTTGTCCTTTCTTAGTATTTGTGCCATAAGAATTATGTCTGCAATATATATTGACCAGTTCTCCAAACTAGCGGTACTCTGTTTGGTTACCCCCATCTTGTTCCTAATGTCTTACATGGGACTTGGAGCTTTCTGGACCTGCCAGGCTCACTATTTTGGATTTTGCTCCTTCAGGCCCCCGGGAGCAACAAATTCCTATGGCTGTAAATAGTTCTGATTTTCCATCGCCCCCTTCCGGAAAAGGCATAGACTCTTCCTAAGACTAATAACTGCTTTTGTCTAATTGACAAGTTTTTCATCAGGACATTTAGCCAGTAGACTGGGGGGGAAGGGGATTTGGGTTGTATTCTATAAGTTGGAATCATTGGCCAACATAATCTTTTCTTGCAAAGTTTTTAATAAAAAAAACATAAAAACCCTAATGCCTGGCCATTGGAACAATGGACACTATATGGGCCAGTGATCTGCATTTATTTAGGGGACTACATACCTAGACTAATGCAGTCTTTATCTGTTGGAGTATTCAGGCCAGCCTGATTGATATCTGCTCAAACCCAATCAGATATCGGTTGATAAAGACCATCATTTGTTTGTCATACAATGGGCTGCCCATATAATCAAGAAGCTATGAATTGGCACCATAATCTGCCAGTTTTAACAGATTTGCCCCCTCCAGTAAGATGTCAGTAGACACACATATTAGTGACTAGGGTGTATACAGGCGCTATATGCCATACACTGGTACAGTCAGTGCTTGTAGTCCCTGTACGTCAGTAATTATTATTACTATGGGTCTTGCTATGCTAAATACAGTAACCCTGGGCTTTCACAGAGTTCATAATTACAACGATAAGATTCCTATAGCAACACACAAACAGTACAAGAGTTACCCCCAAAGCTTAGCTCCTTACAAGCCTTTTGTCTCGCGTCATTCAACACAATGTCGTTCCAGAAAGGTTTCAGAATAAAATTACTTGAAAAAAAGTTCATTTTCCCATAACATAAAAATAAAATGATTCATGTTTCGTTTCATAAAAACGAGGAAGCGCAGAACATCATTCCGTGCGTTTCACTTCAGTGCGGAATCTTCAAGTTGAAAGAATTCCATTGTCGTGTTCCTTTAGTCGCCGAATTGGGTCGTTTGAAGTGGAGACGGAATTACTTGTTCTGAATGCAGTATTTCCAGAAGCATGCTGCAACAAACGGAGGGATATTTCAGAATTTAGTCACTACTGGCTTCTGTCCAGTTCATACTGTTACTGAGGCCATTCTCTGGGGGATGTAATTATGCTGCGTATCTCATGTACAGTGGGGCTATTCCTAGCAATGGCACCGCCTACTTACATCAAGCGACTTAGTGGCAGTGATGTATTTAACATTTGATTAATCAATTACATTTTATTTAGTATTAATGTATAATTTTAAAATAATCAACAATAAATTTTAATTATTTGAATTAATTTGTCTATATATGGCCAGTAAACCTTATAGGCATGGGTTTTTCTTTACAGAGAGCCTAATATATTTTACATTTTTTGTTAATGTGAGTTCTATACAGGATCTGATTTCTGCATTGGAAGGAGATAATATAAAACAGGGCGAATACATAAGTTCTTTTGTTGGCCACTTAACCACAAAAAAAAAGTGTTTGGTTCGATGTACTTTGAAATATCATTATAATGGGTGGACAGCACTGGTCTGAATAAAACAGATCTTTCTGTGGTTGATCAGCTTTAGGGTGAAGACACACCGAGCTACTTAGTAGCAGCTACTTGTCACGGCTACTAAATGCCAGAAAATCCCCTGCCATAGACAATATTGAGAATTGCCTCTGCTAAAACACACAACGAGACAGTTATCAGTAAATGATCAGCATTGTCTATTTTAGTAGCTGCTACTGGTAGCTCTGTGTGTCTTCACCCTTAGGGGCACATTTACAAAAACACGAATGCTCCGAGCGTATTTTCGCAGATTTTTTTCGGGCGTCCGCACGACTTTTTCGGACGGCGCACGACTTTTTCGGACGGCGCACGACTTTTTCGGACGTTTGGACAAAAAAATCGGAAAGGATTTACCGCTGTTTACAATTGTTCGTTACGAAAATTTAGTGACTTTCGGATCGCCAATACGATATTATCGTGACTAATACGATTTTTTCGTAAAAACATTTTCGTGATATTTGCGATCTTATGAAATTTTCGTTTTCAATACGATTTTTTTCCCATTCGTGATTCGGATTCGTGGATTAGTAAATGTGCCCCTTAGGGTGAAAAAAGACAGAGCTACTTAGTAGCAGCTACTTGTCACACCTACTAAACTCCAGAAAATCCCCTGCCATAGACAATACTGCAAATTGCCTCTGCTAAAATACACACGTAGAGACAATTATCAGTAAATGATCAGCATTGTCTGTTTCAGTAGCCACGACAAGTATCTGCTACTAGTAGCTCTGTGTGGTCTTCACCCTTACATAGTAAGAAAAACCATTAAAAATATCTTTGTTGAAGCGGTTACTTAATACAGGAAAACTTGGGAAGCAGGGAAAGTAATCTGAGGCCAACAACTGTCGCCCTAAAACTCAAGTTTATGGGTTGCCTTAAGTTGCCTTTCATTCCCAGTGTTTATACATACAGTGAAATCTGTATGTTAAATCCTATCACCTCCCATTGTTTGTAATAGGAATGATCCATTGAGCTCTGTACATTTCCCATTGGGGTGGCAACCAAACCGCCCAGTGCCCATTGTGGCTCCCTTCATTCTGCTGGGAGTTTTTGCACTGAGACAATACTTCTGGCACACTTCTATAAGTAAATAGGCTGTTACACCCATTATAATAAACATTAATAATAAAACTGCTATGTCTTTCTTAAACATCCATCAGACTTATCATATGGCTTCAGGTCAAAGAGTTAATAAAATAAGGCAGTAAGGGGGATTTGTAATAAAAGAAACTATGTTTTACCCAGAAGCAGTAACCCATAGCAACCAATCAGCAGGCAGAATTTACTGGTCAACTGTTTAAAAGCAAGCATCTAATTGGTTGCTATGGGTTACTGCTATTGGGCAAACCTAGTGTCTAGTGAGAATCCTTTGCCAAGTATTGGTGCTAATGATGATTACCATAGGGTTAATGGGGCCCATTTTAGGCACTTTTGCTCCTAAAAATCACAGCTGGCAAACACCTGAAATCTCCCTGCTCGGTACAATTAATGCCAAAACCAGAAATGCACAAAATCTCCATTTCCCAACACAAATTCCTTTCAGTCATTGGAAGCTTTTATGTCATAAACTGACCCCGTTTTTTTGATTTCCTGGGTAAGGACTGGGCTGCCTTCCTAAAGTGTTTCCCTCGCACAGGATTCAGCTCCGTCAGCTCTTCAGTCTGGTCAACTGGCTCTTCCACATGGAAGGTGGGATGGGAGTGTTCCTCTCGTAGTTCCTCCTGCACGGAATGGATAAGGGAGAAATAGAATGAAACGGCCTTCTAAGGAGGAAGCTAATTAATAGGAAATATTAGAAGTGTCTAAAAGCATTTCTACAGAGGACCTTGTACAGTATGGGTATATTTATATGTGCAGGGGCAGGGGGGAAGGCAGCAGAGGCATGTTCCTAGGGTGCAGCTTGAGGGGGGGGCAGCAGAGGCATGTTCTTAGGGTGCAGCTTGAGGGGGGGGCAGCAGAGGCATGTTCCTAGGGTGCAGCTTGAGGGGGGGGCAGCAGAGGCATGTTCTTAGGGTGCAGCTCGAGGAGGTCAGCAGAGGCATGTTCCTAGGGTGCAGCTTGAGGGGGGGTGCAGCAGAGGCATGTTCCTAGGGTGCAGCTTGAGGGGGGGGGCAGCAGAGGCATGTTCCTAGGGTGCAGCTTGAGGGGGGTGCAGCAGAGGCATGTTCCTAGGGTGCAGCTTGAGGGGGGGGCAGCAGAGGCATGTTCCTAGGGTGCAGCTCAAGGGGGGCAGCAGAGGCATGTTCCTAGGGTGCACCTTGAGGCGGGTGCAGCAGAGGCATGTAGGGTGCAGCTTGAGGGGGGGGCAGCAGAGGCATGTTCCTAGGGTGCAGCTTGAGGCGGGTGCAGCAGAGGCATGTAGGGTGCAGCTTGAGGGGGGGGGAAGGCAGCAGAGGCATGTTCCTAGGGTGCACCTTGAGGCTGGTGCAGCAGAGGCATGTAGGGTGCAGCTTGAGGGGGGGGAAGGCAGCAGAGGCATGTTCCTAGGGTGCAGCTCAAGGGGGGGGGGCAGCAGAGGCATGTTCCTAGGGTGCGGCTTGAGGCGGGTGCAGCAGAGGCATATAGGGTGCAGCTCGTGGGGGGGGGAAGGCAGCAGAGGCATGTTCCTAGGGTGCAGCTCAAGGGGGGGGGCAGCAGAGGCATGTTCCTAGGGTGCAGCTTGAGGGGGGGGGGAAGGCAGCAGAGGCATGTTCCTAGGGTGCAGCTCAAGGGGGGGGGCAGCAGAGGCATGTTCCTAGGGTGCAGCTCAAGGGGGGCAGCAGAGGCATGTTCCTAGGGTGCAGCTTGAGGCGGGTGCAGCAGAGGCATGTAGGGTGCAGCTTGAGGGGGGGGAAGGCAGCAGAGGCATGTTCCTAGGGTGCAGCTCAAGGGGGGGCAGCAGAGGCATGTTTCTAGGGTGCAGCTCGAGGGGGGGGGCAGCAGAGGCATGTTCCCATGTCTCTGTTGCCTTCTGGAACTCTGGCCCTGTGGGTATCATTGTACAACATGGAGTGGGATAGCAAACTGGGGGGTTGGATGTGATGCAAGTGGGAAGGCTAACATGGGAACGATTTGGACCCAGTACCTGTTGACTGGACTATGTATATTCTGTATACTGTATTCTTTATCCCACCCCCCCCAGATGACAGTCACTACCACTCTAGGAGAATGGATACAGTCTCATGTCTTAATGGGAAGGGCTGTCTGTCTGAAGAGACCAACTGCAACCAGTGGAACTACTACAGCCTGCCCAACTTGCTCCATCGCAGGATGACCGACTAAACTCCTGTTATCTCTGTAGAAGAGCGCCCCTAGTGATCATATTGTTGGTGTCTATGGATAATGCATGAGCCGAGGCCAGCAATACATCAATACATGTGATACAGTACAGAACATGAATGAATTCCCCTTACCATTCTGTTCTTCTTTCCAAATAATTTGGTGTTCGCTGGAAATAAAACAAGCAGAGAGAACATGAATGAAAGTTTGATCTCTACAAACTGCAGGACAAGGTTACATTTATATGTATCTGCTCTATAGGTTTCAGTTGGACAGCAGTTACATCGCTGTTGTTTTACAGTAGGTCCCACCATAGGCGGATTTTCAATAAGGCTAAAGGCTAAGTCACCCCAAACCTGCTTTGGCACCTTAAAAAAAAAACAAAAAAACCTCACTCCATTTCTGCACTGTCCTGGAAATCTCTCCTGTTCCAGCAAGCTCCAGTTCTGCTGTGCTCTGATTGGATCTTTCTTCTTGCGAATTCTCCAATATGAGCACAGCTTTCTTGACAGACAGTAAAATTGACCAATCAAGGCACAGATGCAGACAAGGGCTCGGGAGATATTACATACTGATGCAGTGCAGAAATGAAGCCTAAAAATAAGAATCTGCAGCTGTAACTTTACCTGAGAATCAACTCAGAACTTTTGCTGCAGTTTTCATCCCCCTCCCAAAGGTACTATACACAGGTACTATACACAGGTACTATACACAGGTACTATACGCAGGTACTATACACAGGTACTATACGCAGGTACTATACACAGGTACTATACACAGGTACTATACGCAGGTACTATACACAGGTACTATACACAGGTACTATACCCAGGTACTATACACAGGTACTATACCCAGGTACTATACGCAGGTACTATACGCAGGCACTATACGCAGGTACTATACGCAGGTACTATACGCAGGTACTATACACAGGTACTATACACAGGTACTATACCCAGGTACTATACGCAGGTACTATACGCAGGCACTATACGCAGGTACTATACGCAGGTACTATACACAGGTACTATACACAGGTACTATACCCAGGTACTATACCCAGGTACTATACACAGGTACTATACGCAGGCACTATACGCAGGTACTATACGCAGGTACTATACCCAGGTACTATACACAGGTACTATACACAGGTACTATACCCAGGTACTATACCCAGGTACTATACACAGGTACTATACACAGGCACTATACGCAGGTACTATACGCAGGTACTATACACAGGTACTATACCCAGGTACTATACCCAGGCACTATACACAGGCACTATACACAGGTACTATACACAGGTACTATACACAGGCACTATACACAGGTACTATACACTCATACTATACCCAGGTACTATACACAGGTACTATACCCAGGCACTATACACAGGCACTATACACAGGTACTATACACAGGTACTATACCCAGGCACTATACACAGGCACTATACACAGGTACTATACACAGGTACTATACACAGGCACTATACACAGGTACTATACACTCATACTATACCCAGGTACTATACCCAGGCACTATACCCAGGCACTATACACAGGTACTATACACAGGTACTATACCCAGGTACTATACGCAGGTACTATACGCATGTACTATACGCAGGTACTATACGCAGGTACTATACACTCATACTATACCCAGGTACTATACCCAGGCACTATACCCAGGCACTATACACAGGTACTATACACAGGTACTATACCCAGGTACTATACGCAGGTACTATACGCATGTACTATACGCAGGTACTATACGCAGGTACTATACGCAGGTACTATACACAGGCACTATACGCAGGTACTATACGCATGTACTATACGCAGGTACTATACGCAGGTACTATACGCAGGTACTATACGCATGTACTATACACAGGCACTATACACAGGCACTATACACAGGCACTATACGCAGGTACTATACGCATGTACTATACGCAGGTACTATACGCAGGTACTATACGCATGTACTATACACAGGCACTATACGCAGGCACTATACGCAGGCACTATACACAGGCACTATACCCAGGTACTATACACAGGCACTATACACAGGCACTATACGCAGGTACTATACGCAGGTACTATACGCAGGTACTATACGCATGTACTATACGCAGGTACTATACGCAGGTACTATACGCATGTACTATACACAGGTACTATACAGAGGCACTATACACAGGTACTATACGCAGGTACTATACGCAGGTACTATACGCAGGTACTATACGCAGGTACTATACGCATGTACTATACGCAGGTACTATACGCAGGTACTATACGCAGGTACTATACGCATGTACTATACGCAGGTACTATACGCATGTACTATACGCAGGTACTATACGCAGGTACTATACGCAGGTACTATACGCATGTACTATACACAGGTACTATACAGAGGCACTATACACAGGTACTTTACGCAGGTACTATACGCAGGTACTATACGCAGGTACTATACGCAGGCACTATACGCAGGTACCTATACACAGACACTATACACAGGTACTATACGCAGGTACTATACGCAGGTACTATACGCAGGCACTATACCCAGGTACTATACGCAGGCACTATACGCAGGTACCTATACACAGGCACTATACACAGGTACTATACGCAGGCACTATACGCAGGTACTATACGCAGGTACTATACGCAGGTACTATACGCAGGTACCTATACACAGGCACTATACACAGGTACTATACGCAGGCACTATACGCAGGTACTATACGCAGGTACTATACGCAGGCACTATACGCAGGTACTATACGCAGGTACTATACGCAGGTACTATACACAGGTACTATACACAGGTACTATACCCAGGCACTATACGCAGGCACTATACGCAGGTACTATACGCAGGTACTATACGCAGGTACTATACACAGGTACTATACACAGGTACTATACACAGGGTACTATACAGTTCTAAAGGCTAAATCACTAGTTGAAATTAAATTTTTTTGTCACCTGGCATCTATAATATCCCTATCCCCTATCCTAACAGATGGATGCAGAGTCGAACTTGGCCGCCGGGACACCGGGAAAATACCGGTGGACCCTGGCCCTGGTGGGCCGCAGCGGCCTAGACCCAACCCTGTTGCCGCTTCTTTTTGCGTCCAATGTCCTCCCCTGATGCGTTTCATATACGTGCATTCAGGGGAGGACGTCGAACAGGGGCCCCTGCTGGAAAGGGTTAGGGGTGCGCGGCGGGGAACCCGGCTGGAGGAGGCACCTTGGGAGGGTGTAGGGCCCCGGGGGACCCTGCTTCCCCCAGTCCAACCCTGGCTGGGGGTCCTGTTGGGGTAGAAAGTGGGTTTATTATATAGAACTTGGAATTGAGCCCTGTAACAGAATCCCCAGTACTTACATATACTTTTCTGTATATAGTGAGATCCCTTTCCATATCCTATAGAGAATGGAAATCACCCAACTGGGCGCCCTAGGCAAGCCGCTCGACCACCTCGCCCTGCACCTTCTCCCCCCTCGCGTGTGCTTTGGCGCAAGTGCAGTTTGGGGGGGTGCGATGTGATGGGTCATTGCCCCCACCCCGTAATGACAAGCGGCGGGTCAATGACAATGGAGCGCGGACTAGGAGTAGGAAGGAGAGGCTCCCCCCCCAGTCGTTGTGCCCTAGGCAGCTGCCCCTTCTGCCTCCCCCTAGTTCCGGCCCTGATAACACCTCATCCCAAATACCTATACAATCGTCCGTATAGCGAAGGCCCATTCTGTGAAGCAGAGTCACATGTACCCCATGCGCTATTCACTAGCTGGACAAACTTGACTTTATCAGCCAAATAGGGGTTACAGTAAGTTAACTCTTTCCCCCTGAAAAAGCTCATTGTGCTTTTATATATTTGTTGTTGTTGGTTTTTTGCACTTACTATTTTTTTTTTACTTTTGTCATTGTTTTGTTCATTTGTAGTTACAGTGGGGCCAATGCTGTGTATCAGTGCCAGTGTTATAGTGCCAGGGCCTGAATATCTGCCATCCGTACCCACTGCTTCTCACTGTATATAATGTGCCTGGGGTATCAATACCCACTGACATTCTCTCTATAAAACTACATCTAAAGGGGAGGTTCACTTTTACGTTAACGTTTAGTCTATTATAGAATGGCCTATTCCTAGCAACTTTGCAGTTGGTCTTCCTAATTAATTTTATAGTTCTTGAATAATTTGCCTTTCTCTTCTGCCTCTTTCCAAATGGGGGTCACTGACCCCGGCAGCCAAAAAGTATTGCTCTGTGAGGCTACAGTTTTATTATTATTGTAATTTTTTTATGACATTTTTTTATGATTTTTCCATGCAGGGCCCCTTAACTATTCAATCTCTCAGTAAGACCTACACCTCTATTTAAAGCTTTAGTGACTGGTCCAAATTTAGTTCACCTTTAAATAAACAATAAAGTATATATGGAAGCTTATAGATGGGCCTATTCTCAGCAACTTTTCAGTTGGTCAGTTTGTTTTTATTACTACACTTATTAACCTTCCTTTTCTGTCTTATTCTGGCCTTCATCTGAAAATGCTATCTGGTTGTCAGGGTGACTGGCCCTGGAAACAGCTAAAAAAAACCCTAATGATTAATAGTAATGCTTTTATTATATCATCATTTCTGAACTTTCTATTCAGGCCTTTTACTATTCTTCTTCCATTCTGACCTTCCAACTGTTGCCCGCTCGTTGGGGTAATTAAGCCATTAAGCTGTTAAAATTCCAAGCTTGACAGCTGCCCAACAACAACAAATAATTCAAAATAACAAGAAAAAAATGAAGACCACTTTCAAAGTGCCTGAGAATACCACTATTCTACATCATTGTAAAAATTAATTTTGAGGTGAACTTCCCCTTTACATTTCCAGCCAATCAGAGAATGCACTGTACCTCTGTGCAGATAAATGGCACAAACCCCCTTGTCGTTCTGAGGGGGCCGATGTAGGAGTCTGACCTGCTGACCCAGGCCGTATACAAACAAAAGGGGCGCATTTCATTGGACGGGGCCTTTTTTCCTTGCCTTTATGCCGTTTATACACGAGTAACATTTACATCGGTTGCTCAGCCCGGTTCCCTCATTTAGGGCCCTTAATGTACATAGTTTCACATTCTTCCTATTTATAAAATGAGTATCCAGGCAATAAGGCTGCCTAAACACCCTGTAATAGAGCTCCCAAGCGCCTCCGCTGACAATGCCGGCCCCACAATACAGGGAGTTACTGTATGCAGAATTCAGGGAGTTTACACTTGCCCATGCCTTGGCATAACTGAACCTCTATTCATATCAGCTCTTCCCTATATAAGCACTTATAGGTATATTTTATGCAGGTATTCAGACCCCTTATCTGGAAACCCGTTATCCAGAAAGCTCGAATTACGGAAAGCCTGTCTCCCATAGACTCCATTTTAATCAAATAATTCAGAATTTTAAAATTGATTTCCTTTTTCTCTTTAGTAATAAAGTACCTTGTAACTGATCCCAGCTAAGATATAAATAATCCTTATTGGATGCAAAACAGTCCTATTGGGTTTATTTAATGGTTAAATGATTCCCTTTTCTCTGTAATAATAAAACAGTACCTGTACTTGATCCCAACTAAGATATAATTACCCCTTATTGGGGGCAGAACAGTCCTATTGGGTTTATTTAATGGTTAAATGATTCCCTTTTCTCTGTAATAATAAAACAGTACCTGTACTTGATCCCAACTAAGATATAATTACCCCTTATTGGGGGCAGAACAGCCCTATTGGGTTTATTTCATGGTTAAATGATTCCCTTTTCTCTGTAATAATAAAACATTACCTGTACTAGATCCCAACTAAGATATAATTACCCCTTATTGGTTGCAAAACAATCCTATTTTTTAGTTGACTTAAGGTATGGAGATCCAAATTACGGCAAGACCCCTTATCCGGAATACCCTGAATGGTCCCGAGCATTCTGGATAATGGGTCCTATACCTGTATATGTTTTAGTTCAAGGTTTCACCTATATTTATGTCAACACATAAGTGGTAGCTATGGATTTAAGCCAAAAAGGATGATCAGAGAGTGACCAATCAGGAGAATGGACGTAGTTATTATTATTATTATTATTATTAACATTAATTTATAAAGCGCCAACATACCCCGCAGCGCTGTACAATAAGTGGGTTACATACATTGGACATACAGAGTAACATATAAAGCAATCAATAACCGATACAAAAGGTGAAGGGAGCCCTCTTGATAGACACCTTGTTAGACTTACAGGGCCATCGGGGTTGACAGCTAACTGGGGGTGCTGTAAGGGGAACCTGGTGAAGTTTAGCTTTTGGGCAGTCAATATGCAACTTTTAAAAAAATTTTTTTTTTTTTTTTTTAGCAGAAGCTTCTCTGGCTTTCCCACTTCCGGTCAGGTAAGGAAATATCTGGGCTCAAGGGACGCTTACAAGGGTCCGGCTATAATGGGGGGAGATGTTATAAGTCTCAGACTATTCATGTATGTAGGGTTCCAATATTTCCATTAGCATTTACAGTATGTAGCCAAGATCACTTGGGAAGCCTTTCCAATACATAGGGTAGCTTAATCAGTCTCCTGGAAAACACTAAATGCTGGGAGTTGCAATGCTGGGAGTTGCAATGCTGGGAGTTGCAATGCTGGGAGTTGCAATGCTGGGAGTTGCAATGCTGGGAGTTGCAATGCTGGGAGTTGCAATGCTGGGAGTAGCAATGCTGGGAGTTGCAATGCTCTGAGTTGCAATGCTGGGAGTTGCAATGCTGGGAGTAGCAATGCTGGGAGTTGCAATGCTGGGAGTAGCAATGCTGGGAGTTGCAATGCTGGGAGTTGCAATGCTGGGAGTTGCAATGCTGGGAGTTGCAATGCTGGGAGTAGCAATGCTGGGAGTAGCAATGCTGGGAGTTGCAATGCTGGGAGTTGCAATGCTGGGAGTAGCAATGCTGGGAGTAGCAATGCTGGGAGTTGCAATGCTGGGAGTTGCAGTGCTGGGAGTAGCAATGCTGGGAGTAGCAATGCTGGGAGTTGCAATGCTGGGAGTTGCAGTGCTGGGAGTTGCAATGCTGGGAGTTGCAATGCTGGGAGTTGCAATGCTGGGAGTTGCAATGCTGGGAGTTGCAATGCTGGGAGTAGCAATGCTGGGAGTAGCAATGCTGGGAGTTGCAGTGCTGGGAGTTGCAGTGCTGGGAGTAGCAATGCTGGGAGTAGCAATGCTGGGAGTTGCAATGCTGGGAGTAGCAATGCTGGGAGTTGCAATGCTGGGAGTTGCAATGCTGGGAGTTGCAATGCTGGGAGTTGCAATGCTGGGAGTTGCACTTTAGCAATAGTCGCAGAGCAAGAGGTTGGCCATTATTATGGCGAGTTTTGAAATTTCCTTGCTTTCAACCCCCTCCCATTCTAGTGCAGGATTTGGGCTTCCATCATCAACAGCCTTACAGATATAGCAAAAAATGTTGTTATAATATCCACCTAGTACAACTGTAGGGGTATCCAGGGCAGGAATTCAGCGCGCACCCCAAACCTCCCCGCCATGTGGGGTCTCCCTATCCATTGCCTGGGGCACCCGGGGGGGGGGGGGCAGAGCAACCAATTGGGAATCCCTGCTTTATACCAAACCCTCCAGCCCAATGAAAAGCTCTATGCAGGCAAATGCTAGTTGCCAGAAGTAGTGGGACCTGTGAGCACCCCTCCATGTGATTAATGGTTATAGAGATAGAAAGAATATAAAGCTATATAAAAATGATACAGGTTGCCATAAAATGTGCCAAATGGTCACTTTGAAATGGAACTGTAAGGCCTATAGGCGGATTTTCAATAAGGCTAGGGGCTAAGTCTCCCCAAACTTGCCTGGCATCTTAAAAGAAACAAAAAAACCTCACTCCCTTTCTGCACTGTCCTGCAAATCTTCTGTTCCTGCAAGCTCCGTTCTGATTGGATCTTTCTAATTGTGGATTCTTCAATCAGAGCACAGCTTTCTTGATAGACAGTAAAACTGATCAAGTCACAGATGCAGACAGGGCTCGGGAGATATTACATACTGATGCAGTGCAGAAATGAAGCCTGAAAATTAGAATCTGCAGCTGTAACTTTACCTGAGAAGCAACTCTCCCTCTCCCACAGGTACTATACACAGGTACTATACACAGGTACTATACACAGGTACTATACACAGGCACTATACACAGGTACTATACACAGGTACTATACACAGGTACTATACACAGGTACTATACACAGGTACTATACACAGGCACTATACACAGGTACTATACACAGGTACTATACACAGGTACTATACCCAGGTACTATACACAGGTACTATACACAGGTACTATACACAGGCACTATACGCAGGTACTATACACAGGTACTATACACAGGTACTATACACAGGTACTATACACTAATACTATACACAGGTACTATACACAGGTACTATACACAGGTACTATACACAGGCACTATACACAGGCACTATACACAGGTACTATACACAGGCACTATACGCAGGTACTATACACTAATACTATACACAGGTACTATACACAGGTACTATACACAGGTACTATACACAGGCACTATACACAGGTACTATACACAGGCACTATACACAGGTACTATACACAGGTACTATA
This sequence comes from Xenopus tropicalis, assembly GCF_000004195.4. Classification (NCBI taxonomy): domain Eukaryota; kingdom Metazoa; phylum Chordata; class Amphibia; order Anura; family Pipidae; genus Xenopus; species Xenopus tropicalis. The sequence continues at coordinate 14,590,009 of NC_030678.2, forward strand.
CACAGGTACTATACACTAATACTATACACAGGTACTATACACAGGTACTATACACAGGTACTATACACAGGCACTATACGCAGGTACTATACACTAATACTATACACAGGTACTATACACAGGTACTATACACTAATACTATACACAGGTACTATACACTCATACTATACACAGGTACTATACACTAATACTATACACAGGTACTATACACAGGTACTATACACTAATACTATACACAGGTACTATACACAGGTACTATACACAGGTACTATACACTAATACTATACACAGGTACTATACACTCATACTATACACAGGTACTATACACTAATACTATACACAGGTACTATACACAGGTACTATACACAGGTACTATACACTAATACTATACACAGGTACTATACACTCATACTATACACAGGTACTATACACTAATACTATACACAGGTACTATACACAGGTACTATACACAGGTACTATACACTAATACTATACACAGGTACTATACACTCATACTATACACAGGTACTATACACTAATACTATACACAGGTACTATACACAGGTACTATACACTAATACTATACACAGGTACTATACACAGGTACTATACACAGGTACTATACACAGGTACTATACACTAATACTATACACAGGTACTATACACTCATACTATACACAGGTACTATACACTAATACTATACCCAGGTACTATACACTCATACTATACACAGGTACTATACACTAATACTATACACAGGTACTATACACTCATACTATACACAGGTACTATACACTAATACTATACACAGGTACTATACACTCATACTATACACAGGTACTATACACTCATACTATACACAGGTACTATACACTAATACTATACACAGGTACTATACACTCATACTATACACAGGTACTATACACTAATACTATACACAGGTACTATACACTCATACTATACACAGGTACTATACACTCATACTATACACAGGTACTATACACTAATACTATACACAGGTACTATACACTCATACTATACGCAGGTACTATACACAGGTACTATACACTAATACTATACACAGGTACTATACACTCATACTATACGCAGGTACTATACACAGGTACTATACACTAATACTATACGCAGGTACTATACACTCATACTATACGCAGGTACTATACACAGGTACTATACACTCATACTATATGCAGGTACTATACACTCATACTATACGCAGGTACTATACACAGGTACTATACACAGGTACTATACACTCATACTATATGCAGGTACTATACACAGGTACTATACACTCATACTATACGCAGGTACTATACACTCATACTATACGAAGGTACAATACACAGGTACTATACACAGGGACTGTGCACGGGTACTATACGCGGGTGCTATATGTGGGTACAATACGCGGGTACAATATGCGGGTGCTATACACAGGTACTATACACAGGGTACTATACAGTCTCTAAAGGCTGAATCTCTAGCTGAAATTAAATTGTTTTTTGTCACCTGACATCTATAATATCCCTATCCCCTATCCTAACAGATGGATGGTCTTTCCCCCTGAAAATGCTCATTGTGCTTTTATATATTTGTTGTTGTTGTTTTTTTTGCACTTACTACATTTTTTTACTTTTGTCATTGTTTTGTTCATTTCTAGTTACAGTGGGGCCAATGTTGTGTATCAGTGCCAGTGTTATAGTGCCTATACTCCGCTTATGTGTAAGGCTGCCAATCCCTATCCAAATCTGGGCAATGTGCACTATCCAGTGACTGTTTATATGTGGCAATGGGCTGCTTGGTCCTGGGGCCCCTGGAATCTGGGAACGGACCCCACATAAGATGTCGGTTTGGCTCAGTATAAGTATTGCTAAATTAGCCGGAGATGCACTAGGGCACTTCTCCTCCTGATCACTGTAGAATATACTATGGGATCTGGTGGACAATAATAATAATAATCCTTACCTCTGACTCCAGTAATTCTGCCAGCGAACCTGGAACTGGCAATTTTCTCTGCTTTATCCAACAAAGCTAAAAAAGTCACAATGCGCTCCTGCTGCTCCGGCTCCAGCTCTTCCATGAGGGTCTCTAATCTTTCCTCTGAGGGACAGAGATGGTCACAATAACAACACTGAATTTCATACAAATTGGCTTTCAGTATTTTTGCTCAGACTTTGCACCAGGAATACACAGCATAGTTAGAGTGAATGAGAAATTGGGCAAGTAAAGCCAATAGTAAGGGGGAAGGAATCACACAAACTCTCATGAACATACAGGGAGTCCTAGGGGAACAGAAGGAATGGCTCAAAAATGAGCACATAACCGAGCCAATGTTGCCTTTCTTTTTCACTCTTTTTTGCTTCCAATTTGCACATATTTGCCCCCCATATTGTCAAGGGACAAACATAAGGTGGAAATCTTTTGAACCATAAGAAGCCAATTAGACATGATGATTGGCTGATACGCTAAGGGGTTAATTATTACATTTCATTATAAACAAATGTTAAGTAAACACAATCTCCAATTTTTTCAAAATTACATTTTTGGAACTTAAATTTTTAAGATTGATCAATCAAAAAAACGGCAAATTTAACCCATCCGACCTATAAAGTCAATGGATTTTTTTACATTCAAGCAATTTTATTTTACATTATATTTGTTATTATTTTTTTATAACATTTTTGCCGATTGAAAATGAATGGAACAATGTGATTTTCATTTGCAGTCTAATGCTTCCGATTCAAGATTTTTCCTAAATACGCTGAAAAGAGAAGAAATTGTGATGGCTAATAGAACCTGATTCGGTTTAACCAGGGAAATTATATTGACATGCGTTTTACAGTTTTTTTGTTTTTTGCACCACTTTTTTACTCCATAATTTGCTGCTAAATTCATCCGATTCATTTGAATGGGTTGCGGCAGGTTATACATTGATTTAGACACATTTATCATTAATTTACACCAAATTTGATATATTTTTGAAGGTAAATCAATTTTAAACAGCTTGCCCTTTTTGCCAAAAAATAAAACCAACCTCTCTTTTTTTCCATCTGTGGATCAAAGAGCAAATGTCATCAAATTTCCAATAGAATGAGTCTGGGAAATTTGTAATAAACAGGCAAAAAAGATCCAAAAGTTATTAACCAACCTCCCTTTCAAATTTCTGATACAATGAGTCTGGGAATTTTTTAATAAACAGGCAAAAAAGATCCAAAAGGCACTAACCAACCTCTCTTTCAAATTTCATCAAACTTCTGATAGAATGAGTCTGGGAATTTTTTAATACATAGGCAACAAAAGATCCAAAAGACACAAAATTCATAGAAAATACATTTTCAGTAAAACAGAATTTTCAAATGAAATTCAAATAAAAAAAGTCACAATTTTTAGCCTTTTAAAAAAGAAGTTCCAGTGGCTATAAAAATAACAGAGTGAAACACTGATCCCAGCAAGTTGGTGCCAATAAGGAGATGCCATGCAGATTATATTCGTTAGAAGGAGCCACTAATTACATCCCCCAGGTTATCTAATGATATCTATTATCCCATGGTACATAGTGATGCCACCAGAGATGGGCAAGGGGGGAACATACCGTCACTAAGCTGCAGGTTCTGTGCCATCAGTGGAGAAGACCTCACTTGGCGAGTCACAAAAGCAATGGTTGCAATAATTAACCCAAGAATTGCCAGTCCGTTCATAATTGAATTCCCTATATTAGCATCTAACGGAGCAAAGTGCGCCTTGGGAGAAGGCTTGTCAGGGGGTCGCGGATTTCTGCCTGACTGCACCAAGCAGGCACTCTTTTAAATCTACCTCTAGCCTCATGACCGGGGCCAACAGGACCCCAATCAAATTCCACTTTCCTCGCTCACATTGGTGACATTTGGTGATGTGTCTCCGGCTATTTTGTGTGGTTTGCATTGTGCCTTTCTAGTAATAGAGTTTCCAACGTCAGAGTCCCTTTCTCTGCCTGTGCAAACACATTAAATGTGTGTTATCACTGCTTGAACAGAAGAATCCCCCAAATGTGTAGGCAAACTTTGGAAAGGACTCCTGTCTCAGCTATCTGGATGTCACAAACTATCTCCCCACTGCCATTGTCTCCGGCTGCATGTTAATAAGGATGCTAATTGAAAAAAGGGATTTGAAGCATGCCATTGACGTGGGTGGTTGGCATAGCAAACGTCCCAACAGTGCAATACATAACTTAAAGTCATATAAGTTAGTCACAGACGTATCCCTGAACAGCTGCATGGCACATATTGTTCTTTCTTACATCATACATATATATATTGGATGATGTACCCCCTACTGTAAATGATAAGGATATTAGCAGTCACTGAGGGGTTCTGTGCCCATATAAAGGCACAAGGCTGCAGGCTGAGTTATACAGGGAACTCTGAGTATCACTCATGTATTATAAGGGATAATGTACCCCCTACTGTAAATGATAAGGATATTAGCAGTCACTGAGGGGTTCTGTGCCCATATAAAGGCACAAGGCTGCAGGCTGAGTTATACAGGGAACTCTGAGTATCACTCATGTATTATAAGGGATAATGTACCCCCTACTGTAAATGATAAGGATATTAGCAGTCACTGAGGGGTTCTGTGACCATATAAAGGCACAAGGCTGCAGGCTGAGTTATACAGGGACCTCTGAGTATCACTCATGTATTATAAGGGATAATGTACCCCCTACTGTAAATGATAAGGATATTATAAGTCACTGAGGGGTCTGTGACCATATAAAGGCACAAGGCTGCAAAAGAGGGCCCCATTGCTCCGTATGAGAGCAGAATATCAGTGCGCCTTGGGCCTGGGTTTAAGGCATAAAATATTTTCTTATGAGTCCATTTCAGTTGTGGAAAGGCACAAAACCACATAATATTATAGTGATCAGGCCCGGACTGATTGGGCTGGGGGGGAGCTGCTTGGGCTTCTGTGCACTTGAAATGCCGGGGCTGATACTGAATCCCAGTCCGGGCCTGATTATGATACACACCACAATTTTTCAGTCATTACACATGTGCCGATCTCCAGATCCAACAGCTTTTGGCTCCAATGAACTTACATTTATGAGCCTCATAGTGCTGGACCCATGGCAGCTATACTGTGTGTCTTGGAATAATGACTGCACCTTCACCTTAGTGACTGTGAGCTGCAATATTATCATAGACGGAGGGTGATATTTGTTTGGGGGGGCTAAAGAGGGGCCGTACACAGACTGACCTACAGCTAATGTGACACTTAGTGGATTTGCTGCTGGTGTAAAAAAGTAACCTCCCACTACATATTGCGGTTCCCACTGACGCCCAGGGATACTGCGCAGTAGTGCGGGTGGGAGTGGTATTTTTTTTTTACCCTAAATGCTTAGGGTGTAAAAGTATTTATACAGGCACTTCTGTGAGGGGTTCTCCATACATTTGTGTTTGGGATCAGTTAGCTTAAAGGGGTAGTTGACCTTTAAATTAACTTTTTATATGATGTAGACATTGATATTCTGGCACTATAACACTGGCACTGATTACAGCAGAATGAAGCTTGCAGGAACAGGAGAAGATTTCCAGGACAGTACAGGATTGGGGAGGCTTAGCCTCTAGCCTTATTGAAAATCTGCCTATGAATATTATTATTCTCTTCTTGCTTTGATTCGCCCCTAGGTTATACTGTATATATATATATCAAAATAAAACAGCCAGCACCAAGGGTCTTTGTATTTCAAAAAATCTCTTGAGTATTATAATTGCATGTACAACCGACGTTTCGGTCCCTTTTGGGACCTTTTTTTGGGACCTTGAAAAAGGTCCCAAAAGGGACCGAAACGTCGGTTGTACATGCAATTATAATACTCAAGAGATTTTTTGAAATACAAAGACCCTTGGTGCTGGCTGTTTTATTTTGATATTTATATGATATCCCGTGCACAGGGGCAGCTGTGTGGTGTGGTGCTGTCGTGTGGACTGTTTTATATATATATATATATTGAAAGTCCCATAGGGCGGGGGCTGTATGGGTTCCAACCTCACAAAATGATCAGACCTTAATGTTAACACAAATGGCCATATGTACAATACCCCACAGAGTAATGCAGCCCCCCCAGACCCCCTCTGGCATGTAAAAGGTAAGTGCGGTAGGGGCCAAGGGGAGGGGGGGGGCCCAGCCACATGTAAATTTTGCTCCCATAAAGAGCACAGGAAACAGGATGCACAGAAAACTCCAGCCTGTCCTCTCCCCAGTGCTCCGTATGTGAGTGAAATAAACGTGCATGTGCACGATGGGGGGGGGGGGGGGGTACAGGGGGAGCAGAGAAGGGGTCACTGTAGTGAAATCCAGTGGTGATCAGGCACCATTAGGTACAGAGATACAGCTGATGTCATCAGTGACAAGTGGGGTTTATATAATATCATTTGTGTCATATGAGTTACTGAATCTAATGTGTGATATAGTGAATAATGTACCCCCAATTATAAAATATAAGGATAATATAAGTCACCAAGTAGTTCTATAACCCATGACCCAAAAAGTTTGAGGCCAAAGCACCAAATATAACTCATGACATTACTAAGCTCCGTTTATAATGATATAATTTACAGAATATTCATGGATTTGATGTATTACAATAATTAATGTTCCCACTGTTGGTGTTTCATTACTGGTAAAAAATACTCGGCTCACTGGTTTGTACTTTTATGGGGTCTTGGAACTTCTTGGTGACTTACAATATCCTTATGTTTTACAATAGGGGTGCATTACTCAGAGGGCGTGGCCTAGGATGGATATGAAGAACTGGATGACCAACAAGTTGGGTAATGAATTGAAAGTAAATATATCCACCACCCAACAGGGTTGCCATCATTTTTCTTTAAAATACTGACCTTTGGGTTTGGGTGACAGGTGATGATGTTATTTGGGGGCAGGCAATGATGTCACAGGGCAGGGAAACGGGAGTGTGAGGCGGGGAAATGGGTGTGTGGGGCAGGGAAATGGGAGTGTGGGGCGGCGAAATGGGAGTATGGGGCAGGGAATGGGTGTGTGGGGCGGGGAAATGGGAGTGTGGGGCGGGGAAATGGGTGTATGGGGCGGGGAAATGGGAGTGTGGGGCGGGGAAATGGGTGTGTGGGGCTGGGAAATGGGTGTGTGGGGCGGGGAAATGGGTGTGTGGGGCAGGGAAATGGGTGTATGGGGCAGGGAAATGGGTGTGTGGGGCAGGGAAATGGGAGTGTGGGGCAGGGAAATGGGTGTGTGGGGCAGGGAAATGGGAGTGTGGGGCAGGGAAATGGGAGTATGGGGCAAGGAAATGGGAGTATGGGGCAGGGAAATGGGAGTGTTGGGCAGGGAAATGGGCAGGTGGGGCAGGGAAATGGGCAGGTGGGGTGGGGAAATGGGTGGAGCAGGGAAATGGGCAGGTGGGGTGGGGACATGGGTGGGGCAGACGCTGTCTCTATTTAAAAGGTGCTGATTGGCCACAGAGAGAGTCAGGGAAGGGAGGGATCTATAGGTAGAATTGCCAGCCTTACAGACTTACCAGCAGGTATATTGCCAGTAAATGTGTAATACTGGCACTGGGCTTAACTTGCGATTTGCCAGCTAGGCCGGACTAATACCTGCTGGGGGGCAACCCTACCCCCGCAGAATTTTTGCCACACTGACACTCAGTCCTATGATCAATTGTCTGAACATGAAACGCATAAGGCAATTATGGTTCTCCAATAAAACTACTTTTAATGAAGAATTCAGCCTGAATATTTGCTCAGTGAGTGCCGGCTCTTCCAAAAAAAGGACGATATCCGCTCCCCTTGCTGAAGGCTCAGGGCGGTGCTCCTCTTCCTCTCTCTGAGTTTTTTGACGTAAAAAAATTCGTAGGAGTAAAATAACTTACCCTCCCAGAAGCCCCATGTGTCATTAAGGGGATATACATTGAGCTAATGACCCCTCTGACCCCCGGACACCTCACAGCCATGGGCTCACCCCCCCATGTATAAATTCCCCCAACATTAGCCATCAATAGACTTTCCCCCCTGACATTTACAGTAGAAGTGAGAAGCTGAACATCCTTGTCTGGAATGTCCCCCGTCAGGGCCCAGCTGTTCCCTGCTTACACAGCCATTCCCTTCCCTTGTGTACAAACAATCCAGCATCTCAGGTTTCCTGCCCGGGGCCTGTGGGTTCCTCACATCTCGGTACAATAAACAGTATGTATCTGTGGGGCTTATGAATGATATAAAAGGAGTTGTTCACCTTTAAAATGAACTTTTACTATGATGTAGACAATGATATTCTAAGACAATTTGCAATCGGTCTTCACTCTTTATTATTTGTGGGTTTTTCTGTTATTTAGCCTTTTGTTCAGCAGCTCTCCAGTTTGGAATTTCAGCAACTATCTGGTTGCTAGGGTTATATTTACCTTAGCAACCAGGCAGTGGTTTGTGACTGGAATATGAGTAGGAGGGACCTGAATAGAAGAATAAGGAATCAAAATAACAATAGTAATAGAAATGGAAGCTCACAGAGTAATAGTTCTTTAGCTGCCGGGGTCAGTGACCCCCATTTGAAAGCGGGAAAGATGCAGAAGAGGAAGGTAAATAATTCAAAAACCATAAAAATACACAATAAGGACCAATTGCATAGTTGCTAGGAACAGGGCATTCTGTAACATATTAAAAGTTCACTTAAAGGTGACCCACCCTTTTAAGGTCTGAACCAGCATAAAGGAACCTATGGCAGGAGAATGCAGATGTGTTTAGAGCAGCAGTACGGCCCATAGGTACCCAACATACACACGCGGGTACCCAACATACACACGCGGGTACCCAACATACACACGCGGGTACCCAACATACACACGCGGGTACCCAACATACACACGTGGGTACCCAACATACACACGCGGGTACCCAACATACACACGCGGGTACCCAACATACACACGCGGGTACCCAACATACACACGCGGGTACCCAACATACACACGCGGGTACCCAACATACACACGCGGGTACCCAACATACACACACGGGTACCCAACACACACACGCGGGTACCCAACATAAACACGGGTACCCAACATACACACGCGGGTACCCAACATACACACGCGGGTACCCAACATACACACACGGGTACCCAACATACACACGCGGGTACCCAACATACACATGCGGGTACCCAACATACACACACGGGTACCCAACATACACACGCGGGTATCCAACATAAACACGGGTACCCAACATACACACGCGGGTACCCAACATACACACGCGGGTACCCAACATACACACGCGGGTACCCAACATACACACGTGGGTACCCAACATACACACGCGGGTACCCAACATACACACGCGGGTACCCAACATACACACGCGGGTACCCAACATACACACGCGGGTACCCAACATACACACGCGGGTACCCAACATACACACGCGGGTACCCAACATACACACACGGGTACCCAACACACACACGCGGGTACCCAACATAAACACGGGTACCCAACATACACACGCGGGTACCCAACATACACACGCGGGTACCCAACATACACACACGGGTACCCAACATACACACGCGGGTACCCAACATACACATGCGGGTACCCAACATACACACACGGGTACCCAACATACACACGCGGGTATCCAACATAAACACGGGTACCCAACATACACACGCGGGTACCCAACATACACACGCGGGTACCCAACATACACACGCGGGTACCCAACATACTCACACGGGTACCCAACATACACACTGGTACCCAACATACACACACGGGTACCCAACATACACACACTGGTACCCAACATACACACACTGGTACCCAACATACACACTGGTACCCAACATACACACACGGGTACCCAACATACACACTGGTACCCAACATACACACACGGGTACCCAACATACACACACTGGTACCCAACATACACACTGGTACCCAACATACACACTGGTACCCAACATACACACACGGGTACCCAACATACACACACTGGTACCCAACATACACACTGGTACCCAACATACACACTGGTACCCAACATACACACACGGGTACCCAACATACACACGCGGGTACCCAACGTACACATCTATTATAAGGGATAATGTACCCCCTACTGTAAATGATAAGGATATTAGCAGTCACTGAGGGGTTCTGTGCCCATATAAAGGCACAAGGCTGCAGGCTGAGTTATACAGGGAACTCTGAGTATCACTCATGTATTATAAGGGATAATGTACCCCCTACTGTAAATGATAAGGATATTAGAAGTCACTGAGGGGTTCTGTGCCCATATAAAGGCACAAGGCTGCAGGCTGAGTTATACAGGGAACTCTGAGTATCACTCATGTATTATAAGGGATAATGTAACATATTAAAAGTTCACTTAAAGGTGACCCACCCTTTTAAGGTCTGAACCAGCATAAAGGAACCTATGGCAGGAGAATGCAGATGTGTTTAGAGCAGCAGTACGGCCCATAGGTACCCAACATACACACGCGGGTACCCAACATACACACGCGGGTACCCAACATACACACGCGGGTACCCAACATACACACGCGGGTACCCAACATACACACGCGGGTACCCAACATACACACGCGGGTACCCAACATACACACACGGGTACCCAACATACACACGCGGGTACCCAACATAAACACGGGTACCCAACATACACACGCGGGTACCCAACATACACACGCGGGTACCCAACATACACACACGGGTACCCAACACACACACGCGGGGTACCCAACATAACACGGGTACCCAACATACACACGCGGGTACCCAACATACACACGCGGGTACCCAACATACACACACGGGTACCCAACATACACACGCGGGTACCCAACATACACACACGGGTACCCAACATACACACGCGGGTATCCAACATAAACACGGGTACCCAACATACACACGCGGGTACCCAACATACACACGCGGGTACCCAACATACACACGCGGGTACCCAACATACTCACACGGGTACCCAACATACACACTGGTACCCAACATACACACACGGGTACCCAACATACACACACTGGTACCCAACATACACACACTGGTACCCAACATACACACTGGTACCCAACATACACACACGGGTACCCAACATACACACTGGTACCCACATACACACACGGGTACCCAACATACACACACTGGTACCCAACATACACACTGGTACCCAACATACACACTGGTACCCAACATACACACACGGGTACCCAACATACACACACTGGTACCCAACATACACACTGGTACCCAACATACACACACGGGTACCCAACATACACACACTGGTACCCAACATACACACACGGGTACCCAACATACACACACTGGTACCCAACATACACACTGGTACCCAACATACACACTGGTACCCAACATACACACACGGGTACCAACATACACACTGGTACCCAACATACACACACGGGTACCCAACATACACACACTGGTACCCAACATACACACTGGTACCCAACATACACACTGGTACCCAACATACACACTGGTACCCAACATACACACTGGTACCCAACATACACACTGGTACCCAACATACACACTGGTACCCAACATACACACACTGGTACCCAACATACACACTGGTACCCAACATACACACACGGGTACCCAACATACACACACTGGTACCCAACATACACACTGGTACCCAACATACACACTGGTACCCAACATACACACACGGGTACCCAACATACACACGCGGGTACCCAACGTACACATCTATTATAAGGGATAATGTACCCCCTACTGTAAATGATAAGGATATTAGCAGTCACTGAGGGGTTCTGTGCCCATATAAAGGCACAAGGCTGCAGGCTGAGTTATACAGGGAACTCTGAGTATCACTCATGTATTATAAGGGATAATGTACCCCCTACTGTAAATGATAAGGATATTAGCAGTCACTGAGGGGTTCTGTGCCCATATAAAGGCACAAGGCTGCAGGCTGAGTTATACAGGGAACTCTGAGTATCACTCATGTATTATAAGGGATAATGTACCCCCTACTGTAAATGATAAGGATATTAGCAGTCACTGAGGGGTTCTGTGACCATATAAAGGCACAAGGCTGCAGGCTGAGTTATACAGGGAACTCTGAGTATCACTCATGTATTATAAGGGATAATGTACCCCCTACTGTAAATAATAAGGATATTAGGAGTCACTGAGGGGTTCTGTGCCCATATAAAGGCACAAGGCTGCAGGCTGAGTTATACAGGGAACTCTGAGTATCACTCATGTATTATAAGGGATAATGTACCCCCTACTGTAAATGATAAGGATATTAGCAGTCACTGAGGGGTTCTGTGCCCATATAAAGGCACAAGGCTGCAGGCTGAGTTATACAGGGAACTCTGAGTATCACTCATGTATTATAAGGGATAATGTACCCCCTACTGTAAATGATAAGGATATTAGCAGTCACTGAGGGGTTCTGTGCCCATATAAAGGCACAAGGCTGCAGGCTGAGTTATACAGGGAACTCTGAGTATCACTCATGTATTATAAGGGATAATGTACCCCCTACTGTAAATGATAAGGATATCAGAAGTCACTGAGGGGTTCTAGGATCCTATAAAGGCTGAGTTATACCGGTCCAGGAACTCTGAGTATGACTAGTTAGTATAATGTTTTAAAAATTAGGCAAATACATTTTTGTTGCCAAAATGACCCTACTCACTAAATGTTACCTATTGGTTAAAGCAGCGCCTGATTGGTCATCAGGGTGCCCCAAGGCCGCCCCCATTCACGCTCACCCCCCGCCTGTGCGCATTTGCATGTTCATTTAAACTTACATAGGAAGCAGTGGGGAGAGGGCCCCATTGCTCCGTATGAGAGCAGAATATCAGTGCGCCTTGGGCAGCATGCCTTTGTAGCCGCGCCACAAATCCGGGCCTGGGTTTAAGGCATAAAATATTTTCTTATGAGTCCATTTCAGTTGTGGAAAGGCACAAAACCACATAATATTATAGTGATCAGGCCCGGACTGATTGGGCTGGGGGGGAGCTGCTTGGGCTTCTGTGCACTTGAAATGCCAGTTCACTCTGTTTGTCTGGAGGCTCCCAGTCGTCCCTATTCACTTATACACTTATGTAGTGGTGAACTATAATCTTAAGCTTAACTTTATAACAAGCCAAACGCTCACCAAATTAGACTACGGGTCCGGGTGCTTATGCCCCGAGCCTCTCGCTCTGTAGGTATTCAGTCTTCATATTAGTGCAATTAATATACTACATACAGTTGTGAATGGTTAGATATACACTCACCGCTTCCTCTCAGTGGCCCGGGTGCAATGCCCCAGACCCGCAGCAAGGGAAAACACCACCTCAAATCAGGTGTAGAAACAGCACCGGCACGCACTCAACGGACTCCAGGACAGCGGGTGTAAAACTTCAATAAGGCTTTATTCAAGGATCCAGACCTGACGCGTTTCGTGTGTTGCCACGCGTATTCATAGGTACAAAGTCAGTAGTGAACTGATACAAGTTTAAAAAGCATGTGGAGATGACATCACTCCTGATGTCACTTCCTATTTTACTCCTATTTACTTCCTATATTACATTTTAATAAAGTTTCTTTGTATTATAAAAACAATAAGAACCAATGAATAAAGCAATGAATTACACAAATCGCATTTCTTCTGTCCACCTTAGTGTTATCTTTAGATTACATTATTTATACTCTACAGGAGAAAGAAAGAAAGAAAGAAAGAAAGAAAGAAAGAAAGAAAGAAAGAAAGAAAGAAAGAAAGAAAGAAAGAAAGAAAGAAAGAAAGAAAGAAAGAAAGAAAAAAGAGAAAAAAAAGGGAAAGTAAAATGAGAAAAAAGAAAGAAAAGAAAAGGTACCTGGAAAGGTACCACTCTTTCCTTCTCCTAACAACGTCTTCGACTACTTCATGTTCAGAAAGGTTTACTTACCCTTTAAGCACAGACACGCAAAACTTTTGTGAATGAATATACTTAAGCCACAAGGTTATGTTCAAAGGCCTTTTATATATAAATACACATGTGCTACTGACAAGATAAATATAATTCTAAGCAGAGAGATGAATTTCATATTTCCCAACATTTCTATTGGTTGATGCAGAGACGACGTGATATAACCGCCAACCTTTACACTAAGCCCAAGATGGGGGAAATAAAACTGTTGCTCTGCACTTTCATTCTCGGCTCATCCAGCGCAGTGTATTGTCCTCTGCTAGCTGCACGATTCCACTGGCCACTAGAACGACGGCCTTAGCCACTGCCCGAGACTTGGCCTCTTCCATTCGTTCACTCAGGGACACGTCAGTATTGTCCTCCCCCATAAAGGTCTCTTGCAGAATCACTGGCCCAGGAATGGTTCCGGCCTGCACAAAACAACATGAGAAACTCAAACGGCCCCTGATTAATGGAACGCCATTACTGTAACAGCTACTTGCAATAAAGCTCTATCACAGGCTTCAGGGTGGGAAACTGTATTTGAAAAACTGAATTTTTAAAAAAAAATGTATATCTGGCATGGTACTTGGGGTTTTCCAAGTAAGGGGTCTTTCTGTAATTAGGATCTCCATTCCTTAAGGGCTCTGGCACACGGGGGAGATTAGTCGCCCGCGATTAACTCCCTGTTCGCGGGCGACTAATCTCCCCGAGTTGCCTACCCCCCGAACATGTAAGTCGCCGGCAGGATGGCAGACGCGGCGGCGCGATTTCGCGCAAATCGCCGAAAAATCTGCCATCCCGCCGGCGACTTACATGTTCGCCGGTGGGATGGCAGGGGTAGGCAACTCGGGGAGATTAGTCGCCCGCGAACAGGGAGTTTTATCGCGGGCGACTAATCTCCCCCGTGTGCCAGAGCCCTAAGTCTACTAAATAATCATATAAACATTAATTAAACCCAGTAATCTTGTTCTGCCCCCAATAAGGGGTAATTATATCTTAGTTGGGATCAAGTACAGGTACTGTTTTATTATTACAGAGAAAAGGGAATCATTTAACCATTAAATAAACCCAATAGGGCTGTTCTGCCCCCAATAAGGGGTAATTGTATCTTAGTTGGGATCAAGTACAGGTACTGTTTTATTATTACAGAGAAAAGGGAATCATTTAACCATTAAATAAACCCAATAGGACTGTTCTGCCCCAATAAGGGGTAATTATATCTTAGTTGGGATCCAGTACAAGGTACTGTTTTACTATTACATAGAAAAAGGAAATCATTTTTAAAAATTAGAATTATTTGCTTATAATGACATCTATGGGAGATGCCCTTCCTGTAATTTGGAGCCTCCTGGATAACGTGTTTCTGGATAAGGGATCCCATACCTGTATACATTTATACATGTTCTATGAAAGGGTTATATGAATGTAATAATGACACACTACAGTTCATTATTATATAGGAATAGATTTGGCTATTTACTATAATGGTTGCCATGACATGCAGATTTTACCCCAAAAATGCACATTTGAACATTTCCTCATGACAGGCAGTTGCCATTTAAACCTATTGCAGACAGTCATAGCGGTGATTGGGACAGTTCGGAACAACTAATTGGGGAATTGTGTTTAGCGCGGAACTTACAAGCGTGAAACAGACAGTGCAGCCGTAGACCCTCAATCCTTCTTGGAGAGGTTCTTTCATCTTCAGTGATGTGGAAAGATATGGGCACAGATTCATTATTTTGCCTAAAGAAGAGGGGAATAAAGTTGTTATTGTTAGAAAAATCTGCAATTATTTATAATGAATGTTAAAATACAATTATTGCTCAAGTGATGCTTGTAATGGCAGCTGTACATGGTATTAAAATGTAGGCTTGGCCATATAGGCAGGCAATAGGCAGACAACATGCAGCAGGATTCTCAAGGACTGCAGCCATTACGCCTGCTTGTCTGATAATGTGATAGTGTGGAACTTGGCCAGATATGATTGTCCTGTAAACAGCAAAGAAATGGGAAACGGATCCATAGTGTTGCAACTGTTGGGGATCGTGGGAGAAAGCATCCATTCAACCTTCAGCTCAACCACAGAGACTGCTGGGATGGAGCCATGCAGAAGCAATGGGTGGGGGAACATCTCTGTTTACACATTTCAGCACAATATTCTGCAGAAATATGTAAAAATATAATTTCTTGGTACTCCCCGATATATACATGAACGGATAACTGGATTCTAAGTCTTGAGCAATGATCTCAGGCACACTGTATTTACAGTATAATAACTGTAGTTATTTTATGTCTATGAATTCCTTCTATAGGACAAAGCCTGTCTGATAATAAATACAATAACTTTCATAATAATTCACACATCCAGTTATGTACTTTAACACCTGCCTCAATGAGAATCCTGGTACCACTGTGACTGATCATTCCTTCTTACACCTGTCAGTTTCAGCCAACCCCTAACTGAATAAGTCCAATGGAACCATTGCGATTGGATGTCTGTGACTGTACTGCCCTCAAGGGTTCAAATGCCGGGGAATTCCCTACCAGTCATCTGAACTGAAGAAGCCACTGGGATGAGGGGTGAAACGTTTTCAAGAAAGGACCAGCTGTTTTAGACTTAAATTATATTTAAGATATTGGCAAAAGATGTTTCAGGTTTGATCTAATACATTTGTTTCTTACCTTTCCAATTACTGAGAAAGTGATCGGACAGATTTCTGCCAAAGCCAGCCAAGCAGATGAGGTCAATGGAAAACTCCTCCAACACTTTGCAGATGGTGCTCTCCAGTTCAGACTGGCACCTACACAGGGTCGGGTCTATCACCTGAGGCAACAGGAAGAGCATAAGGCGCGCCATGTTACAGGGTATCTGAATCTGCCCATACAGCAGCAAACATACCCGCGTTGGGATGCCAGCTCCCGCAGCTCTCCTTACTTCCCCCATGGCTGCCTTGTTACATACGGCAAGGGACAATCTTGCACAGCTCCCAGGCTGCCTTGTGCCATCTATAAGGAGATTTAGTTTGGTACCTGAAAGTGAAGAAGACAAGCGGTTACTGAAGACGTATAGTTATGATAGGGGTGAGTCTGATGGTCAGGTTTGTGAAGTATAATTAGCTCCACTGGTAAATGCTTACTCAATACATAGAGAGTTTTTATAAAGCCACATCAGGAAACAGAAACCTGCCCATTCCCTGGGACTGTGAGAAAAAATTTAATCAGCTTTACCTTTCATTCTGTCTTAAAGAAGAAGGAATGGTAAAAACTAAGTAAGCTTTTTTAGAAAGGTCTATAAATACAGCCATAAGTACTCACAGAAACGCTGCACTGAGTCCTCTATCAAAAGAAACACAGGATTTCTTGTCTCCTTTTTTGTAAACATGTTCTTAGGGTATCTGAATTCCTCTCTCAGAAAAATCCTTCTTTCCCGGGGGCCACAGCCTGCACAGCTCTCTCCCTTCTCCTGCCCCCTCCCATAAGAATTCACTCCCCCTTTTATCAGAATGTATGATTTATGCTACCAATGGCTAGAACTGCAGCAGGACGCTATGGAGACCAAACTAAAATGGCAGCTGCTATCTTAAACAATTGGATGGAGCTTCTAGGGCTGTTTACTCAGGTATGGTAATGCTTTCTGCAGAATAAATATAGCATTCTATCTTGCACTAATGTGGCTAATTTATCTTTCCTTCTCCTTCAACAACCAGACAAATATAATCTGGTTGGTTCCACTCTACCATATGAATGTGAGTAAAGGTGGAAAACTACAGGTTAGCTAAGCAATACACATCTCGCACAGCCCTATGGGACTAAATATATACTTAATACTGAGAGTGCGATTGGCAGAGCTTGCCTGGGCTAGAGATGAAGACTGCAACCTTGCGGGTATTGCCTGATGCTCGTTGAACTGTTAGGCTCTTCAGTAATGGGAAAGAGTTCACTCTCAGGGCTTCCAGCATATGGGTAACTCGTACTGGAGAATGTTCTGCAGAAACAAACAGATAAAACATATTTAGTGCTCATTTAGAAATGGGCAAACGGCTAAATCAGATGCAAAAATGTGTGCGTTGGACACTATTCACTAAGATACTTTGCGGATGCAATTCAGTTTAATGGCAGACAGCCTAAGGCACTGACAGAAATGTCTCTGATGGCCAGGCCAGTAGTGGGAATAGTATATTATACAGACCAACAGTATGCAGTGGTGTGCCCTTTAGTGGCCTACACAAGACTTAAAGGAGAAGGAAAGTCATTTTGACATTTTACTGCCAATAGATTCGCCACATTAGTGCCACCTAGAACCTTATATTTATTCTGCAGAAAGCTTTACCATACCTGAGTAAAGAGCCCTAGAAGCTCCCTCTGTTTGTTTAAGATTGCAGCTGCCATTTTAGCTTGGTGTTCATAGCTTCCTGCTGCAGCTCTAGCCGTTATAGCTCAGATTACACATTCCTAAGGGAGGGGGAGCAGGTTAAGGGAGAGAGGAGAGAACTGCACAGATTCTGGCCCCGGGAATGAAGGATTTTTCTGAGAGAGAAAGTCAGATACCCTAAGAACATATAGACCTTTCTGATAAAGCTTACTTAGTTTTTACCTTTCCTTCTCCTTTATTATAATGTTCATATCCCTTAGATGATAGTTGCTAAAATGGTCGTTTATTGCAGCATTTCTCAATTCCCTGGTCACGCACACAATTTTTAGAGATTGACATAACCTCCTCGATGTTGAATTAAAGCCCCAATCAGCCAGGCCTCTTCTTGCTTCTGTAACTGCAGCACAATCTGTTGGGCAAAACCCTTCTGGGCGATCAGCACAGCCCCAAGGCCACAGTTGAAACTGGAGACCATCTCTTGCTCCGACAGGGCACCTTCTTTGTACAGCCAAGAGAAGATTGCTGGTAGCCTCCAACACAGGGCATCTGAGAGAGCACAATATCATGTATCGATATATTCAAGCAAACATAGTTATCCACTATATATTCACTGAAACTGAAAAGGAGCTCAGCTGGGCAATAGGTCACTTCCTATTATGGATGACAGTCCCAAACAGCTCAGTCTGCAGTCCCAGAATATTAAAAAGTCCCTAATTTCTAATTCTCTTTGATCTCCTGCACTAAATGCCAAAAAAGATACAAAGTTTCTCAAACTTAATTAGATAAGTAGGCTTTTGGCAGAGCCCAGAATACTCACTCCCTGCACACTTAAATACAAGTGTAACTAATAAGCTTAACAGGACTCTTGGGGGAATTGAGACTCGCAGCTTAAAGGGCAATTTCACCTTCATTAGCAAAATTGTAATAACACATAAAACAAGACCACATAAATAAAGTTATGTATAACTTTATTTATAAAGCGCCACAAGGGTACGCAGCGCTGTACAATCTTACAAAATGACACACAGGGAGAACAAGTGTTATAATAAATAAATAAAATAAATATATATAAATACACAGGGAATAAGTGCCATGTGGTATGAGACACAGTAGGAAGGAGGTCCCTGCCCCGTAGAGCTTACAATCTAAGTATGTGTTCAAATTTTACATATCCTGGCAAATTTTGAAACATGGGAGTGGTATTGAAGGGGTGTGGTCACAAAAATAGGTGTGGCCAAGCAGTTCAGTAACTAGCCAGGAGATGTCATTAGGGTGGGCTCACCATGTGTTTGGTGCTCTGTTTAGGGACCAGGCAGGAGCGCTAGGGGTCCAGAGGCTGGACTAGGCCTTACTTTTTTGGATTAAGCCAGGATCCTGTGAATGAGGAATAGCTATTGATAGTCAGACCCTGCGGTTTAATACAGGCAGGGTTAGTGAGCAAGGGCAGTGACCTCGTTTAGGAGATTTATGAGGTTATGTAATTAAATGTACTATGTAATACTATTAAATGTCCTTAATTTTTCAGGATTCATTGAGGTCTGGCATGGTGCCGAGAGACTGGCGGATTGCTAATGTGGTGCCGTTATTTAAAAAGGGATCCCGTTCTCAGCCTGAAAACTATAGGCCTGTTAGTCTGACATCAGTAGTAGGAAAACTTTTGGAAGGGGTAATAAGGGATAGGGTACTTGAATACATTGCAGTTCACAATACTATTAGATTGTGCCAGCATGGTTTTATACGTAACAGATCTTGCCAGACTAATTTAGTCGCCTTTTATGAGGAGGTGAGCAGGAACCTTGATGCTGGAATGGCAGTTGATGTCATCTACTTAGATTTTGCTAAAGCGTTTGATACAGTACCTCACAGAAGGTTAATGATCAAATTGAGGAATATTGGCCTAGAACATAATATTTGTAATTGGATAGAGAACTGGCTGAAGGATAGAGTACAAAGAGTGGTGGTAAATGGAACATTTTCTAATTGGGCCAGTGTGGTTAGTGGAGTACCGCAGGGGTCAGTCCTTGGGCCTTTGCTTTTTAACTTGTTTATTAATGACCTGGAGGTGGGCATACACAGTACTGTTTCTATTTTTGCTGATGACACAAAATTGTGCAAAACTATAAGTTCCATGCAGGATGCTGCCGCTTTGCAGAGCGATTTGACAAAATTAGATAACTGGGCAGCAAACTGGAAAATGAGGTTCAATGTTGATAAGTGCAAAGTTATGCACTTTGGTAGAAATAATATAAACGCAAACTATCTACTGAATGGTAGTGTGTTGGGGGTTTCCTTAATGGAGAAGGATCTAGGGGTTTTTGTTGATAACAAGTTGTCTAATTCCAGGCAGTGTCATTCTGTGGCTACTACAGCAAATAAAGTGCTGTCTTGTATAAAAAAGGGCATTGACTCAAGGGATGAGAACATAATTTTGCCCCTTTATAGGTCCCTGGTAAGGCCTCACCTTGAGTATGTGGGGCAGTTTTGGGCTCCAGTCCTTAAGAAGGATATTAATGAGCTGGAGAGAGTGCAGAGACTGCAACTAAACTGGTAAAGGGGATGGAAGATTTAAACTATGAGGTGAGACTGTCGAGGTTGAGGTTGTTTTCTCTGGAAAAGAGGCGCTTGCGAGGGGACATGATTACTCTGTACAAGTACATTAGAGGGGATTATAGGCAGATGGGGGGGGGGGGGTTCTTTTTTCCCATAAAAACAATCAACGCACCAGAGGTCACCCCTATAGATTAGAGGAACGGAGCTTCCATTTGAAGCAGCGGAGGTGGTTTTTCACAGTGAGGTTGTGGAATGCCCTTCCTAGTGATGTGGTAATGGCAGACTCTGTTAATGCCTTTAAGAGGGGCCTGGATGAGTTCTTGATCAATCAGAATATCCAAGGCTATTGTGATACTAATATCTACAGTTAGTACTAGTGGTTGTATTTATAGTTTATGTATGTGAGTGTATAGATTGGTAGGTGTGGGTTGTGGGTGCTGGGTTTACTTGGATGGGTTGAACTTGATGGACACTGGTCTTTTTTCAACCCTATGTAACTATGTAACTATGTAACTATGTAAGAGCAGTAACCCATAGCAATCAGTCAGCAGGTAGATTTTACTGCTCACCTGTTTGAAAGAAACACATCTCCCCATCAGAGGCATCAGACAGGGATGCCCTTTGTCTCCGATTCTTTTCCTACTGGTGATAGAACCTTTACTGGAATTATTAGATGCAACAATAGCATTTCCGGCATTCAGTTAGGACAACAAATCCATAACCAATGCTTATATACAGATGATACACTCATGACTATAACCAAGCCGTTAACCTCCTTGCCCCCAATATAATTCACCTATTAGACACCTTCAGAAAAGTCTCAGGACTATCGATCAAACTAAATTTTTCTGAGAAGCGCAATGGGACAGATTCGCTCATCGCTAATTCCTACACCTTTCAATTTGAAAAAGCAAAAGATAATTAAGATTCAAAGTAAATTTCAATAATTCAATATTTTGCTCTTATTTCTCAGTTATTTTCACTGCTTACCTACAATAACCCCAAGTGATTGTGGAAGGACTCGCTGAAGACTTCCCATCAGCCCCCCTTCAGTAATAGGGGCGAAGGCTCTGATGTGCCCAGACTGGATAAAGGCAAGCAGGATGTTACTGTAGGTGAGGGGGGGGTTCAGTAACATGTCCCCTGGGGAGGGAAACAAGGATTCTTGTCTTAAATATTCTTCATCGTCACAGTATTCATAAAGGTTAATTGCAGTTACCTGATCCTTTTTATGTACCCATCATCCAGTTGTGGGGAGCACTGGGGTGCGGCTTTGTGCCTTGTATGAACAGATGTTAAATAACCTATGGATGCACATTATTCATATTATTGCCTGCAGATTTGGAAGCCATATTATAAAACTGCCAACCTCAGGCCTCAGGTTCTTCACAGTCCTGTACTGAAATCTATCCTGGCATGACTGCAGGTGAGACCATGATTGGTTCCTATGGGTTAGCTGAATCATCTGAAGGGCCGGCCTCTGTTCCATTTGCCCTGTGCTGCTGAGTGCAAAACTGCCATTTTTCCTTCTGTTAATGTACTATGGCATTACAAATACTTTTTGGGTTCAACCCTTTAAATTCATAACAATGTCAAGGTGACTGAAAACAGGTTTCAGAACAGGGTCGGACTGGGGGGTGCAGGGCCCACCGGGGCTTCTGACTTGGGGGCCCCTGCACCCCTCAATGGCCTCCGCCGCAGCCTTTCAAAACCCTCTGCAGGCCCCCCCATCCGTTCAACCCCCTCTCCCGAGCATGCCCAAATTAAACTTATGTTCAGCATGTCGGGGTAGGTGAGAGGGAGACCTGCGGCTCGGTATAGTGCCCTGTGGGGATCGGGTTTTTTCCCCATGTCCTGTTAGCCCCGTGCGACCCTGTTTCATGTTGGCTGAGCAAAATAAACTTTACTTGCACATCATATAAGTCATGTTTCCTTCAGTCATGGAATTACACAATTACAACAAGCAGGCAGCCGCCATTTTGTTCACACCGTTATTAAACTTTGCATCATCCCAAAATCTTCCTCAGGAAGGCCCAAAGGGGGTCCAGTCTGAAGTCCAGTTAGGGTGACATTTAGGCTGAATGCTGATTTGATGTCTAGGATCTGATAGCTATAATGGGGTGACTGTTCTGATGATTCCCTCTTGGTTTGAGCATTATATTAGGTTTACAGCAGTAAGAATTTATATAATAAGAAAGGATTAAGGGATTAAATATACATTCTTATGATGAGAAATAAAAATTGTACCCCAGGTTTGCTCTCCTTTCCCCACTGGCAACAAGGAGGAGTAGTCAATGGAACATTTTCTCAAGATCTTTTCTATAAGTGCAGTATTGTCAGAGTGCACTCCAGCTGCCCGTAGCCCAACGATCCAGTCTCCGGCCTTCATTCTCTCCAGCTGGGGAAGTTTGTGCTCTCGTTCTACTATTCCCACTGCACAGCCGCTCAGGGTGTAGCTGCCCTCGGGATACACATTGGGCAGGTAGGCAATTTCCCTTTCTGTGAAAAAGCAAGAGTACACTTTTTTAATTAGATGACATTTTATAGTATAATTAAAAAATATATATATTTTAGGACAAAAGAATGAAAACAATAGTATTGTAACATACTAGTTAGGCAGGAACCAAATAATTAGATTGTTGGTGATAATCTGACTTCTACTGTAAAGCAGGGACACCCAGCTGTTCCCAGTCTTCACCAACGCACTTTTGGGGCCCCGGAACTTTTGACCAAAGGTGAGAGCCAGCCGAGCGTCTGGCAAGTATGTATACAGCATATTTACATGTAACATTAGCTCTGTATACAATATGGACTATGGTTAGATGAACTATAATGGCCCTTTTCTTCTGTAAAATATTATGAGACAAACTTGGATATGAAACACTGTACTGGTATGGGACCTATTAGGCAGAAAGCTCGGGATCCGTGGTGTTCCAGATAAGGGGTCTTTCTTTCGGATTTTCTACCTTGAGTCTACTAAAACATTTATTTAAACTGTAATTAAACCTAAAAGAATTGTTTTGGCTCCAATAAGGATTAATTATAGTTGGAATCAAGTACAGGTACTGTTTTATTATTACAGAGAAAAGAGAATCATTTAACCATTAAATAAACCCAATAGGGCTGTTCTGCCCCCAATAAGGGGTAATTATATCTTAGTTGGGATCAAGTACAGGTACTGTTTTATTATTACAGAGAAAAGGGAATCATTTAACCATGAAATAAACCCAATAGGGCTGTTCTGCCCCCAATAAGGGGTAATTATATCTTAGTTGGGATCAAGTACAGGTACTGTTTTATTATTACAGAGAAAAGGGAATCATTTAACCATTAAATAAACCCAATAGGACTGTTCTGCCCCCAATACGGGGCAATTATATCTTAGTTGGGATCAAGTACAGGTACTGTTTTATTATTACAGAGAAAAGGGAATCATTTAACCATGAAATAAACCCAATAGGACTGTTCTGCCCCCAATACGGGGCAATTATATCTTAGTTGGGATCAAGTACAGGTACTGTTTTATTATTACAGAGAAAAGGGAATCATTTAACCATTAAATAAACCCAATAGGACTGTTCTGCCCCCAATACGGGGCAATTATATCTTAGTTGGGATCAAGTACAGGTACTGTTTTATTATTACAGAGAAAAGGGAATCATTTAACCATGAAATAAACCCAATAGGGCTGTTCTGCCCCCAATAAGGAGTAATGATATCTTAGTTGGGATCAAGTACAGGTACTGTTTTATTATTACAGAGAAAAAGGATATTTTTAAGAATGTAAATTATTTGATTAAAATGGAGTCTATGGGAGATGGCCTTTCTGTAATTTGGAACTTTCTGGATAATGGTTTTTTGGATAAGGGGTCCAATACCTGTATTTGATAGGTGGATCAGAAAACAGTCTGGACACTGGTTTATTCTCTATAGTTTGCACTGAAAATGTATGTTAGGCACAGAAACAACAGTAATTAAGAGCTTATATATAAACTAAATTCCAGAGTCTCTTACCAAACAATGTGCTGCCAGATGATTTACAGGCAGAAACTAATCCAGTTGCTATTGATTGAGTTATATCAGCATCCAGCTTGCCACAAGCCATGTAGGGCATGAAGAAGAGAGTTTTGGCTCCCTGAGCTAACATATCATTCATGCACGTAGCAACCAGCCCCTCGGCCACTTTGCTGTGCTGACTGCATGTTCTGGCTATCTGAAGCAAAAGACAGAGAGAGAACCTGGTGAAGGGTGAATAGGAGAAAAAAGTATTGGTATCAGTAGTCCCTGTTTATTTTCTGGCCTGTCATTCAGGATGGGTACGGTGCTTGAAAGTCTGTGAACCCTTTTTCAGTTTATTATTAATAATAATATTTCTGCATAAATGGCCTAATTTTCACGTAAGGTCCCAATTGAACAAATGAGTCAAAGAAATAATGCTTGTTGATCTCGGTGAGATTTGATTGCGGGGGCCACAGGCAGTAGCAAGGTATGGGTGCACAAAGGTATATACAATACCCAAATCCTCAGCGCTCAAAATAAAGTTCCAGTGAAGTGCTGTAATGGCTGTGATGTTGCTGCTCCTGTCAAAGTAGCAAGGTATGCTTTGGGGTAGTGGTGCAGCTTGGAGGTACATGTTGTACAGTATCTGAGGCCTCCATGGCTGGGGTAGAGAGCCCTTGATGTGGCAGGTCTGGTGGACCCCATACACCCCAGTCCAGTAGTTATTGAGGAAATTTGCTGGCAGAAAAAATGACCCTAAACACACAAGTCGATCTACCAAAGAATGGCTAAAGCAGAAGAAAAGTGTCAAAGTCCTGATACTAATCCTATAGAAATGTAGTGGAAGGAGCAGAAGTGGGCAGTTCATGTGCCCCATTTACCAAAAGCAAAGGGTCACATACTCTTGCAAATAAGTCACTTTTGGTCATTTTTGGTATTGTGTTTTTGTATTTAGTGTTATGACTTTTGCTATAGTTTTAAAATTACAGTGTATTCATGCAAAAATTCAAAAAGGGTTCATAAGCTTTCAAGCACCACAGTAAAACTGAAATTATTTTCTGGCGTACAAACATACAGTTATGGAACTGGAACGTGATCTTACAGGACAGGCAGAAGGAACGGCACAAGTGTGTATGTGTGGATCCCGGGGCTGCTATGGGGAGCTCCAATGGAAGGGCCAAGAAGAAGAATAAAGTCAATCTGGGGCCTTGGCAGGGTTCTTACCTGTATTTTAGCGTCTGTGCTGTTAGTTGTGCATACCAACATGGGATCCTTGTGCTGAGCTGCATTTAGCGGCAGGTAACCACATTTGATGGAATCCTGTCTGAAAGCTGAGGGTTATACTGCAAAGTATTAGAACATTCCAAGAAGCCATCTTGAGACTATCAGCCACTTTGTGGTTTCTTTTAACTTAAGTCTCAGGCCACAACTGTGCTGGTACCATAGATTCATATAGCCCCACATTCAGTATGTGTTATACTGAGTACTAAATTCACTGATAGTTTTACATACATAGTGCAAACTCAAAAACTTGCCAAAAATCTCAACCAATTCAGTATCTCTGTAACCCAGTGTTCCCCAACTAGTGTCTCGTGAGCAACGTGTTGCTCCCAATGGCCCCAAGCAGCTGCTTATTTTTGAATTTCTGGTAATTTTGGTTGCATAAAAACCAAGTATAATGCCAAACAGAGCCTTCTGTAGGCTGCCAGTCCACATAGGGTATCAATTATAGCTCTTATTGGCACCCCCAGGAACCTTTTTCATGCTTGTGTTGCTCCCCAACACTCCATTTCAATGTTTCTCATGGGTATAAAAGGTTGGGGATCCCTGCTGTAACCCAATATCTCTATGTATCACACATTGGCTCTCTGTCTGGCCTGCAGACATTCATAGTGACTCCGGTTACGGAAATATCTATTTGTATGAGTGTTGTATTGAGTGTGAATAAGATTCAGTCAGTGGGTCGGACTTTAAATCTAAAATGGAATCTTCCAGGAAGCCGGACAAGTAAAATTGATTGGTTAATATGTCAAATTACATGCATTTTTGCAGCATGAAGAATAAAGTAATGTTGAGTACAATGTGATCATAAGCCAAGGAACACGTTTGAATTTAATGATCATTAAAGCTATAGGTTGGGGGTGGGGTATCAAGTGGATACTTATTGGAATCCATTTGAAAAAAATAAATTTTTTACTACATTCTCTATTTCCTATAGCTTTGTATACCAGTTACTATTGTCCATTAAATGAATGGATTCTGACAATAATGCAGTTTTTATAGTGGTGCCACCAGGATGACATTTGCTGTATCAGTGCCAGAGTTAATGACCCTGCCTAGGAGCCAATGGAGCAGGGAGCATAACATTTGGAGAGTAAAAGAAAGTTAGAAACCCATTACCGGCCTCCCCACTTTGCTCTGCATCTAAATGGACTTCACTGATTGCTGTGGCTGTAAAATCTGGTTTCTGTCGGTCCTTTGGGCTAAAGATTTGGAGAGACAAATACAATTAGTGGGTAGCAATGTTTTACAGCATGGATGGGTAAATGGAGACCTTCCCCCTACTAGACTGTTAAACTACAACTTCCAACATCCAGCAACAGTCTTCACCAGGTACTTACATCAGATCTGTCCATGGTTTTTCCCTATTAATACATGAGATTGATGTAATAACAGGCACAATGATTCCCAAGTCTAGTAACCCACAGCAACCAATACAAAATGTTTACTTTCAGTGGTAAATGCTACTTGCTGGTTGGCTGATAGGGGGTAACTATAACTGGAGCTAACCCTTTCCCTATTGTGTAAAAGTCATAATAGGTCGGACTGGTGGGTGCAGTGCCCACTAGGGCTGCCATCCCAGGGTTGCCATTTCATGTAAAATGAATTTACTAATAGCTAACTCGCTGCCTGCCCAGGAAAGAGACCAACTTACTGCGTTTCCCGTGTTCTGGCGGCTCCCGCAAAGTCAGCGACTGCCCCACGATTCTGTTGTGCTGAAGCAGATGCAACACAGGACTGTAGCCCCTCCAAGCTCATATCATTCTGCCCTAAAACAACAAATCGGTGCAGGGTGTAAGAACCTGGGTTGATATTTTATAACACTATTATCATTTCTTATCAGAAACTAAGGATTCTGGTGATGAGTCAATGTGAAAAATCAATAATTTCCTCCCATTGAAATAAATATAAAAATCACCATTACCATCTTGTTCTTTCCCTGCCAGGGGGCCAGATGTGGGCCTAGGAGCAGGGACCAGGCATAGCTCTTGCAACCAGACAGGTACGCGCCTGTGAAGATGGCCGTCAATGGCTGATTGGATCACTTCATACAGATCTGTTTCCAGTAGCGGCAGAAGAACCTTCAAACATAAACTCTCATTCAGAAACACTTAACAAATCTGTGCTCAGTTTGCCTGTAGTTGTTTACTTCTAAGGCTTCCAGACTATCCCTTTAAAAACTAGACCCGCTTAATAAATTCTCTCCTGCTGTGGTTATTTAGATATGGTTTTCAGTTAATACTGCATGGCCACATAAGAATCAAAGCATTATGCATCAAAATATATTGCTTATTGGTTGTGCAGAATGTGAAATCAGTGTGAGTCTAGAAAAAATGGGCGATATGTCAACCCTCACTTGAGAAAACATAACATTAGAGTTGAAAGGAACATCCCTAGAAGCAGAATCCAGAAGGGAGTCCCCCAATAAAACTGTAAAATTGTAAGTCACTGAGGAGGAGGAAGAGTGTTTTATTATTTAAACACAAAACACTTTTTATCATTTTCATGATATTAGCAGTTTTTACACTTGTAATATACTGAGTTGAAACAACAGTGCCATTCGGGCATATCACTCAGCAAATACTTAGTGAGAAGTGGATGGTCTTGTGAAGTTGCTCTGCTTAGAACTGATCAGAAGACTCTTATCTGGTCACCAACTGAATTTTCTGAGCAGAACAACCTCACGACTTTTCTCACTTAATTTTCTGTTAACTGCAGTTCCCTAAAAGTTCCCCTTTCAACTTCATTATATTAGCAGTGTAAAAACAACTAATATCTTTTGAAAATGTATTATTATACATTTATCTATTATTTATAAATCTTGCAATTCATTTTGCAGGTTTATGTTTCCTTTGACGGCCATTTCTTACCTGACTTTCAAAGTCTTGGAAGGTACATTTGAGCCCAAGAACGATAGGACCCTGCCCTGTCAGCATTATTTTGGCACCAAGCACCCCTGGTATTCAAGCACAACAATATGTATTAGAAGAAATGAATCATGGAATTTCCATTAAAAACCAGACTAATTGTAACAATGCACATTCAAGTTTTCCTCTTTAAGAAACGTATTGGATACATCTTCTTTTCAACTCAACTCTTCATTTCAAAGTGATTTCATGGAACATCATGACTGGATTATACTATAAGTCTCAACTAATACATGCCTAAAGCAGTTCCACTGAAATAATGGGATCACATGTTGGTGACTGTATTACCCTTGGGCAGTGGTGTAACTTGACTTTGCTGGGCTACCCTGCAAAACAATATATTTGGGGCCACCCTCTATGTCACATTACTACAACATGGAGTTGCCTACAGTGCCTAAAGGCAAAGCTGCTGCTCATAGCTACCATTGGCTTGACTAGTAGTAGTGATCCAGATGCTCTTTATGGCATAACTCTATGTTATATGTTATATATATGTCTACTTTCCCACTTTCACCTGCATAGGACATTCCTTCCTTCTTCAGAGCACAAGAAATTTGCTGTAGGATTGTATCCTGGATCTTCCTTAATAAAGGTGCAGAGGCCTAAAAATACATCTATATTACAAAGAGTGCAGGATGCTGAAAACATTAGACATGGTGATTAATGGCTCCTATATTCCTCCTTAAACTGAGATTGGGAGGAGGCGATGACATTATGCTTGATTTAATGTCAGATAACTGTCTTCTGACTGTCAAGTAGCTGTTGCAAAGTCTTATTTGACACTTAAGGCACTTACTCCCATATGTAATAAAAGGCCCCAAGTTTGCCCAGGAGCAGTAACCTATAGCAACCAATATTTGCTTTCAAACATCCAGTAAATTCTACCAGAGGCGGGCCAAGCCTGGCCACTGCTCCCCACCACTGCTTCCCCCTACCCCAGTGAGTATAGCTGCTTCCCCCTGCCCCAGTGAGTATAGCTGCTTCCCCCTACCCCAGTGAGTATAGCTGCTTCCCCCTACCCCAGTGAGTATAGCTGCTTCCCCCTGCCCCAGTGAGTATAGCTGCTTCCCCCTACCCCAGTGAGTATAGCTGCTTCCCCCTGCCCCAGTGAGTATAGCTGCTTCCCCCTGCCCCAGTGAGTATAGCTACTCCCCCTGCCCCAGTGAGTATAGCTGCTTCCCCCTGCCCCAGTGAGTATAGCTACTTCCCCCTGCCCCAGTGAGTATAGCTGCTTCCCCCTGCCCCAGTGAGTATAGCTGCTTCCCCCTGCCCCAGTGAGTATAGCTGCTTCCCCCTGCCCCAGTGAGTATAGCTGCTTCCCCTGCCCCAGTGAGTATAGCTGCTTCCCCCTACCCCAGTGAGTATAGCTGCTTCCCCCTACCCCAGTGAGTATAGCTGCTTCCCTCTACCCCAGTGAGTATAGCTGCTTCCCCCTACCCAGTGAGTATAGCTACTTCCCCCTGTCCCAGTGAGTATAGCTGCTTCCCCCTGCCCCAGTGAGTATAGCTACTCCCCCCTGCCCCAGTGAGTATAGCTGCTTCCCCCTGCCCCAGTGAGTATAGCTACTTCCCCCTGCCCCAGTGAGTATAGCTGCTTCCCCCTACCCCAGTGAGTATAGCTGCTTCCCCCTGCCCCAGTGAGTATAGCTGCTTCCCCCTGCCCCAGTGAGTATAGCTGCTTCCCCTGCCCCAGTGAGTATAGCTGCTT
Organism: Xenopus tropicalis; assembly: GCF_000004195.4. Lineage (NCBI taxonomy): Eukaryota > Metazoa > Chordata > Amphibia > Anura > Pipidae > Xenopus > Xenopus tropicalis. The sequence goes on from NC_030678.2 coordinate 14,620,867, forward strand.
CCCCCTACCCCAGTGAGTATAGCTGCTTCCCCCTGCCCCAGTGAGTATAGCTGCTTCCCCCTACCCCAGTGAGTATAGCTGCTTCCCCCTGCCCCAGTGAGTATAGCTGCTTCCCTCTACCCCAGTGAGTATAGCTGCTTCCCCCTACCCAGTGAGTATAGCTACTTCCCCTGCCCCAGTGAGTATAGCTGCTTCCCCTACCCAGTGAGTATAGCTACTTCCCCCTGCCCCAGTGAGTATAGCTGCTTCCCCCTGCCCCAGTGAGTATAGCTACTCCCCCCTGCCCCAGTGAGTATAGCTACTTCCCCCTGCCCCAGTGAGTATAGCTGCTTCCCCCTGCCCCAGTGAGTATAGCTGCTTCCCCCTGCCCCAGTGAGTATAGCTGCTTCCCCCTACCCCAGTGAGTATAGCTGCTTCCCTCTACCCCAGTGAGTATAGCTGCTTCCCCCTACCCCAGTGAGTATAGCTGCTTCCCCTGCCCCAGTGAGTATAGCTGCTTCCCCCTGCCCCAGTGAGTATAGCTGCTTCCCCCTACCCCAGTGAGTATAGCTGCTTCCCTCTACCCCAGTGAGTATAGCTGCTTCCCCCTACCCCAGTGAGTATAGCTGCTTCCCCCTGCCCCAGTGAGTATAGCTACTTCCCCCTGCCCCAGTGAGTATAGCTGCTTCCCCCTGCCCCAGTGAGTATAGCTGCTTCCCCCTACCCCAGTGAGTATAGCTGCTTCCCTCTACCCCAGTGAGTATAGCTGCTTCCCCCTACCCCAGTGAGTATAGCTGATTCCCCCTACCCCAGTGAGTATAGCTGCTTCCCCCTACCCCAGTGAGTATAGCTGCTTCCCCCTACCCCAGTGAGTATAGCTGCTTCCCCCTACCCCAGTGAGTATAGCTGCTTCCCCCTACCCCAGTGAGTATAGCTGCTTCCTCCTACCCCAGTGAGTATAGCTGATTCCCCCTACCCCAGTGAGTATAGCTGCTTCCCCCTACCCCAGTGAGTATAGCTGCTTCCCCCTACCCCAGTGAGTATAGCTGCTTCCCCCTACCCCAGTGAGTATAGCTGCTTCCCCCTGCCCCAGTGAGTATAGCTGCTTCCCCCTGCCCCAGTGAGTATAGCTGCTTCCCCCTACCCCAGTGAGTATAGCTGCTTCCCCCTGCCCCAGTGAGTATAGCTGCTTCCCCCTGCCCCAGTGAGTATAGCTGCTTCCCCCTACCCCAGTGAGTATAGCTGCTTCCCCCTGCCCCAGTGAGTATAGCTGCTTCCCCCTACCCCAGTGAGTATAGCTGCTTCCCCCTGCCCCAGTGAGTATAGCTGCTTCCCCCTACCCCAGTGAGTATAGCTGCTTCCCCCTGCCCCAGTGAGTATAGCTGCTTCCCCCTACCCCAGTGAGTATAGCTGCTTCCCCCTACCCAGTGAGTATAGCTGCTTCCCCCTGCCCCAGTGAGTATAGCTGCTTCCCCCTGCCCCAGTGAGTATAGCTGCTTCCCCCTGCCCCAGTGAGTATAGCTGCTTCCCCCTGCCCCAGTGAGTATAGCTGCTTCCCCCTGCCCCAGTGAGTATAGCTGCTTCCCCCTGCCCCAGTGAGTATAGCTGCTTCCCCCTGCCCCAGTGAGTATAGCTGCTCCCCCCTGCCCCAGTGAGTATAGCTGGTAGACGGCCTGTAGAGGGGGGAGTGCAAGCCCCAAGTTCCCAAGTTCAAGCCCTGAATCCTACCTTCTATTTGGTTGCTATGGGTTACTGCTCCTGGGCAAACTTAGTGTATTTTAGTATATAACCCCATTAGCCTTTCCCCAGCTAAAGTCCTAGTTACTTGAGACTCTCCGGGCCCTCAGAGCAGTGGAGTAAAGCAGGATCTTGATTCTGTGCAATTTATACAAAGTAGGACATTCTCATTAATTGCAATAACATGTAGTTCTATAGACCTACCGTTACCATTTTGTGCTACTAACTCGTCCTAAAATCACTGCTCTGTGAGCCCTAAACAGCTGGCCCCCAAAGCAGCAAAAGTGCCTTTTGAGGTGCAGCATTTTGCCCCCTTGAAAAAAAAAAACAAAGTTAAACATGTATGGAGCAACTGCTATATTGGCCATTTACTATTTAGTATTATGCAGAGCACTCATTAAGTGTCGGTTTCAGCCTAAATGGACTTCAGGCGTTGCAATTAAAACATTTCCCACAGATTTCAGTGGCTTTAGGCTGAGTGCTTGCCACGGCCCTATAGGCAGCTCTATATACAGCTCTATATACTGTAGGTATAAGCACAGAACTGCTAACACTTCATATACCCTAAATTGCCTTCTAGTATTATATCTATGCCAAGCTGCATTGTTACCATGGGTTCTGGGTCATTTTCCTGCATTTCCGTTGCTTGTGAAACTTGAGATATGTCCCTTTTAAGGTTTTGGAGCCGAACAGGTGGCATAGGGGCCAGTGAGGAGCCGTCAGTAAAACCCAGGCACTGAAAGACAATTGGCAGAGGTATTTGCTCACCTACATTTGTTATACAGACTTTATATACATTATAGTATATTGATAGCCACAATAATTTGGCTCTTCCTTATATTCATATATATATTTATGTATACAAATACAAAGAAGCTCTGTTCTATGTATATGCCCTCATATTCTATTGAATAAATACATTCAAATAAATACAAGGTAGTAGAACTTTTAATAAATAGGTTATATTACAACTTGTATAAGACGTTAGTAAGTACTATATTACTGAACATTGACAACCTACTGAAAATTCCACTCCTTCCAGGCGCTCTTCAACTAAGAAGGTTTCCGGTGGGATCCCAAGTGTCCAGGTGTCCTGTAATGGATAAATGTTTGTTTTTACCCAACTAATAGACCCTGCTTGACTCTGGAGGCCAACAAAATGGTGAAAGACTTGGAAACACCATAGAAATCTATAGCTGAACCCCACCTCAAGGCTATGTAGCATGGAAGGTGGTACTTTACATGTGTGAGCTGCTGTACTGCTCGGCAGGCCCCATCTTTGTCACTGGCAATACATAGGCTTCTCCCTGATGCTGAGGAGCACGGCTTTACCACCAACGCAGCGAAGTCTGCACTTCATCAGGAACAGAAGACAGCACTTGTTTAGTGAAACATCAGTCAGTTCTTCACATTGAAATCCCCAATTCATTTATTTTCCGTTACCATACTAAGCAATAGACATGCAGCAGTTATGGGGCAGGTTTATCAAAGTTCAATCTGGTCATTGCCAGCCATTCAGACTTTGATGGAATCAATTCAACTGGACACCAATTTGATAAATATAGATCAATATCAATGTTGATCATTTTCAGAATCTTTAGAATTCATTTTCCCAAATGATCCAATATAACCACTGGTTTGAGATGTTGAAGGATTAATCACTATTGAGAATGAATGTGTTGTAATTAATCTAATACGATTGGACCAGGCAGTGCTGTGCAACATATTACAAGTAAAGGGCCAATTATATTGTATACAGCATGTTGGAGGGCCAGATCCAATTAAAATGATTATTATGTTATATGATGAAGCTTATGAAGCCTCTGAGTGGAGTGGGGGGGCATAAAAATCCTTTGGATGGCCACATAAGGCCCAGGGGGCCTCCAGACAGCCCTGGTCTATGGCATCTTACAGCAGCCCCTCAGGTATTTGCCAAAATCCACAGATTGCCAGTCCAGGCCTGATTTAGATTTAATATTTGGGAAGATAAGGCCCAAGATTTTTAATAAACTTGCCCCTCAGTAACACAATGCTAACATTACAGCCAGTAACTCACTAGGTGATGAAGCTGCAGGCATCATGAGGGTTAGTGAATGATTTCCCTTGCACCATCGGGATGCCATGTTGGTCCATAAAGTCTTTAGCAAAACTCCTTCTTGCCTCCAGCTGAGCCGCCTTCGCTGTGGGTCCGAAGCACCTCACTCCCACTGCAGTCAAACTATCAAGGATTCCTAGCATGAAAAGTGTATGGGGAGTAAGAAACACCCCCCACACTAATAAAAGTAAATGCACACAAAGTACTTGCAGAAACCAATTTAACACCACTCGGCACTGTGCCTGTTGTCTTTACTCCATAGTCCACTTTACACATATGCTTTAGTCTCAAACACATAACTAGGCTCCAGTGCAGTGTCAAACACCGGGTCTGTTACTCTCTCTCTTGAGTTCTTCATCCTCACAGAGCTCTGTCTCTTACCAGCAGCAAGGAGGGAAATCTGGCTAACCACGACCAGCCGGATATTGTGGTCTATGCAGAACTGCTTTAATATGTTAGGGTTGCTGATTAAGACATCTGTAAGGAGTAAAATAAAAGAACATAATGACATAACTTTTTATATTTTTAAGTTTGTATTTATGGCTGGGAGCTACCATATTATTTCCCTTAGACAGTACATTACTGGCATTATTGGAGACAGTACATATACAGGATAATATATAAGCATATGCCCACAAATGTCATCCTAATTGGCCTTCAGGCTGGACACCTCCTTCAACTGTGTTTGCCCCCCTCAGTGGTGTCAGCCTCACAGTTTGGGTACCTATGCTTTACCCAGTGATCCCTAACCAGTGGCACACACAAACCCCTTGGATGTTGCTCCCAGTGGCCTTAAAGCAGGTACTTATTTTTGAATTTCTTGCTTGGAGTCACATTTTTGTTGTATTAAAACCAGGTGTACTGCAAGGCCACACTGGTGCTACCAAATAACCAGTCACAGCCCTTATTTAGTACCCCAGTTACATTTCATGCTTGTGTTGCTCCCCAGCTCTTTTTGAATGTGGCTCAAAGGTAAAAAAAAAGGTTGCAAACCCCTGCTCTAGACAGTAATGTAGACAGCAGGCTTACTGGATAGCTCCCAACATGCCACACTGGAAAATAGGGATGGTTAGTCCACAATGCTGATCCGCCATGACCACTCCAAATTACGCCCAGACATGGACCCGGTGAATCCTAAATTGCACCCACTTTCTGATAAGCCCTATCATTTAGGCCCGTAGGGTAAGAACCATTTCAGCCAACCCCTTCCCCATAGAATGATTGTTTACATTGTAATTTTGTATTTTGGCATAGAATGATATGCTCCCATCCCATCAGAGTGCAAGAACATTTACAAAGAAGTGAAAGTGACGTTACAGACCTGAGTTAGTGATTTTCTCACTGCCCATAGCACCAGTATTCCCCGGCGCAACTAGAACCTGTTTCACTCTGGCAGACTGGGACAGTTTTTGGGCCAGAACCAGCTCTCTCGTTCCACCCCCAACCACCAGCACTCTGTCAGTCATAGTTCTGTGAGCAAAGAAATGGAATAAAGGTTACTCATAAATGCCCAGTGTCTGCTCAATAGGTTACTCAAAAGATACTGGAACAGTCTTTTTTTAACTTTTTTATTCATGTCTCCCTTTTTAGGACCAGCGGTTGGAGAGGGTCAAGTGGAGCCATTTGTATCACCCAATCCGTGCAGAATGTTTATGGATAAACCGGATCCATATGGTTGCCGACTTTGCCAAACGGGCAGATCATACAATGAAAGGCCAAATTTGGGAGACCTGGGAGATCAGTGTGGAAACAGTAACATCATTTTTGAACAGTAAGGACAATTACACACCTTTATGACTATGGCCTTATAGTGTCCAGCCCTCTGTTCAATGTACAGCGCATCAGAGATTTATTATTATTATTTCCAAGATATTGGAAATGGGTCGTCCTAATCCCCCTGAGTAGAAAGCAATTTCCTATAACAGAAAACAGTGGGTGCATAAGTGATTCGAAACCAGTTTTTGGGGTGAAGGCTGATATGTTCCTAATACAATGTAAAAAATAAATGAACATGCAAAGGATATGAAAGAATAATATTGTTTTCCTCCACAAAGCAGTAGCTGTAAATTCAAATAATTAGTTTTGCCTAGTGTGACCTTTACTGTCCTTTTGTAATTGTCTGTCCTGACAAAAGGAGTTAATAGATCATTAAAAACTCAGTATGAGGATTGTGACCTTTCAGAGGACACGTTCATTACCAGAATGTGAAACAGACTGGACTGATAATAACTACTTGTGCCATTCTAGGATACTCCCAATATGTACTAAAGGGTTACTACCATCTAAATACAAAAAATGTGTGTTTTGGCTGAAAAGGAAAGTGAATAATTTATGGGAAGAGACTGGGGCTGTTACAGAGCTAAAGGAACAGTAACATGAAAAAATGAAAGTGTATGAAAGCAATTACAGTATAATGTACTGTTGCCCTGCACTGATTAAACTTGTGTGTTTGCTTCAGAAAGACTGCTATAGTTTATATAAATAAAGTTATTGTGTAGCCGTGGGGGTATTTTGGAATTGAAATAGGGCCCAATGGCACAGGTTACATAGCAGATAACAGATAAGCTCTCTAAAACACCATTGTATTATACAGAGCGGATCTGTTATCTGCTATGTGCCTGTGCCTTTTCTCCTACTTTCCAACTTGAATGCCCATCCCCATGGCTACAAAGGGTGCAATGGGACTCTGTGGTCTAGTGATGTGACTCCTCCTTGATGGGCTCCAAGCACTTGAGCCTCAGGCAGCCAGAGTTGGACTGGGCCGGCAGGGCATTGGGAGAGGACCCAGTGGGCCCCACCAACCCAGACCTGACCCGGGCCCCTGAGCTTCTTCCCTGAAGTTAAGTATAATGTACACACTCAGGGAAGAGGGTTGACAGTGGGGCAGTGGGGGTCCCTGGAGGGGTGTGGGGGCCCAGGGGTGGCATCCCCAAGGTAAATAAAATATGTTCCTTAAAAAGTGGAAATAGATTTGTTTTTATCTATGGAAATAATTTTTTTCAACACTAATTTAATAAACATTGTATATCATTAAAAGGTGAGCAGTGACAGTATGCCATTAATTACATACTATAAGGTTAAATATTATGAGAAAAAGAGGGTGATTAAAGGGGTTTTAGCAAGAAGATTATGTGGGAAATGAGGGAGAGAGGAAGGTGCCTGAGCAATGCAGAAATGCCGGGATGGGACCAAAAATGGGACCCCCCCCCAGGTAACATGAGATTCCTGACAATGTGGTGACTACTGTGTCTCCTCTGTGTTCCTCAGTGTAGGCAGAGATTCCTCTTGTGCAATCATCATGGGGATGAAAGAATAGGAGCCAAATGGGTGGGCAGAGTAAGAGAAGATGGCCGACCAACGCAGTAATGCCTGGGCTTTAAATCATCAATCCTAAAAAACAAGTGGCTCAGTTATATGGTAACTGGGGGGGGGGGGGACTTTTTAAAGACTTTCTAAAGCCCTTTTAATGGCTCAACATTAATGAATGTGAGCTCAGGTGTGTAAACCCCGCGCTCTCCACTAAAACTTAATTGCAAATAAAGTGATGATAAGCTCACCCAGTAAATTATATGGTTGGGTGTACAAACCCCAGACCCTCCACCTCCAACATGTGACTTCAAACAGTCCTGGCAAAATTATAGGGAAAATGCACTCCCCAAAGACAAGTGGGGGTCCCGGTGCGGCGCCCCAACCCATAGCCTGAGGTATTAAACCAACATCGATTGATGGAGAAATGGCACGCGCTCCTTAGCCCACTAAAACTTGTCTCTATTGTAGGGATCTCTGCCTGCCATTTCTTCTTCAATTAATGCCTGGGCTGGAACTTCAAAATGTACCAAGAATTTTCCAAAAACCCCACACAGCTGGGAGTAGCCAAATTACCTCTGAGTCAGAAAAGAATGCCATGTAAAAATATATTAAACCAGACTGCATTTATATAAACACCAAGGGGATATATATATATAGAGAGAGAGAGAGTGAGACAGACAGACAGGGGAGAGAGAGGGACAGAGGAGATAGACAGACAGGGGAGAGAGAGGGACAGAGGAGATAGACAGACAGACAGGGGAGAGAGAGGGACAGAGGAGATAGACAGACAGACAGGGGAGAGAGAGGGACAGATGAGATAGACAGACAGACAGGGGAGAGAGAGGGACAGAGGAGATAGACAGACAGACAGGGAAGAGAGACAGGGGAGAGAGAGGGACAGAGAAGAATGAGAGGACAGACAAGCTACAAACCTTTTCTCCCAAGACTTTTTCTCTCCTCACTCGAGTCCAGAATCCTATCTGCCCTGATTCAGATGGTTGAAGGAATGGCCATTAAATCACTGAGAAAATGATAATTAACTGCTGGAGGATGTCACGTTTGCAGCCCTCTCGCCCAATCAGTGACAAGACTGTTCTGTGTAATCTTGGTTGCTTTAAAGGGGATACTGTCACAACATAACTATTCCTTTTTAGTGATAATATTAATTTGTTTTGGTCCCTAACATCGGTGCTAGAGGTGTTTCAGCCGTTGAGCAAAGTAAAAGAAAATAAAATGCCTCAGGTTGCATTTCAGCAGGAAACTACTATTGGTAACTTTAAGAGACAGATTTTTACCTGGAAATTCTGATTAATGCAGAGAATGTAATTGCACCTTTTGCTGCCCCTAACAAGTGCTGCTTGAGGGAAAGTGCCCTTTTAAAGGGAACCAAATCACCTTCCATTGAGGGTCGAGGCTGATGGGTATTTTATTGACTGCTGTTTTGTGCCAGATGGTAGCAGCAGATAAAACTCCCTGTGTGACACAGACTACAGGCCTACGGCAGATTTGCTTTATATGGATACTGTCACTGGCTTGTTGGGCAGTTCTGCCATGTTTTGTTCCTAAGTAACACTTGAGCCACCTGGCCCCACGTGCAGGAACACACACATGTGCTGGGACATGATGGGGGGAGCGGGGCAGCAAATGGTGCAGATGTTGTGGGGGGAGGGAGCGCCTAGCGGCCCCTCATTGTTGTGCTATTGGCAGGTACCTTTTCTGCCCACCCCTAGTTCCAGCCCTAAAAACTTGTTATACTAACAGCTGCTGTGAGCCTCTTCTGTCCTAACACAGAGTCCAGGATTGAATATTGGTGACAAGGATGGGATTTAATGCATAAAGAAAACATGGCAGGGCTGGCTAACAAGTTGAGAGGATAAAGGATAAAGGAAACTAAACAGAAACTAGAGAGAGAGCAATTTCCAGCAAAACAGGATAACACTAGTTATGTTTAGGTAGGCTGAACCTGCCCGACCCATGAGAAAACCTACGGGTGCTCTGCAGGGGCGGATTAATATTAATGCACCCAATGGCAGGGCCAGAACTAGCGGTAGGCACAAGAGGCACCTGGGACACAACAGTGAGGGGGCGCTAGGCAGGTACCTCTGTTGCCAACCCCTAGCAGTAGGGGGTGAGGTGGCCGGCAGGGTCGCCTAGGGAGCCTGGCTGGCTGTGCCCGCCTCTGCCCGACGGCCGGTGCCTAGGGCGGCACATTTTTGGGGGGACGTCACATGCACAACATAGGGGCGTATTTAGCTCCGGTGCCTAGGGCAGGTTGGGAGGGTGATGGTAGGGAGCGGGACCGTTTATCTTCTCCTGAACTTCACTAGATGACACATAACAGTATTACATGTAACAGTGCCATTGAGTGATCTCTAAATAATCAGAGGCTGATGGAGGACGAGGGCTGGGACTAGGGCTGGGCAGACAGAAGAGCCCCCGGCTGTGGCGCCCTAAGCACATGGAGATAGCAAATCTCATTGGTTCATACAAGAGATCATTAAAGGGCCAGAGTTAATAGGATACTGCCCCAGATTAAAGATGAGTAAGATAACTGCCTATGACTAAGTACCAGAAGGCTACAAAATGCATAAGGTGGAACCCCTGGGGTCTGTTTGCTTGTTTGTTTCTTTTTTAACATGGATTCCTGTGAAAACTTTACCTAAGCATACTTCTCATTTCATGTCTTTTTCAGTAAATTACCAATTTTATTGTAAGTATTTGCCATAAAAGGACATCAAATATTGCAAAATGAGTTCATATTCTGGAAATTATTCTTTCATGCTACATCAACCACAGGGAAAACCAGAAAAAGTGCATCCATATTGAATAAAGACATTTGATTTTTTAACTGTGAAACAAGAAGTCTAATAAAAGCTGTTTGTTTGTGTTCCCTCACAACCTTTCACTTAGTCACCTGCGTTACAAGTCTTTAATATGACTGTCAGTTTTTGTTTTAAACTCAAGGTGGCGCTATGTATACACTAGACGCAACTACAGAATTGAACTACATTCCCCAGAATGCATCGCGTATGAAGCTTACGGTCCCGGTAGATATTTCTCTGTTGCGCAGGCGGTATGTGACGTGCTGCATTATGGAACTACATTCCCCAGAATGCCTCACGCTAGTAAACATGGCTGCTTCCTGAAGAGGTGAAGTGAGCCACTTGTCAGTATAAACATGAATGTTGCGGTAAGAGATTACATTGCTGAGGGAGAACTCTGATATTAAGATAATAATCATAGGTGTAGCAATTAAGTAGATTTAGTGTGCCTTATTAACAAAATAATTGCTTATATATAGTTTTACTACAATTCCCAGTGCCACTTACAGCGAAGGGCTTGGGGGCGGGGCCTGAGGGGGAGTAGGTGGGGTTTGGGCAATATAGCGCAGATTAGGGGTGTCATGATTCATGTGATATATATTTTCATTGGGGCCCAGTTCCACTTGTTGAGAATGTCAGCACCCAGGGAGTCTAGATGACAAATGGGCTAACAGTTATGGCCCCTGTGGGGAGGGCCTTGCCTTGTATAGGGCCCCATAATTAGTGTTGGGGGCCCTGGTTAAAGGTGGTGTTTTGTGGGAGCACATTCCAACAGGGTCTGTTGATGGACTTTATTATTGTGCAGCCCTCACAGCACCGCTGCGCAGGAACAGTTTTATTGTGGGCCCCAAGGCACAGGGCTAGACAGCACTCCCATGTTGGCTACTGGCACGTGCCCAGTAGAGAATAATAGTCTAAGACAAATTGCAATTGGTCTTCATTTTTTATTATTTGCATTTTGTTTAATGATTTCACTTTTTGAACAGTAACACCAAAAAATGAATGTATAAAAGTAACTAAAATACAATGTGCTGCTGCCCTGCACTGGTAAAAGTTGTGTGTTTACTTCAGAAAGTCTACTATAATTTATATAAATAAGCTGCTATGTAGCCATGGAGGCAGTCATTCAAAGGAGAAAAGGCACAGGCACATAGCAGATAACAGATAAAACACTATTGTATTCTACAGAACTTATCTGTTATCGGCTATGTAACCTGTGCCTTTTCTCCTTTTTTCCAGCTTGAATGGCTGCCCCCGTGGCTACACAGCAGCTTATTATATAAATTATAGTAGTGTTACTGTAGCAAACACACCAGTTTTACCAGTGCAGGGCAACAGTGCATTATATTTTTATTACTGTAAAGCTCTTTCATTTTTTGGTGTTACTGTTCCTTTAAGCAACTTTCCAGTTTGGAACTTGAATGAAAGAGAGGTATATGAAAAGGAGAGAACAGATAAATAAGTAATTATAAGTAACAATAACAATAAAATTGTTGCCTCATGGAGCAATAGTTTTTGGGCTGCTGGGGTCAGTGACTGCAACTGGAAAGTTGGAAAAAGTCAAAAGAAAATGGCAAAGAATTAAAAAACCAATTGAAAAGTTGCTTGCATAGGTGCTTGTGGGCTGCCCCCTTAGGAACAGGCCTATATATACTGTTGGGCCCCTCTACCTCATTGGAATGCACTAATGCAGCTGTAACAGTCAACTGTAGAAATTGGAAAAAAAAAATTATGTATCATTGTATTGCTTCTCGCAGACTTCCATGTTTTGCTAGTCTTGCATTTATACTTCTCCCTTGATCAATAATAAGGGCCTGCACTTTTGCGTAATATCCATTTACTTTGTATACGGCGCCATGCAATGGGCATCCCACACAGGCTTGATGGATTCTCTATCACTTTTTGTATAAAGATTTAATTTTTCTTCTCTTTTTATTGTAGTGACCCTGATTCCATTTTCTGAGGATTTCTTAAGATACATCATATTACTGACAGGCGACAGGGCCACAGGGGACTGGTTCCTACAAAGGTATTTTCTTAATGTTTTATAATGCCTGCACGGATACCTCACTCATTACCTGAGAGACTTCAGAATTATCAGACTAACATTAGGCCTTTGAGGATTACCTTTCTGGCTTTTTCTTTAATTAAAAAAAATAGATATTTTTCTGACTTTGCGCCATATTTTTTTTTTTCACTGAATGTCCTACCCATTATAAACAGGGCCATTTGTTCAGAGGGCCTCATCTGCCTTTAAACAAACAACCCCCTTCCTTCTTAAGTGACTGGTAATTTGTTTTATCTGATACCTCTCTGCATCAGAACAGTTAGGGCTCTGGCACACGGGGAGATTAGTCGCCCGCGACAAATCTCCTGTGTCCCGGGCGACTAATCTCCCTGAAATGCCATCCCACCGGCAAAAATGTAAATTGCTGGTGGGATGGTATATGTGGCGGCGTGATTTCACTGAAATTGCACCGCCGCGTATGCCATCCCACTGGTGATTTACATTTTCGCCGGTGGGATGGCAATCGGGGGAGATTAGTCGCCCGCGAACAGGGAGTTTTGTCGCGGGCGACTAATCTCCCCGTATGCCAGAGCCCTTAAACTGGTTTTCTTTAGTGCCAGAAATAAGGGTGAAGACACGGAGCTACTAGTAGCAGCTACTTGTCACGGCTACAGAAACAGACAATGCTGATCATTTACTGATAATTGTCTCTATGTGTGTTTTAGCAGAGGCAATTCTCAGTACTGTCTATGGCAGGGTATTTTCTGGCGTTTAGTAGCCGTGAAAAGTAGCTGCTACTACGTAGCTCTGTGTGTCTTCACCCTTACAACTACTTTAGAAAAGGTCTTAGTTATAACAGTAGGCAGTAATTATGTTCTGCTTAAGCCTTATTCATTGAGCTCATGTTGAAATGGGGTGTAAACTGTTCCTTTAAGGCACTCCCTCTAGTGTCAGCTTAGTTGTACAGGTATTGGATCCATTATTCAGAAACCCGTTATCCAGAAAGCTCTGAATTACAGCAAGGCTGTACATCTTTAAAAAACGATTTCCCTTTTCTCTGTAATAATAACAACATCATAATCCCTTGTACTTGATCTTCACTAAGAAATAATGATTCCCTATTGGAGGCAAAAAAATCCTATTGGATTTATTTCATGTTTAAATGATTTTTAGTAGATTTAGGGGCTGATTTACTAATCCACGAATCTGAATGAGAAAAATTCGGATTGAAAAACGAACATTTTGCGACTTTTTCGTATTTTTTGCGATTTTTTCGTTGCCCTTATGACTTTTCCGTAAATTGTCGCGACTTTTTCGTAACCGTGACGATTTGCGTGAATTGACTTTTTCATTGCCATTACAAATTTCGTGAATTGTCGCGACTTTTTCATTGCCATTATGACTTTCGTGAATTGTCGAGACTTTTTCATTGCCATTATGACTTTCGTGAATTGTCGCGGCTTTTTCATAGCCATTACGACTTGCGCGAATTGTCGCAACTTTTGTATTGAGAGCTCGAAAAAGTCGCAACAATTCGCGAAAACGTCGCAAAGTACCGATCATTACGAAAAAACCGCATTCGGACGCTTTTCGGACGTTCGTGGATTAGTAAATGTGCCCCTTAGATTTCCTCTTTCTTGATTACTTTTCATGTCAAATATCTTAAATTTTTTATGAAATAAATAAGAATAAGAATAGGCTTAGGAGTGTTTTCTCTTATAAAGGGGCAGCAATAGGAAGATATTTGACAAGTACAAAACTTTAAACACGGAATTGTTATTTATCATTTTAGGTAATATATTACTCTTTGCTACCATTATGAAATTACTGGACGTTGTACAGTTTCGGAATTCAAGGTGCTCTTTCTATGCATTAGTAATACCAAGAATAATTTCATGGCATTGGATTCTGTTCTTCAGGAAGCACTCAACCATAAAGTACAGGAGGAACATTAAAGATTGTTACAGAATTCTAGATGTGCCTGAAGGGTGTTCTGTTGAGGAGGTCAGACATTCCTATCGATGTCTGGCAAAGAAATACCATCCAGATAGTGGCTCTGTCTCTGCAAATTCTGGCAAGTTCATGGAGATCGATGAAGCCTACAAAGCTTTGCTTACCCACCTAGATAAAGAGGCAAAAAAGGGAGAAGGTCAAGACAATGAAGAAACACAGACAGAATATAAAGTACCACAGCACAGGCACTACCTCAGCTTCGAAGGTGTGGGCTACGGAACCCCAAGCCAAAGAGAAAAACAATATACACAATTCCGTGTAGATCGGGCCACTGATCAGGTTTTGGAATTTAGAAAGCAAAAGCTGGAAAGGCAATATACCGAGAACTCATTGGTGGCAAAAGATGTGAGGCAAAGTAAGAAGGTTAAAATAACTCAAGCCATTGAACGCCTGGTGGAGGATCTGATACAGGAATCAATGGCAAAAGGTGACTTTGATAACCTGAGCGGTAAAGGAAAGCCACTTAACAAATTCTCATACTGTCCACATATTGATCCCATGACTCACAACCTTAATAGGATATTGATAGAAAATGGATATCAGCCGGAGTGGATTCTCTTGCAGAAGGAAATCCGGGAAACAATAGGGACATTGAGGAACAAAGTGTTGGCTTCTCGAGCAAAGCTGGGAGATCCAATGACTCCCCAAAAGAGAAAGCAGTGGGAGGAGACCTGCGATGAGTTTAAAGAGGATATCATGAAGCTCAACAAGAGAATAAATGACTTTAACTTGGTCGTTCCTCTTCTGAACAGGCAAATGGTTCACTTTAATGCGGCGAGAGAGATCTCTCAAGCTGAGAAGACATATGCGTCCCAAAGGGAAACCGTGCGAAAAGCAGAAGAAATTGAAGCAGATAGAATTGAAGAACTAAAGGACCAGCAATTTAAGCTTAAAAAAATTCTTCTGAATTGGATGAAACAATTAAAAACATTCTAAATATCGTTAAAATATCCAAATTATTGTCTTCTTTCATTTTATATATTTGAGAATGATTATATTTCTAGCCCTGTGGTTACAAGGAATCAGAGAGATACCGTAAATGTTCCAGGGGTTCCACAATGATGATCACCAAGGCCCCATTGTCTGTAAGCCTTAATACTAATACTGCTATTATTATATTGTTTCTTGTGATGTACAGGTTGACAAAAAGTCGACCCACACCCGACTATAACCTGCCCACTCCCAACCTGGCCCGGGAGTCCCCATTTATAGACCTGTGCCCACCCCATCTCTCATGTCACAAAGGGGACTGATATGACTTTAATGAATGCAATTTTATACATTATGGCTCATTTATAAACACAAGCGTAACTGCCAATGGCTAAAATGAACAAGTAACCGAGAATACAGTGATGCTCTGTACTTTTATCTCTATGGTGCTATATCTGAAATTGGATTATACAGAAAAGGGATCATTTTGAAGAGTTCTGTACATATCATAGTGCACTCTTTAAGCTGCTTCGTACAGTATCGATAAGATGATATTGTGTTCCTTTTGTAAGTCTGATACCATCACACTGCACTACTGTACTTGCCACACTGCATTCCTGTAAGTACTGAACTGCACTCACCCTAACAGCCTTGCACATAGCACTCTGCTCACCACATCAGCACTGTATATACAGTATACATATATATATATTGCACTACCAAATCAGCCCTCAACAGAGACCATACTACACACTCCCAGGAGACATATACAATTCAAAATGCGCTCCTCCTGCTGCTCAGAACTGTACAGATAACCCCTGATGGTGTGACAGTGTGCCCTCCCTACCCCATACTATGATGAGATGACACAGCACAACCCGAGCTGCCTTTTATATATCCCACTTTGCTTCCCCAGAAGCTCTGTGCATATAACACTGTGTTCCCTAGCAGATTCTTCTACTGTACATATTAATCTGCGCTCCCCCAGCAGCCCTGTACTGTACATATTAATCTGCGCTCCCCCAGCAGCCCTGTACTGTACATATTAAACTGAGTCCCCCAGCAGCCCTGTACTGTACATATTATTCTGCGCTCCCCTAGCAGCCCTGTACTGTACATATTAATTTGCGCTCCCCCAGCAGCCCTGTACTGTACATATTAATCTGCGCTCCCCCAGCAGCCCTGTACTGTACATATAAATCTGCGCTCCCCCAGCAGCCCTGTACTGTACATATTAATCTGCGCTCCCCCAGCAGCCCTGTACTGTACATATAAATCTGCGCTCCCCCAGCAGCCCTGTACTGTAAATATTATTCTGCGCTCCCCTAGCAGCCCTGTACTGTACATATTAATCTGCGCTCCCCCAGCAGCCCTGTACTGTACATATTAAAGGAACAGTAACACTAAAAAATGAAAGAGCTTTAAAGTAATAAAAATATAATGTACTGTTGGCCTGCACTGGTAAAACTGGTGTGTTTGCTACAGTAACACTACTATAATGTATATAATAAGCTGCTGTGTAGCCATGGGGGCAGCCATTCAAGCTGGAAAAAAGGAGAAAAGGCACAGGTTACATAGCAGATAACAGATAAGCTCTGTAGAATACAATAGTATTTTATCTGTTATCTGCTATGTGCCTGTGCCTTTTCTCCTTTGAATGGCTGCCTCCATGGCTACATAGCAGCTTATTTATATAAATTATAGTAGACTTTCTGAAGTAAACACACAACTTTTACCAGTGCAGGGCAGCAGCACATTATATTTTAGTTACTTTTATACACTTTCATTTTTTGGTGTTACTGTTCCTTTAATCTGCGCTCCCCCAGCAGCCCTGTACTGTACATATTAATCTGCGCTCCCCCAGCAGCCCTGTACTGTACATATTAATCTGCACTCCCCCAGCAGCCCTGTACTGTACATATTAATCTGCGCTCCCCCAGCAGCCCTGTACTGTACATATTAATCTGCGCTCCCCCAGCAGCCCTGTACTGTACATATTAAACTTACAGAAGGGATACAAATGGCTATCTGTACTGTGTAATATATAGCAGCCCCTCTGGCACTTGCCAGAAGCTACAGATTGCCAGTCCGGGCTAGGTAGGGAATAGCATTCCCCCAATGCAGACACAGACAGACACACAGCCAGCAGGTTCCCCAGCAGACCTCTGTTCCCACACACACCGCCCTTGCCCCTTACTGCCATTTCAACTCAGTACCACAGGCACAACGCTACAACCAAATCTCCCCTCTTCTCCTCGGCTGGGCATTAGGCTAGCCATTAGCATCTTCCCTTCATTGGTTGTCACATGGTACAGTCACACAAGCGGGCCTTTAGCGGTTACAGCTATTAGACAGCTCCTAGTTCCGCCCACACTTAGTCACATGGTACAGTCACACAAGCGGGCCTTTAGCGGCTACAGCTATTAGACAGCTCCTAGTTCCGCCCACACTTAGTCACATGGTACAGTCACACAAGCGGGCCTTTAGCGGTTACAGCTATTAGACAGCTCCTAGTTCCGCCCACACTTAGTCACATGGTACAGTCACACAAGCGGGTCTTTAGCGGTTACAGCTATTAGACAGCTCCTAGCTCCGCCCACATTTAGTCACATGGCTGTGACATCACGCCCTTCTGAAAGCCGTTTCGTTCCAACATTTACCCAGAGGGCAAGGCGGTTTAACTCTTTCAGCCGCTGTGCTAGGAAGGGGAGCGACCCAGAGGGATCTCACAGTACGTAGCCCTGGTTATTGCTTTGCCCTTGCTCGTTAGAGACCCCACAGCCGCACTTTGTTCACTTAGTTGTGTAACATTCTAAAGCGGCGGTGCTGGCTGTCCGGCTCCCTCCCCTGCGGCTGCTTCTGGGCTGGCAAGTGCTGCTGGGAATTGCAGTCCGTCACCGAACCCAGAAGCGCTGGGACCGCCTACGGGGATTAACTCCTAAAGTGCTGCAAGGGAATGGAGTATGTTGCGCACCTAATATCTCTATGGACTGATAGTGGCTCTATGGGTGCAGGGCAGATACATCCCGGCCGTGCCATTGTGGGGTGGGGGTGTGCCGGGCAGGCTCCCCCCTCACTTCGCTCAGCCCTAAGCAGGGACTTGGATCTGCAGACAATGCTACTCATTCCTGTAAGGGAAGTGGCCCTTCAATTCCATTTAAAGGGGAAGTTCAGCTTTCATTTTCGTGCTGTTTTAGAGTTGACCTATTCTTTACAGCTTTTTTTAACTGGTCTCCAAGTTTCTATGAGGATATCATTCTGTTTGTTTACCTATTTCTTATCTTTCTATTGATACTGGCCTTCCATGCTGACTTGCAAACCGCTGCCTGATTGCTTAGCAATGCAAACCCTAGCAACCAGCAGTGCTATGCACCCTTCCTCAGTTTATCATTTTAGTTTATATAAGATTCTACAGCCCTGATATAAAGGTGCAGGGGCTTCTTTCTGGCTGGAGAAGGGAAGTATCAGTAGCAGTATATAGGGGACTGTTACTTTTAACCATTTAAATGGTATGTATTGTATTATCAGTATCAGAAATATATCAGAATTATAATCAGACATACCTGCTGACTGTTACTATAATGTATACCGATATCTATGCTACGCCGATATCTATGCTACGCCGATATCTATGCTACGCCGATATCTATGCTACGCCGATATCTATGCTACGCCGATATCTATGCTACGCCGATATATGCTACTTGTTATTAAAGGCAATGTAACCTTTAGATTTCCCCAAGGTATTTGTTCTAGTCCCACATAAACATCGCTGTGGGCACTAAGGCCAGTGCTGTTCTTTGGAGGCTCTGAATGAAAATGCCTGATAAAGTCAGTTTTTAGCCAAATTTGCCCATTTCTTGCCAGGGCCCTACTGGGTCCCCCTTCAACCTGTGCCTTCAGCTTGCACCCTTGAGCCCCACAGCACTGCAAAGCTCACTGGGCCTTGGCGCACTTTCTGGTGCCAAACTGTGCCCCTTGGTGGTTATGCCCCTGCCTCGTACAGTGTAAGCAGGGACAGGGACTGATGTGAATGATGTACAATCTCTGTGAAGAGCTGTGTAACATGTCAGCCTTGTATTCATAAAGGCTAATAACAATAATTATGAGATTATTATTCACTGACTCCGCAGTACAAGCCCCAGGTATTCTCCTCCTTTCCTCTCCTCATATCCTCCTGTGGATTTGCCTAATGGAAATGTTTAGTGTAAATGTATTTTCTTTTGCTTTTATTTTATCTCAGCCCTCGGAGGGCATCACAGGCTCAGCTTGTGGTTTTAGGTCAATGTCAGGTGGGGTCCAAAACTCAGCAGCTCCCAGATCAGCTCCACAAGCACCTGTCAGGTGATTTTAGTGTTAATTTTAGTGTTAACCTATGGGGGCGCTGTGTTGGGTCTGTAGCTTTGTGTTTCTGGGTTACTCAAACTCAGCTAATTGGCCAGTACAACTTACCTGCCAGTGTATGGCACTTTGACATATGGGGAAATGAATATTAGCGGACCACAGAGACCTTATCCGCACACCCTAGCGCTCCAAAATTCTATGTCCGGTGCACACTGCTGAGGGGATCGGCACCCCCCAAAAACACTGTAACAACAAAAAAGCAGATGGCACTCAGGACTGCAAACAAGGGTAACAAGAGTGCCATCTGCTTTTTTGTTGTTGAAATGAATATTAGCCCCAGCATCTCTTCCTGTCCCACTGTTCTTATAGTTTGGAGCTCTTGACCGAAATGAGTTGTTTGGCCATCAGATACCGTGCAAGATTGGCCTGTATGTGGCAAAGCCATCATTGTCTCTCTGGAAGGCTTAATACAGTGATCCCCAACCAGTGGCTCAGGGGCAACATGTTGCTCCCCAACCCCTTGGATGTTGCTCTCAGTGCCCCCAAACCAGGGAGTTATTTTTGAATTCCTGACTTGGGGGCAAGTTTTGGTTGAATAAAAACAAGATTTCCTACCAAATAAAGCCCCCTGTAAGCTGATAGTGTGCATAGAGGCTGCCTAATAGCCAATCACAGCCCTTATTTGGCACCTCCATGAACTTTTATGGTGCTTGTGTTGCTCCCCAAGTCTTTTTACATGTGACTGTGGCTCACGAGTAAGAAAGGTTGGGGACCCCTGGCTTAACATTTCCATAGCGCTTCCCTAAAGTGTCTCTTTGTGTTTTAATCTTAGTTAAGGAAGCCAGAAGGAGTTAGGCCTAGCAAACATGGGGCATAACCAACTGAAGGTGGCTGCAAATGGCTCGCTCTGTTAGAAGGACTACTCCCTAAGGCGACTTACTGACTATGAGATGGATGAGGATTAAAGGGGTTATGTAAATAAATGGCATTACATTTGCCCAGGAGCAGTAACCTATAGCAGCCAATCAGCAGAAAGCATTTACTGGTCATCTGTTTAAAAGCAAACACCTTATTGGTTGCTATGGCTTACTGCTCCTGGGCAAACTTAGTGCCTTTTATTACATATGGGGGATAGTGCCCTAAATTTTGCGCTTTAACAGGCCACTAAAACATTGATTTTCCCCCCAGACACTGCTTGAGTACATTGTGTTTAATTATCCTTTCTGCTGTAACTGTACAAGCGAGGGATATTGGTAACCTTTGAACACAAATGTACCTCCAGGCAATACATTAACATGCTGGGGTTTATTTCCAGTTAATGAAACGCCAGTATAGAAGCTGTTTGTGAAGGAGGTACCCCCGTGACCCCTGTGATAGAATGGCCGGCTTCTTGGACAACTTCCGATGGCCTGAATGTGAGTGCATCGACTGGGGAGAAAAGCGGAACACCATCGCTTCGGTGGTTGCAGGCGTATTGGTAAGTTGGTGGGGATTTTTTATTTTCCCATTTCCTTAATGGACTTTATGTTATAAACAAAACAGCTACTGCATTCTTTCCACACTCTCCTCTGAGTCACTGACACATAATATGACTAATACTGGCCAAGCTCAGAGCCCAGTGCTCACCCCTGCATTCCCAAGGCACATTGAGTCTACACCCTGATATCATTTTCCTTTCACTTACAGATAAGTTATTTGTTTCTGTTCCAGGTATCCGACCCCTTATCCGGAAATTCATTATTCAGAAAGTTCCGAATTATGGAAAGGCCATCTCCCATAGACTCCATTTTAATCAAATAATTTACATTTTTATAAATGATTTCCCTTTTCCCTGTAATAATAAACCAGTACCTGTACTTGATCCCAACTAAGATATAATTACCCCTTATTGGGGGCAGAACAGCCCTATTGGGTTTATTTAATGGTTAAATGATTTCCCTTTTCCCTGTAATAATAAACCAGTACCTGTACTTGATCCCAACTAAGATATAATTACCCCTTATTGGGGGCAGAACAGCCCTATTGGGTTTATTTAATGGTTAAATGATTCCCTTTTCTCTGTAATAATAAAACAGTACCTGTACTTGATCCCAACTAAAAAATAAGTAATCCTTATTGGAAAAAAAACAATCCTATTGAGTTTAATTATTGTTTAACTAATTTTTTTAGTAGACTTAAGGTACGAGATCTGAATTACAGAAAGACCCCTTATACGGAAAACCCGAGGTCCCAAGCATTCTGCATAATGGGTCCCATACCTGTATATAGAGGTTATATAGAGATGAAAGACTGTACCCTTAACTAGCATTCTATCTTCTGTTTGTTAGGAGCACAGTCCAAACAAATCAGTAGTCCATTCAGAATCCCTCTATACAATGAGCTGCTCCTTGACACATCTTAACACTTATGGTCCCAAAGAACTTTAAATGAGCCGATGAAACTAATAACCAGTCCGCTACGAAGCCCCCGATAATGAGCTTCTCAAAGGCTTCTGCTTAGAAACGGGAGAGGTTTTGTTTGTTTCAAAGTAGATAGGGAAATCTGACCAAAAGGGGAGGTACATTCAGTTAACATTGCCCAACTTTCAAATTAGTGCTTTATAATGGTAAAAAATAGGAAAATATGGATTTTTTTTTTTTTTTGCTGACTATTCTTATTCTTCTGCCTCAGTTTTTCTCAGGTTGGTGGATTATGATCGATGCTGCAGTGTGCTACCCTGACCAGAAACAGCTCAACCATGCGTTTCACACCTGCGGGGTTTTCTCTACAGTGGCGTTCTTCATGTAAGCAGTGATATTTGCTTGAAAGTTTCTGTTTGCCAGATTAGCCTTCTAATATTCCACACACACAGGGAGGGACCTAGGATACTCGGGGCAATTTATCCATTCTTCGCCTGAACTGGATGCTTCCATACGCTTTAGGGCAATTAGATTGTAAAGGAAAACTATACCCCCAGAATGAATACTTAACCAACTAATAGTTTATATCATATTAAGTGACCTAAAGAATCTCGCCAAACTGGAATATATATATCCGTAAATATATCCCGTTTACACCCTTTCCCTTGAGCCGCCATTTAGTGATGGGCTGTGTGCTCCCTCAGAGATCAGCTGACAGGAAGTAATGCAGCTCTAACTGTAACAGGAAGTAGTGTGGGAGCAAAAGGCAGAACTCTGTCCATTCATTGGCTGATGGGGCCTAGCATGTATGTGTGCCCTTGGTTTGTGTGTGTGCACTGTGAATCCTATGATCCCAGGGGGTGGATCTTAGTAATTAAAATGGCAGTTTTCTATTTAGGATTACTCAAAGGCACATATTAAAAAGTATAATTTTTTAAAAATGGTTTATTTAGATGAAGCAGGGCTTTACATATAAGCTGTATGCAGTATATTTTATACAGATCTACATTGTTTGGGGGTATACTTTCCCTTTAATTGTACAGAATAAAGATATGTTCATTCAGCCAAGTAATGACCAGTGTATGAGTAATGCTTATAACATGATTTGAACTTGTGCCCAAGGGGGCTTTTTGTTTAAACATTTCTTTGATATTTTTTTCCTGCTTCCTCTTGCATTTCTTATGTTTCAGGATAAATGCAGTGTCCAATGCGCAAGTGAGAGGAGACAGTTACAGTGATGGCTGTATGGGGAGGACAGGTAATACAGTGCTATTGTGTGGGGATGCACAGGATGACTTGCTGTGGCTCTTGTGCCGGTGCAGACAATAGGATTGAATGCAAACAGGGCGTGCCGGCACAGGAGGTGCGGGACACATGTAAGCCAGTTTAGTCAGCAGCAGCTCTTGCCCCTTCCTATTTATAACTGCAGTTCTCATTATTCACAATGGGAAGAGATGAGCCAGATCCTCAAGTATTGATGCTGCTCGTTTTCCAGAGAAAGGTCACAGCAACACAGTGTCAGGCAGTTGCTCAGTGTGACATTTCTATGATGCAAATGAAAATGTGGTTACTACTTTGATGTAAATGTGATAGAGAAGCCAGACTTAGGGAAAGGCCACTGCAAATGCTTCTTAGATAGATAGATTAGTGGGCTCCATGTCTTGGATCTGCCAATCTGCTTATAGACAGGAGGTGTCACTCCCTCCATTCCTTCCATCAAGTATAAGGGTGAAGACACACTGGGCTACTAGTAGCAGCTACTTAAGGCTACTAAACTCCAGAAAATACCCTGCCATAGACAATACTGAGAATTGCCTCTGCTAAAACACACGCAGGGACAATTATCAGTAAATGATCAGCATTGTCTGTTTTAGTAGCCATGACAAGTAGCTGCTACTAGTAGCTCCGTGTGTCTTCACCCTTAAGCTTGGTGCATGTACAGTACCCCCTGCCAAAAGCCTGAGCATGCAGCTATTTGGGTTCCCAGGTAGTTGATGACACTAGGATAATATCTCTGCTATGGTGGATGACTAACCACTCCGAAATTGCTTTCCACCTGCAATGATAGGAGTTGCCAGTGGAAATCCCTTTGCATTGCTTCGGTTTTCTGAAGTCGCGCGAAGTTGCCTGCAGGAGGAAACTTTGCGTGATTTTGGAATACTGAAGCAATGCGAAGGGCTTTCCACCGGCAACTACTATTGTTGCAGGTAGAAAGGCATTTTGGAGCGGTTAGTCGCCTGCGGTAGCAGTGATCCATGGGTCCTTAGCCTAACACCTTTACAGAAGACACTGACACGGTTAAACTACAGTTAACTTGCTTAAGCTGTAGAAATCTGAACTGACCTGTTTATTTTCTGATGCTCAGGTGCCCGAATATGGCTCTTCATTGGCTTCATGTTGATGTTTGGATCGCTCATTGCTTCCATGTGGATACTCTTTGGTGCTTATGTCACACAAGGTAACCTTTGTTTGGGACTGCTCTGCCAGTAGGGGGTTTCTGTCCATTGTGTTCCCCTGCTGCTGTTTAGGAACATGACTATAATGGCAAACTTCCTACATACACGTATTTGTTTTCACTTCCCCCTGCAGGACTCAATGTCTACCCAGGCCTAGCTGTGTTTTTCCAGAACGCTTTAATATTTTTTAGGTAAGTGGGGGTAGCTCTGTGTGATTTACCCACCTGTTTTTTTTAATTTTATTTTAGTTCCTACTTGTTTCCACTGTCACTAAAGTTTCTCTGCTCGAGTCCTTTGGGCTTTCTTTGTGCATTAACTGTATAACTGTAAAAATTATATTTATATATACACACAATAAACCAAAAATGGCCTTACATTTGCTGACCCATATGGCATATGACCAAGTTGGCCCATTTGCCAAATAGACTGATATTGTACAAGTGACTATACACTTGTATGGTTCTGAAAGGTTGGAACTACAGGAAGTGAAGAGGTACCTGCAGAACCTATTTCTTATCCACAGAGGAACCTGGGTAACTGCCTTGTGATGTGGTGATCAAAAATTTTTATATCCACCCTCACCCAACCCAAGACGACTTGGTCTGACGTGCCAGTACTTGTGCCCACCCCGCCCCAACTTTCATATAACAGAGGGAGCGGGGAAAGCATGAGTAAATAAATAAGAACAGCAACATCACTTGGGGCTGGGACAGTGCGGAGAGGTTGGGAAGTGGCTTGGCTGTCAGTGAATATGGCCCAATACCCACCTAGGGGGCCGGCAATCTGTGGATTCTGGCAAATGCCAGAGGGGCTGCTGTAAGGTGCCATAGACAGTCACTATTGGGCCTGTTGGGGGGCTGTTTAGTCTTCTGTGTACCTGAAATGCCTGGGTCTATTTTGAATCTCAGTCCAGAGCTGTCTGGAGGCAATTGGTTAATCTGAACTAGCCCCACCAGTGGGGTTCTAAGAGTTTTGGCCCGACCGTTCCATCCCTACAACTACCGAATGGCAACTAGCATTTACAGGATTAAGTAAGTTACTATCATAAATGGAGAAATAACTGCTTAAAAAAGCCAGCTATGTCCCAGTTCCTTTTTAATACACATATACAAAGCAGTGTTCTGTAAAACTCTGTAAGGTACCTTCATATTTTACTGTATGAATGCAAAATAGTCCCTACTTAACCCTTTGGTTATGATTATGTTACTGACTGCTGCCTTCTTTCCCTTTCCATACAGCACACTGATCTACAAATTTGGAAGAACGGAAGAGTTATGGTCATAAATGTTCATTTGTTTGGAAGACTCATCAACTTTTCCTTCTCCTCCGTGAATATTATTTTATACACTTGCCAGTCTACCTAGCCTCTTTATCTACATTGTTATCCCCCCCATCTGTATATAATTATTGCCATAGACTGTAGCAGAAAAGAGGATAATGTATAGTATTAAAAAAAGATCATTTATAGTAGAGAAGTTATTTTTGAGGTGTGGGTAATTCATCATCTGATCTAATCCCTTTGGGGCTGAGAGAATTCTAGGGTTTTATTTTGTTTCTCAGTAAAGATCAATTTCTTTCTGTATGTCTTGGGGATTTTTCTCTTTGCCCCCTATGTACCGTGTTTATTGCTCATTACTAGTGATATAACAAGGATATAGCGGATGAGTACGCAGGCGTAGATCTCCCATGCCATAAATACCCGATCTTTGTACTGTCATTTTTCCACATTGCACCTTATCTCTGCAGAGTTCTATATATTTGAGGCTGTTTTTCATATAAGGGAAAATTCTTTTCCTCCATTGTGAGGTGCATCTCTGCTTGGTGTTTATGTGCGTAGGCTTTTTAAAATAGACAGGGGTTAACCAAGCTTTAACTAATGAGGGAATAAAACTGTTGTTTCCCCAATGATGGAACCACAACAAAATGTAAGTGAAATGTCCCTCGATATAAAGCAAAGTTCACATATCCCACTTGATTTATAATAAATCCGCTCGGTACATTCCCCTACTTGAGCTTATTTTCCCTTTGGTAGGTAACATGCAATGTGCAGACTTTCCACCCATTGTTGCTCTCATGAGTTGGAGGCACAGAGTAGGGGGAAAATGCAAAAGATTATTTTCCGCCCCTCTGTCAAAAAAAGCCAAGCGAGTCACTGGTATACTCATTATTTTTCCGTTATTGATATTTTAAAGGGATACTTTCGGTTATTTTGAACTGAATAAGTATAATTAGTTCGTTTTTTTTTTTCAGTCCATCTCCCAGATTCCCCACCTTGACTGCCAAACCAATATTTATTGTGTTAGTGATTAAGTTACAGAAACGGTAATACTGTAAGAATTGTATTTTTTTTAAAAAAAAAAAAACAATTTCATGCCATTTACCTGTATAAAATCCATAAAGGATTGAAGCCATTTACTATAGGGATTATTATGAAGACGTATTTATAAAGTGCCAACTTGTCAGACCTTTTCTCAACAAAAAACAACAGCATATTGTCCCAGGGATCTTTCTTTGGATTTTCTCAGGAATTCCTTGTGCCACATAAGCACAAACACTAGCACTGTATCATCTCTTTTTTTTTTTTTACTTTACTAAACTGTGCATTCGCTGGCCCATAACGGCACAAGGAATCCCTGGGACAATCCAAGACATACAATGCTGTAATGCAGGGTTATCCATCTGTAGGCCCAAGGGCCGGATGTAGCCCTCCTTATGGCCCCCTGTCTGCCTGAAGGCTCCATAGACTTCATTGTATGACATAATCATGTTATTATAGTCTAGCCCCTGAACACACTGTATGGGAAATAACTGTCCCAGTACACGTAATAAGTTGGAGAGCAACTCTCTAATGGAACACCTGGGCTGATACATTGTTAAATAAGAGGAATGCTGGCCTAGGGTTCTTGGTTAGCTACAAGAATCACTGTGGGGTGCCTAACCAATTGCCCCCCCCCCCCCCAGATGAATGGGGTTTCATTGTCTTTTAACATCTGGAGGAAAGTAGGCCAGAAGCAGGAAGCTAGAGGCAGCTTGGAATGAATCTAAAGCTAGCCATACATGGGCCAATAGAAGCCACCAAATGTTCTTATGAGGGTTGAAGATTGTCCATCTATCAGCTATGTATCTATTCAGGTTTGAAAACCCTTTTAGGCATTGGCATGTTAATACAGTCCTAGTCCTTGCCCAGTGCGTCCCTATAGATATGATTGTTAGCCCCTGGCAACCTCAGCAAACCAGCAGCTCTTTAATTGTATGGCCAGGTCTACCCATAGGGGCAGATTTACTAATCCACGAATCCGAATCCCGAATGGGAAAAAATCAGATTGGAAACGAATATTTTGCGACTTTTTCTTATTTTTTGCGATTTTTCCGTCACCGTCGCGACTTTTTCATAGACATTATGACTTCCGTGAATTGTCGCGACTTTTGCATAGCCATTATGACTTTAGTGAATTGTCGCGACTTTTGCATAGCCATTATGACTTCCATGAATTGTCGCAACTTTTGCATAGCCATTATGACTTCCGTGAATTGTCGCGACTTTTGCATAGCCATTATGACTTTAGCGAATTGTCGCGATTTTTTCGTATTGAGCGTCCGAAAAAGTCGCAAAATACCGATCATTGCGAAAAAAACGCATTCGGATGCTTTTCGGACATTCGTGGATTAGTAAATGTGCCCCATACTGTAACAGTAATAGTGACAGTCCCAGCAGCCAGGTGTGTCTGTGTGGCTGCTATCCATCTCTGAGCACTGCTCAAGCTTGTCCTTAATCATACAGGAAATATACATTAAACACATTATGACATTACAAAAGAAGATGCTGTACTTGAAGTAGTTTATACACACAATGTAATTCTCCATTTTGCACTGCTGTAGGTTGTACCATTGCACAAGTTACTCACCTTCTATGCATGTTTGTATGTCAGTTTGGGTCTCGTAAGACAAGATATTCTGGTTTAATTCACTAATACATCATGAAGTGACAACGGTATCATCTCAGGACATATATGTGCCCGCTCTGTGTTGCCCTTTGTGCTGAAGCTGACATTTCCAAAATCGATGCATTGCTTAGAATCTTCCTTCTCTGCATATTTGCTTAGTAATTGGAGCCGAGGCATTTGGAATATATTCCAGACAGCCATTGACTTGCCCTGAACACCATATCTGTATGTAATGGTTACTGCTTTGCTGCGACACACGAGGTGCTGGTATTGGCAGTGGGCATTTACCAAGCAAGCAGGCACAGGATCCAAGAACCTTGGACTGATCTCCACACTGAATAGTATGAATCTTTCCAGTTCTGTGGCTGGCACATTAGGTTGCACAGGGCACCTCTTGTGGGTTTATAGCAGAACCCTTTATGGCTGGGCAATTTGTTGACAAATATAACATCATTTATTTATGGGGGGTACCTTTACTATAGGTGTGTATCCCATGTTCCCATGTCTGCGTCTCGGCCCAATAGGCAGTACCTGGCTTTAGTTTGTTCCGCCAGCATTCACTGTGTATGAAGCAGAGAGCTGAAGGCTGTGAGCTGGTGGCCTGGCTGTTCTTAACAAGTTCTAAATAATAGATGCATGTGGATTTGTATTTACTCAAATGGCTTGCTAAATGTAATAAAAGCTTGCATTTTAATGATCCACAAAATGGTCGTGTTTTACTGCTTATATGGGTTTTCTAGATGGGGGTCTTATGATTTGCATTAAGTCAAACACATTCTCCTAAGAGAGAAGGAGTATTTCAGCAACAAAATGAGCTGCAAGTTGGGCATATAAGATGTTATATTCAATATATTGTCTTACTAGAACTGCTTTTCCACACTCTTGCAGGTATATTTTGTGCTGAGAGGTCCCATTATGAGTGGGGTCCTAGTTGGTCCCTCTAAAGACAGCTTTGACGTTATGTAGAACAGAGCAATAAGCATTTATGGGAAGAATGAATTCCTTGGTGACAGTAGCACCTAACTGTGCTAAACTAGGACTCAGAGCTCTGCAGGTAAGGACTAAAGGTGGGTACATTACATTAAACTGCAGGGCTGGGCATTGATGTCTGGCATCAGGCTTGGCTTGCCATTAGCATTTCATTGATACCACTGGTGTTTGTTTGGACTGGTGTTCACTGAGGCCAGACGTGACTATACCCCAGAATGCCTATTCCTTGCCAATGAGCCGAGGTTTAAGCTTTATACTTCGTGTGCTTCCCAGCGCTCTATGCCTCACTCTACATTCTGAGCCCAATGCAAGGGACAGAAGCACTGATCATTGGCAATAGGGTAAGTGCATGGGCATTGGTGTCCCTGCCCCTATCATTAGTCTTGTTTGCAATAATAGTATTGTTTGCAGGGCAAGTAAGTACCAGAAGTTCTAATTGGCACATTGATACAATCTTCTCCCTTTTCTCCATAAGCTCTCCCTATGATTTGTGTAAAGGATTGCCATGTTTTTGCTGAAAATTCTGTCTGCTTTGATAGGAAAGGAGCCATGAGGGGCATGGTTATAATGTAAAAGGAGTCAATCAAGCTAAAATTTGTTGAGTTGGGCAGGGGAGAAGAGGCCAGTCTGGAAGGAGGGATTGTGGACAGGCCAGGGCCCCAGCCTTGGCTGGCATTTTACAAACTAGGCCAGTGAAATACCATATGGTGTTGTCACTGCTTTGTATTTCCCCTGGCTAGTAAAAAGAATGCTTGTCACCAATAGTATTATTAGGGAAGATAAAGCTAAAAATATAGGAAGGCTGCAATTTTTTTAACGGCAACCCTATCTGTATGTATGGCCATTAACATTGCCTTATGGCACCAGTGACAAGTCAGAGGCGGCTTTATTGGCAGCTTCCTATGGAAGCGCTACAGCGAGACACAAACCCAGCAGGCAAGATAAGGGCCTGTTTCATAAGGATGAGGCCCATAAAAAGGCCCTGATTCTGCCCCGTGCTGCCCCAGGGTTGTTTGGTGCTGTGAGTACTGTTTCTGGACCAACCTCTGACTCACACTGGACTTTTTCTTCTTACGGGAATCTGAATTTTTATTCAAAATAATTTACATTCTCTATTGCTGCTTTCTGAGAAAAAATATCAGCCTGTGAGACGGCAGAACCTAAAGAGTTGGAGGCAGCAGGCTGGTCCTGCAATGACTCAACCCTGAGTTCCGGGACTGGCAGGACCAAAAAACACAAAGAATGATAGATCCTAGGTTTTCTTATATTGCAATTTGCTGTGATTTTTATTTGGCAGTGCATTCTCTACTTGGAAGGAATTACACGTTCAGGCTTACTACATTTACTTAATTCAGTTATTTGAAGCAGGGACAATAGAATCAAAATTCATACAATATAATGAAATGAATGATAAAGTGAATAAAGTACCCCCTATTGTAAAATATAAGGATATGAAAGTAAATGTGGCGTTATATAACCATATAAAAGCATGAAGCTAAAGGCCGAGTGACTATTGATATCTTCATATTTATTATAATATAAATAATGTTTCAGTTAAGTCATGTGACAGAAATGTCATCACTAAGCCCCAATTATAACTGATAGTATCACTGAGCATTGTTTATATAGTGAATAAAGTACCCCCTTTTGTAAAATATAAGGACACCGAGGAGTTTCATGACCATATAAAAGCACAAGCACCAATTATAACTAATGATATCACTAAGCACCATTTATAAGATTATAATACATTAAACATTTACATTGTAAATTATATCCTTAGAAACAATGCTTAGTGATGGCATCAGTTCTAATCGGTGCTTAGTGCTTTTCAGCCTTGTGCTTTTATATGGTCATGGAACTCCATGGTGACTTTTATAATATCCTTATATTTTACTTTATTCACTATATCATTTATGGATATTCATAGCTCTTGAGTATTATATATTATTATGTGTTATCATTTTGGCTATATTATTACATCTATCCAGTTTATTAAATGACACTGTCTTACTGTACAAACCACAAGGTTTGTATTAATTAAATGATATACAGGTATGGGATCCCTTATCCGGAAACCCATTATCCAGAAAGCTCCAAATTACAGAAAGCCTGTCTCCCATAGACTCCATTTTAATCAAATAATTCAGAATTTTAAAACTGATTTCCTTTTTCTCTGTAATAATGAAACAGTACCTTGTACTTGATCCCAACTAAGATATAATTACCCCTTATTGGGGCAGAACAGCCCTATTGGGTTTATTTAATGGTTAAATGATTCCCTTTTCTCTGTAATAATAAAACAGTACCTGTACTTGATCCCAACTAAGATATAATTACCCCTTATTGGGGCAGAACAGCCCTATTGGGTTTATTTAATGGTTAAATGATTCCCTTTTCTCTGAAATAATAAAACAGTACCTGTACTTGATCCCAACTAAGATATAATTACCCCTTATTGGGGGCAGAACAGCCCTATTGGGTTTATTTAATGGTTAAATGATTCCCTTTTCTCTGTAATAATAAAACAGTACCTGTACTTGATCCCAACTAAGATATAATTACCCCTTATTGGGGGCAGAACAGCCCTATTGGGTTTATTTCATGGTTAAATGATTCCCTTTTCTGTGTAATAATAAAACAGTACCTGTACTTGATCCCAACTAAGATATAATTACCCCTTATTGGGGCAGAACAGCCCTATTGGGTTTATTTCATGGTTAAATGATTCCCTTTTCTCTGTAATAATAAAACAGTACCTGTACTTGATCCCAACTAAGATATAATTACCCCTTATTGGGGGCAGAACAGCCCTATTGGGTTTATTTAATGGTTAAATGATTCCCTTTTCTCTGTAATAATAAAACAGTACCTTGTACTTGATCCCAACTAAGATATAATTACCCCTTATTGGGGGCATAACAGCCCTATTGGGTTTATTTAATGGTTAAATGATTCCCTTTTCTCTGTAATAATAAAACAGTACCTGTACTTGATCCCAACTAAGATATAATTACCCCTTATTGGGGGCAGAACAATCCTATTGGGTTTAAATAATGCTTTATTGATTATTTTGTAGACTTAAGGTATGGAGATCCAAATTATGGAAAGACCCCTTATCCAGAATACCCTTGGTCCCAAGCATTCTGCATAACGGGTCCTATACCTGTACTGTCCTTTTTGCCCAGTTATTCACAGCTCTGTATGTATGTATGTATTTATAACTTTATTTATAAAGCGCCACAAGGGTACGCAGTGCTGTACAGTCTTACAGAATACAAAATTACACACAGGGAGGGCAAGTGATATAATAAATAAATACAATAAATATATTTGTGTATATATATATGTGCCATGTGGTATGAGACACAGTAGTGGGCTCTGGCCTATTTGCCTGAATCCCCTTCCCTTACGCTTGATTACAGGCTGTTTAAACAAATGGTGTGTAAATACTGTGCATATTTGCTTTCCCTTTAAGGACAATGGCACCTGGGGAAATTTCAAGGGCATGGCCACATTTTCAGCCAAAACAAATGACACAGCAATTGTCTGTGTGAGCATAGCAAGGTGATTCTGATAAAGAGTAATGGAGGGGCATTTCAGGCATTTTGCTTACAGTATTTAACCCCAAAGCATGTAACAGCGCTTGTGCCCCTGGGGTTGTTGGTTTCTGTGTGTGCAAATACATGCGTCTCCCCCCTGCCTCCCCTTTAAATGCGATGCCTGACGCAAGCCGGAATAGATTCTGTGCACAGTCCGCAGGTCTCTGCCTTCGGAAACAGAGTGCCGAGGCCTGCAGCTATTTGTGCAATACCCCACATAGTGGGCAAAGTGCAAAAATAAATGCCATTTGTGCCTTTTTTTTGCACTTTGCACACTGAGTGGGGTATTGTAAGTGTGCCCTACTGCATCCTGTGAGCTTGTCCCACTCCCCAATGAACACACATAGGCTTAATTACTTTTGGGAGGAATTTTCATTACCTCCAACCAGGTGGGCTTATCAGGGTTGCCATGTAGAATGATGGAACCCCATAGCCTGCCCAAACCCTTTATTAAGAACCCCTACTGGGGTAGTGAGTGACCAATAAGAGACTTCTATCCATGTACTCAAGAGCCAATGGAGTGCTTACATACATTCTTGCTTATCATTGGTTCAACATAATCCAGAGTAGAGCCTGACATAGAGTAGCCCACCGAGAGTAATGCCATTATGGTTTGGGAAAAAGATGAATTTTTTGGATCTGCAATGTTCTCATTTTATACTGCCAATGGCAGCCAACTGCCCTGCCCCACTGCTGCCAATGACTGTCCATTGATTACAAGAAAGATTGAGGGGTCAGCCTGCCTGACCAATACCTCCCTAATGAAGTAGCAGTCAAGACTGAGGACAGAGGAGAAGGAGGCCTTGGTAAGTGTGACACTAAATAACACTAAATCACTTCTTTTGTTTAAATGAAGTTGTATTTCCCACAGTGTTGTTTAATTCTCTCTTGGTACTGGTCATGTAGAGCGGGCCAAGCTCTCTAGTTTCACATCCCTAAATGTCAGGGGAAGTAGATATTTCCTTTTTATGCCCAAGAGTATAAACAAACATGAATCACTTGGCCTATATCATGTGAGAGTTTCCCAAAAAAGGGGCATAATATGCAACATCTATAATAAAGAGATGCCTAGCACTCATGGATATAGCTGTAAGAAGTTATTCTTCATCGTAAGAAATACTTCTTTGCAGTTGGTCAGAGGGGAACAGAGAGAAGTTAAAGCCCAGGACTGACAAGGAAATTTGGGACAGTTGGCAGCTTTGAATGAGACTGAATAGAACAGAATATGGAATCTAAGAAAACCGACCTATGCAATGACAAATTAGCACTGGAAATGAAAAAAAAACAGCAAAACTTGGAGAGAACGTAGCTTATTGGCTTCATTAAATGATTGCTGCCTTGGGTTACAGTTTATGCAACTATAAATAAAAGACAAATATACAGTAAAACAGTGGCATTCCTATAGAAAAAGCATCTCCCCAGCAGTATATATATTGAGCTATTCCACTAATGAAGTATTGCTATTTATTAATTAAATTTTTCAGGCATCACCCATATTAACACCACTTGTGGAGCAGCCATATTGCTAGAGGCAGTTACAAGCTACTCATACGACAGAGATACTGCCAGCGGCAAATATATTCTACTACAGGTATGGGACCCGTTATCCAGAATGCTTGGGACCTGGGGTTTTCCGGATAAGGGGTCTTTCCATGATTTGGATCTCCTACCTTAAGTCTACTAAAAAAATTAGTAATTAGTAACAGTAATTAAACCCAATAGGGCTGTTCTGCCCCCAATAAGGGGTAATTATATCTTAGTTGGGATCAAGTACAGGTACTGTTTTATTATTACAGAGAAAAGGGAATCATTTAACCATGAAATAAACCCAATAGGGCTGTTCTGCCCCCAATAAGGGGTAATTATATCTTAGTTGGGATCAAGTACAGGTACTGTTTTACTATTACAGAGAAAAGGGAATCATTTAACCATTAAATAAACCCAATAGGGCTGTTCTGCCCCCAATAAGGGGTAATTATATCTTAGTTGGGATCAAGTACAGGTACTGTTTTATTATTACAGAGAAAAGGGAATCGTTTAACCATTAAATAAACCCAATAGGGCTGTTCTGCCCCCAATAAGGGGTAATTATATCTTAGTTGGGATCAAGTACAGGTACTGTTTTATTATTACAGAGAAAAGGGAATCGTTTAACCATTAAATAAACCCAATAGGGCTGTTCTGCCCCCAATAAGGGGTAATTATATCTTAGTTGGGATCAAGTACAGGTACTGTTTTATTATTACAGAGAAAAGGGAATCATTTAACCGTTAAATAAACCCAATAGGACTGTTCTGCCCCCAATAAGGGGTAATTATATCTTAGTGGGGATCAAGTACAGGTACTGTTTTATTATTACAGAGAAAAGGGAATCATTTAACCATGAAATAAACCCAATAGGGCTGTTCTGCCCCCAATAAGGGGTAATTATATCTTAGTTGGGATCAAGTACAGGTACTGTTTTATTATTATAGAGAAAAAGGAAACCATTTTTAAAAATATGACTTATTTGATTACAATGGAGTCTATGGGAGATGGCCCTTCAGTAATTCAGAACTTTCTGGATAATGGGTTTCCGGATAAGGGGTCTGATACCTGTATTACACTCTACAGATTTTTACTACTAGAAGCTATTACACATTGCATGTGGGACAGACATATTGCTGGCAGCATTTACCTTCTGCTATAGGCAGTTACTGGCGGCCTGTTGTAAGGCACATAAGGGCCATCACAGAGGGGAAGGGAGGCAAATCCTGTGGGGCAGTAGGGGGCAGGGAGAGAGTAAGCCTTATGATTTGGGTACTGGGAGAGGGTCGCTGCTGGCAGTGGATCCAGTTAGGAAAAGTTATTGGTTATAATTGCACAGGTGTAGTAACCCATGGCAACTAATTCATTTGCTTGCACCGATTTGACAACTGTCTTACTTATGGGTTGCTATAGCCGATTAGCCCAATTGCAAACATTATACCTTTCAGTGAATAGCTGAAACCCATATATGTCCCCTTTAGTAACAAGTTTGCTGGCCCCCAATCATTCTTTGCGGCTCTGGGCCCCACACTATGCGTTCCCCACCTCACTAGCACTCGAACAGCCATTGGACACAAGGGGGGGGCACAGGAGCGAAACGGAAAAGCTAGCCAATCAGCGCATGTTGCATAAGGATATGGGAGGAGCCCTAGGTGTGACACGCCTCCGCTGTACTGGTCAGTGTGTGGCCTCTCTCACTCGCAGGCAGAAATGCGGTGGGACTTGCGGTAGTGAGATGGCCGCGGAGCCGGGCCTGTTGCTAGGGGCAGTATTATGTATCCTGCCGCTCTTGCCGTTCGGGACCGGGGCGCTACTAACAGGTTAGTCCGTGTTTTCACTTCGCTGCACTCTCTGGAACTGAAGGGGCTTCGGCAGCTGCTCGCCCCGGAAACTGTGCGAATACACAGGGCAGCGGCACAACTACAACTCCCAGCAGCCCTCGGCTTCTTGGCAAACTGTGGGGATAATGTGACGAGTTAGATTTGTACAGCAGGCTTGAAAGAAATATCTACAGCAGCCCCTGTTAGTTTCCAGTCTGTGGGGAATTGTTATATCCCTGTGCTGTCTCTCTCTGGGTACATCCCTGTGCCGTCTCTCTCTGGGTACATCCCTGTGCCGTCTCTCTCTGGGTACATCCCTGTGCCGTCTCTCTCTGGGTACATCCCTGTGCTGTCTCTCTCTGGGTACATCCCTGTGCCGTCTCTCTCTGGGTACATCCCTGAGCTGTCTCTCTCTGGGTACACCCCTGAGCTGTCTCTCTCTGGGTACACCCCTGAGCTGTCTCTCTCTGGGTACATCCCTGAGCTGTCTCTCTCTGGGTACATCCCTGAGCTGTCTCTCTCTGGGTACATCCCTGAGCTGTCTCTCTCTGGGTACATCCCTGTGCTGTCTCTCTCTGGGTACATCCCTGTGCTGTCTCTCTCTGGGTATATCCCTGTTCTGTGCACCTCATGTCACTGCCTGCCTATAGCTCTCGCTGCTGTCACTTACCCATTGTGTAACACTAATCTCAAATGCTTCTGGCTGTCTCACACACTTTCACTGAACTCTTACCTGCCTGTGATTCCATTAACTAACTGTACTCTCGCCTGCCTGTCTCACACAGTGTCACTGTACTCTCGCCTGCCTGTCTCACACAGTGTCACTGTACTCTCGCCTGCCTGTCTCGCACAGTATCACTGTACTCTCGCCTGCCTGTCTCGCACAGTGTCACTGTACTCTCGCCTGCCTGTCTCGCACAGTGTCACTGTACTGTCGCCTGCCTGTCTCGCACAGTGTCACTGTACTGTCGCCTGCCTGTCTCGCACAGTGTCACTGTACTGTCGCCTGCCTGTCTCGCACAGTGTCGCTGTACTCTCGCCTGCCTGTCTCGCACAGTGTCGCTGTACTCTCGCCTGCCTGTCTCGCACAGTGTCGCTGTACTCTCGCCTGCCTGTCTCGCACAGTGTCGCTGTACTCTCGCCTGCCTGTCTCGCACAGTGTCGCTGTACTCTCGCCTGCCTGTCTTGCGCAGTGTCGCTGTACTCTCGCCTGCCTGTCTTGCGCAGTGTCGCTGTACTCTCGCCTGCCTGTCTTGCGCAGTGTCGCTGTACTCTCGCCTGCCTGTCTTGCGCAGTGTCGCTGTACTCTCGCCTGCCTGTCTCGCACAGTATCGCAGTTCTTTCTGTTGCCCTATAACTATGATTTCTCCTGCCTTCAGTCTGATACACTTTCTGGGCATTAGGTAGTTAATTGCTCTCCCAGTTTCATGGCTAGAGAACCCCCCCCCCAGCTCAGAGTTTTTTCTGTGAATGGATAAAGTGCTTTCTGGGAGTTCTGTTATCTGTTGCTACATTGTTGCTTACAAGAAGCCACTGCCTGCTCTTCTTCTCAGTGCCGCCTGTGTTTTCCAGTTGTTGCTGAACTATTATAACACCCCAGCCAATGAAATGCTTGCACTTGCCCCTCAGCAATTGAGTTAGTATGACTGACCAAGCCGATGGCAAAGTACAACTCACAAAATCCTGTGCCAAATAACTGTACTGGAATCATGGGGGTTGTACTTTTATAGCAGTGGGGGAGGAGGCTGGAATAAAAATCAGCCTTATGACGGGCACGGCTATTCAGCCATATAGTGCCACATATAAAGAATCGAAAATAGCAAACATTTAGTACATTAAACCTCCTGTGAGCCTGTCAGTATAAAAGTGCCCACACATGGGCAGATTTAAACAATTATTTCCTTTTTCTCTGTAATAATAAAACAGTACCTGTACTTGATCCCAACTAAGATATAATTACCCCTTATTGGGGCAGAACAGCCCTACTGGGTTTATTTAATGGTTAAATGATTCCCTTTTCTCTGTAATAATAAAACAGTACCTGTACTTGATCCCAACTAAGATATAATTACCCCTTATTGGGGCAGAACAGCCCTATTGGGTTTATTTCATGGTTAAATGATTCCCTTTTCTCTGTAATAATAAAACAGTACCTGTACTTGATCCCAACTAAGATATAATTACCCCTTATTGGGGGCAGAACAGCCCTATTGGGTTTATTTAATGGTTAAATGATTCCCTTTTCTCTGTAATAATAAAACAGTACCTGCACTTGATCCCAACTAAGATATAATTACCCCTTATTGGGGGCAGAACAGCCCTATTGGGTTTATTTAATGGTTAAATGATTCCCTTTTCTCTGTAATAATAAAACAGTACCTGCACTTGATCCCAACTAAGATATAATTACCCCTTATTGGGGCAGAACAGCCCTATTGGGTTTATTTAATGGTTAAATGATTCCCTTTTCTCTGTAATAATAAAACAGTACCTGTACTTGATCCCAACTAAGATATAATTACCCCTTATTGGGGCAGAACAGCCCTATTGGGTTTATTTAATGGTTAAATGATTCCCTTTTCTCTGTAATAATAAAACAGTACCTGTACTTGATCCCAACTAAGATATAATTACCCCTTATTGGGGGCAAAACAGCCCTATTGGGTTTATTTAATGGTTAAAAGTCATGCCCAAACTAATTTTTTGCTTAATAAAACTTTCCAATATGAATTTATTAAAAATGTTCAGTGCTTTAAAAGTTATGTGTAAATGTAATTTCTATTGAAAGCAGTATTTGCTGAACTCCTGGTTGTTACTTTTTTTTTTGTTACATTGTTCAAGAGTCAGAGCCCCCAGGGCAGAGAATAGAAAAGGTCAGACACCACTGCTTTAATAGCAATTATATATATATACAAATAACTCAAAATCCATTACAAATTTGTCATGAATGTATATTGCAAAAATGCTTAAATTGTTTTCTTTTATTAGGCAAAAAATATATTTTTTAAATTATTTTTTTTAAGCAGACTTAAGGTATAGGGATCCAAATTACAGAAAGATCCGGAAAACTGATAGGCCCCGAGCATTCCGCCCGATAGGCCCCCCGAGCATTCCGCCCGATAGGCCCCCCGAGCATTCCGCCCGATAGGCCCCCCGAGCATTCCGCCCGATAGGCCCCCCGAGCATTCCGCCCGATAGGCCCCGAGCATTCCGCCCGATAGGCCCCGAGCATTCCGCCCGATAGGCCCCGAGCATTCCGCCCGATAGGCCCCGAGCATTCCACACGGAACGTGTGCTAGAACAGAGCAGGAGGGGTATCAGCTTGGGTACCCCTTGGCATCACTAAGTATAACTGGCAACATGTGAAGTTGTTTCAGTAAATTGCATCTGACACCTTCCCCGCAAATCTCCCTCAGTCAGCTGGCTACTGCTACATTGTTTCAGGAGTCACAGCCAGAAGTGCAGAGAATGTAATTAGCCACACAGAAAAGCCAATACATTTACAAGTAATTTTAAAACCATTAAAAATGTTTCATAAATGAATACTAAACTGTTGCCCAGAATTATATTTTGTTTCATTGTCCAAAAAAAAGAGTTTTTGGGTGGCTCCTGTAGGGTTAGAGGCCAGTCTTGCAGGCTCTGTAAGGAAAAGTCTTTCTGATACTGCACAGACATTACTTGCACAACAGAATATCCGCTTATGTCTTTTACTAAGAATGCACCCCCCCCCCCCTCCGCTTTCCAGATATCAGTAGCGAAACCGACTCATGTTGGTCCGTTTGTTACATTTTCCATTTTACTGACCTTTCAGTGCTTAGAAACACCTCACCACAAGCCATTGTTTGTAACAGTAGTGGAAGGGGCTCAGAACTTCTGCACAGGCCACAGACCCACAAGGTGTTCCCCCCCCTGTTGTGTTTTTGTATAGTCAGTTTGCCACAAGTTCATGACAGCGTTAAATGTGTTCTTTAGGTTTATGTTTTGTGTAACTTCAATGCATTAACAAAAAAAAAGGGGGAGCCCCAAGATAACGTGCCATTTTGGTCTGTGCAATTTGCTATTAAAGTAGAAGCAAAGTCATTTTGGCATTTTACTGCCAATAGATTCGCCACATAAGTGCCACCTAGAACGCTATATTTATTCTGCAAAAAGCTTTACCATACCCGAGTAAGGAGCCCTAGAATCTCCCTCAGTTTGTTTAATATTTTTGTTTCGTCTCAGTAGCTTCCTGTTGCGGCTCTAGCCATTGGTAACTCAGATTAGTGATGTGCGGGCTGGTCCAATACCCACGGCACCAGTGGGTCGGGTGGGTTTGCCTGGACCTCCGCACTAAATATTTTGGGTCGAAAATGTAGTGCAGAGGTTGGGGTAAACCCACCCGACCCACTGGTGCCACGGGTATTGGGCCAGGCGACCTTACTCTGCTGGGTTCCCAATTTCGGCTCTCTAACTTATAGGCACGGGTCTATAAATAGAGGGGACTAGCCAGGTCGGGTAGGGTTCGGGCTTGGAGTGGGCGAGTTAGGGTCAGGTGCGGGTCGAGAAAAACTCAATGCACACATCACTAGCTCAGATCACACATTCTAATGGAAGCGGGAGTGAAATCTTATGCGTTCTTATGGGAGAGAGGAGAGAGCTGCTCAGACTCAGGCCCCAGGAAGGAAGGATTTTTTTGAGAAAGGAAATCGGATACCGAAGAACATGTTTACAAAAAAGAGACCAGAAATCCTGTGTTTCTTTTGATAGAGGACTCAGTGTAGCTTTTCTGTGCTTATGGCTGTATTTACATAGACCTTTCTTATAAAGCTTACATAGTTTTTACCTTTCCTTCTCCTTTAAAGGGGTGGTTCACCTTTTATTATTTGCCTTGCTCTTCTGCCTCTTTCCAGCTTTTAAATGGGGGCCGCTGACCCCAGCAGCCAAAAAACCCAATTGCTCTTTGAGGCTACAGTTTGATTGTTATTGGTACTTCTTTATTACTTGTATTACGAGACTTCTTTTTAGGCCCTCTTCTATTCATATTCTTGTCTCTCTTTCAAACCTCTGCCTGGTTGCTAGATTAAATTGGACCTTAA
The DNA here is from genome assembly GCF_000004195.4 of Xenopus tropicalis. Lineage (NCBI taxonomy): Eukaryota > Metazoa > Chordata > Amphibia > Anura > Pipidae > Xenopus > Xenopus tropicalis. The sequence continues at coordinate 14,661,917 of NC_030678.2, forward strand.
CAACCAGGTAGCTGCTGAAATCCCAAACTGGAGAGCTACTGAACAGAAATCATTCAAAAACCACAAACAATAAAATATGAAGACCAATTGCAAACTGGGTGGATTTGGGTGGGGTTTGGCATAATTGGGGAGCTGATTATTTAACACATGCCTGATTTTATTGTTTTTACGCTTTCTCCACCATCAGATTTTCAGCGTGTTTTTGTACAAAATCAAAGGGAAAGGGTACGTTCCCAGCACAAAGCCACAGACTGAAGCAGTTACAATACGCCTGATGCATTTATGTAGTTTGTGGTCAGTGAGACTTTTGTTGTTTTCTTCCTCCTGAGATTCTATAGTGATTTCCGTGCAAATAAGCACCACACAAATCAGAACACAAAGGCTTTTATTATCTCTCCGTCTGCTGGATTAGTCATTTCTATCATATTGCCTTCAGCCTCAGTGTGACAAATAATATATATCCCTACTGTAAACTGTATAATGGCGCTCGAGGTGACAAAAGAGTTCCATGCCCATATAAAGGCACAGGGCTGCAGCCCAGAATGCACCTCCGGGCGCAGTGTTGTACCCTTTCGGTTTCTGCACCGGGGTAAATTTCCCACCACATGACTGACTAATTCCGTGAATTTGTTTTAATAACAGTATATGAGGGGCTCGGTGGCACCCACGCAGGACATTAAAGGACAAGGAAGGTCAGTGGCGCTGTGGTTAGGATTCTGCCTTGCAGTGCCGAGGTTCTAGGTTTGATTCCACTACTTGGTGTTTGTGTGGGTTTCTCCTACGCCCCAAAACATACAGGCACATTAAAGGGCACCTATCATAGTAAAATAGTTTCCCGCCATGGAGGCGCGGACTAATAGCACCCTGCCGCATAGGGATAGAGCTTCTGTTCTGGACAGACCTGTTTGGTCAGACACATACGCATGACTGAGTCTCTTGACTTGCTAATTAGGCATGTGTGTGACATCACGCGCGTTTTCATAACGACCAAGCTGGGACACGTTATTCCCGTGCCAGTATGGCCATAGTGCATTATAGGAGCGTTTTTTGGTCCAAAAAGTATTGTTTCCCTCTGTTATCCTGCAGCTCCGGTGGGGAATTTTTATTATAGGTGCCATTTAATTGGCTCCTGATACAAAAACTGCCCCTAGTGCGTCTGAATGTCTTAGGTTTTCTCTTAGCCTGTTTCAAGAGTCTAAGGGGCACATTTACTAATCCACGAACGTCCGAAAAGCGTCCGAATGCGGTTCTTTCGTAATGATCGGTATTTTGCGACTTTTTTGCGAATTGTTGCGAATTTTTCGAGCGCTCAATACGAAAGTCGCGACAATTGGCGAAAGTCGTAATGGCTATGCAAAAGTCGTGACAATTCACGAAAGTCATAATGGCTATGAAAAAGTCGCGACAATTTGTGCAAGTCATAACTGCTACGAAAAAGTCGCGATGGTGACGAAAAAATCGCAAAAAATACGAAAAAGTCGCAAAATGTTCGTTTCCAATGCGATTTTTTTTCCATTCGGGATTCGGATTCGTGGATTAGTAAATCAGCCCCTAAGGGTTACTAAAATAGACAATGCTGATCATTTACTGATAATTGTCGCTACGTGTGTTTTAGCAGAGGCAATTCTCAGTATTGTCCATGGCAGGGGATGTCAGTAGCTGCTACTAAGTAGCTCCGTGTGTCTTCTCCCTTAGAGTGCTCTAAAACAGGCAGAGTGGGGAGCATACAAGATTATAAAATATGTCCAACAATTTACCACAGAGAAAAAGAGGCTCCGGTGCACCGCCCTGAGCCTTTAGCTAGGGGAGAGGATGTTACCATTTTTTGAAGAGCAGGCACTCACTGAGCAAATATTTAGGCAGAATTCTTGATTAAAAAGTCACTTTATTGTAGTACTGCCTTACATGTTTCATGTTCACAGACACTTAATCATGGGGGAACATGGTTGGGGGGCAGGCCGGGGCAGTACTGAGACAGGGCATATGTAATGGGAACTTGGAAAGGGGTGTGGCTTGAGGGGAAATAGGCGGGGTTTGGTTGAATATGGGGTGTAATTGTGGCTTTGGCCTAATTTGCCCCTTGTTTGGGAATTCAAATGATAGGAGGTATGGTCTTTAGCCGTGGAGTGGTGCTAGTTTACATGTAGCATGGCTTGGGTGAAAGGGAAACCCAGGACCATAGTATCATAATGGTAATTTTGTGTTAGTGCCGTAGAATCTCCAGCCCATGGGAGAGTTAGGGTTTGCTGGGTTCACCTTATATTTAGAGTTTGTGGCTGATGTCAACTCCAGCAATATTGGCAGCAGCTGCATCTCGGGCCCTCGGCTCCTAGAGGATGAGCTGATTGGTACCCCAGGGGATATCCTGAGAGGAAGTGATGCTGCATGGTCTCCTGGGTAACTGCCACCTGGGTACATTCATTCCTGCTTCTTAGGGCTGGGGGCTTGGAACGTCATATGGACTGGGGCTCTTGTGTATACAGATATTACTGTGAAATATTATTACTTGCAATTCTCACATTAATATCACCAGAAATCAAACCTTATTATTTCTAGCATAACATTGTCTTTGCATGCTACTTATAACTTTGCCTTTAAAGTATTTGCCTGATGCTCTTTTATTACCCCATGAGATCCCCCATGTCCCTCTATGAGGAGGCCATATTTGTGCAGGTTTAGTAACAATTACTTACAAAAGCAAACCTATCACCGAACATGATCTATAGGGAACGTTTAATGTACATTTCAATTTTGAAGAGTAGTTTTTTAGCATCAGTATCACTTTAGGCAGGCATTGAGCCTACTGAGGCCGGGAGCTGTGGATCTGCTTTGTATAACAATGCTGGCACTAACTTGCTGTAACAGTGTTAGAACTGCTATAGTAGAAATACAACTCCCAGCACCCCCTTTATCTCTCAGCCTCTCACTGAGCTTCACTCTTTCTCTTATTCCATGACTACAGCACTATTCCCTACTGTGCTTGGTGAGCAATGGCTTTCTCTCAGTGTATTTAACCCTCTTCTCTTCCATTATTCTTGCTATTCTTCTCCAGAAACCCCTTCTCCCTCTTTTGCAGGTCTAACTTACCCGGAGCCGCCTTTCAACGTAACAGTCGATATGCTCCCCGACAGATATTCTGTAATGTGGGACTGGAATAGTGTCAATTGGGGGGACACTAAGAATGTGACATTTTCTGTGTTGCTCCGCAAGTATGTAAACCCATAGCATTATTCATTTAAAAATGCTAAAAAAAACTGTGGGCCAGGGCTTTAGTGGTATAAGGCATAAGTGTGCAGGCTGTAAGATTAGTGGTTGCTTATAAATAGATCTGGTTATGGGGTATGGGGGAGCCAGTTGGGTAAAGGCTGCCCAGCTAGGCTTATTAAACATGGACATTAGTTGAATAGAATTATGCATATGATTCCTCGTGTTGATGAAGTATCCCAGGAAATACTGTGAGTTGTAGTCCAACAATAGCAACTGAGCCAAAAGCATGAATAAAGTAGGGGGTGGGCTATATAACATAATCTCGGGTAGTTCTTGTTGTATTTCTGGCTGCTACCTCTATATCCCATAGTGGGGTGTATAGATAATGCAATGATGTATTTACCAGACTTGCACAATAACTACATGTGGTGCCATCTGTATAATTCTGCTGCCCAGTACATTGTAGCCCTGCTTTGTAAATAACCAGCAATCAGTTTCTGTCTCTGGCCTGGGAATTTCCCCACCCTGCCGCTGCTGCTTTCACTTTCTGTCTCAAGAATTCAGATTATTCACTGAACTATAACTGTGAGAACAGTCTGTGAAATATGAAAATGGCACAGATTTTAACCCACGTGCTTGTCTAAATATGCATATTCCATAGTTATAGGGCAAACATATCTTATGTACAGTTAGGAAAAGGTGTAATATATAATATATATATACAAATATGGGAACTGTTATCTGGAAACCTAGTTCCAAATTAAGGTAAGGCTATCTCCCATAGACTTTGTTATAATCAAATAGGTCAATTTTTTTAAAAATGATTTCCTTTTTCTCTATAATAATAAAACAGTACCTGTACTTGATCCCAACTAAGATATAATTACCCCTTATTGGGGGCAGAACAGTCCTATTGGGTTTATTTAATGGTTAAATGATTCCCTTTTCTCTGTAATAATAAAACAGTACCTGTACTTGATCCCAACTAAGATATAATTACCCCTTATTGGGGGCAGAACAGTCCTATTGGGTTTATTTAATGGTTAAATGATTCCCTTTTCTCTGTAATAATAAAACAGTACCTGTACTTGATCCCAACTAAGATATAATTACCCCTTATTGGGGGCAGAACAGCCCTATTGGGTTTATTTAATGGTTAAATGATTCCCTTTTCTCTGTAATAATAAAACAGTACCTGTACTTGATCCCAACTAAGATATAATTACCCCTTATTGGGGGCAGAACAGCCCTATTGGGTTTATTTAATGGTTAAATGATTCCCTTTTCTCTGTAATAATAAAACAGTACCTGTACTTTATCCCAACTAAGATATAATTAATCCTTATTGGGGGCAAAACAATCATATTGGGTTTAATTAAAGTTGAAATAATTTTTTGGTAGACTTGCTATGGAGATTCTGGGTAACAGGTCCCATACCTGTGTTTGTAAAAACACAGGTTAAAAATAATGGGTAAGTGGCTTATAACGCTGTCTATAGATGCACAAAACAGTATACTTTTATATTGTATCCTAGACTAAAAAAGAAAACCCAGTGGAACAGTGTCCCCGGATGCCTTCACATTCCTCATCGCAACTGTAGCATTGACCCAGCGCTTGTAGATATTGATAAGCGTTACCAAGTGCGAGTCCGAGCTGAAATAGCACAAATAAATTTTTCGTTTTCAGATACGATTACATTTACTCCAAAGGCACCAGGTAAGGAAGCCAGGCCTCTTTCATAGAAGTGTGCCAAATAAACATTTTGGATGAGATAAAGCTATACAGTGAAATGATTGGTTTAGGCCTGTAACTGACCATTTTGGCTACATATGCTGGTCAGATTCATGCCCTGATCTAGTCCTTTGCTAGTTGTCCTGGGGTAGTTGGGGCTTTGGTTCAGGTTGTATGAATAGGTGCCAGTGATAATCAGACAAATGGCACAGGGGCAAATTGCCAATATTGATGATAAGGTATTGTAAGTATCATGCAAGTAGGACACCATGCCATTAGCCAGGGCCTTTGCTGAAGCTGTGAGGCCACTGTACTAGGGAATGCAACTCTGGCACAAAAGAAACGAGGGCACTGGGAGATTAAGTGCAACCTATTTGGGAAAGCTTCTGCGTAGGGAATAATCCCCTGAACCACCACCCCTGTGCACCCTGATGCTGCAGGAGCTCTCGGAGAAAAGGTGAGGTGTTTAAAGCCTCTTTTTCCCAGTTTGGGGTAGAAATATTAAATTATAAATGTTCACAGTAGCACTTTATGCATATATACTTTAACTGTTTCTGTCTTTCTTGCTTTGGCCCACTTGGAGATCCTCTGGTGCTCTGGAGGCAGGCTGTTCCAACCATTCTACTTTCCTTTTTCAGAGTGTAATCTCTGCTGGCAAAGGCAGTAAAGCTAATTATAAAATAAAACGTCATTCGCAAATGGCAAATCTTTGTATTTTAGGAGAAATCGCTCTTCCCATCGCTGTTTATGTGGAAAGCATTGATGGGGGTGTCAAAATAAAAATTACCCTCCCTAACACACGAGAATATTGGGACAATGCTTTGTTCGACTATATATTGTTGCTCAGGACAAACAGCTCTATAGAGGAGGTAAGACTCTGATAACAGGATTATACATATATACAACAGGATTACATAATAAATATAAATATATATATATATATATAGTACAGAGGAAGACAGGCACTCACGTAAGGGAGCAAGTATGGAATTTTCCCCCCCTCTGCTGCAAATTAGAGAGGCTTCAGGTGGGGTTTTTGCCTTCCTCTGGATCAACTAGCAGTTAGGCAGGTTATATATTATAGGCATTATGGTTGACAACGGCATTGTCATCCTTTCATAGGGGACCCATGCTTCAGTGCTGCATTCCTAGATATAGCGTCACCACACTGTGTTACAGGGAAAGGTGTTGCAAGAAATCGTGTGTATAGAGAGGCGGTAGAGTTCTACCCACATCAAAGTAGAGTGTGGGGTTGTAGAGGTATCTGACTTACCAAGTTGCATGGCAGTCTCGGCACAACGTAGAGGATCGTGATATATTGTGGGGTATAATAGCAGGGCTACGAAGGTGGGTCGTATGTAAGGGAGTCCCAAAGGAAGTGATAGTAGTGAAGCGTAAGTGTATAGAAAGTATAAAAGTAACAGCAACACATGCAACCCAATATAGACATCAAACAGCCTATATATATATTTATATATAATGCTACTAAGTAGTAAGGCAATAGGGCAATTTGCTCCATTGATGATAAACTTTAATGTGTCCTGTATTTGCTTTTGGTCATGGCTGTGTTTCCTTTCTGTCGGCAAGCCCAGTCATGCACATTGGCCGGGGTTCAATATTGTATTGACGTGTTTATCGTATATAGAATAGAATAAAAATAGTACATTGAAAGGTTTTCCTGAGGGAAAAGGATGGGCATAAAGGTATTCTAAGGGTGTTAGAAATATTTGTCTCAGAAAAATGAAAGAACAGGAACCCGGTGCTGATGTAGTGAACATACATGCTGGGCCGCTATCAGGTACGGATAGAGATTAAAATTAGACCCTGGTGTTATAAGCACACAGAGGCCCAAACTGCCCCCCCCCCCAGCCCAATAAATAGTGACTGTCTATGGCATCTTACAGCAGCCCCTCTGGCATTTGCCAGAACCCACAGATTGCCAGTCCAGGCCTGGCCATCATGGCGAAGTACTCTCCTGAACACCAAATGCAGCTCAAGCTAGTTAATTAACAGTATTCATTTGCATTTCCCTTTAAACCTAGTAAAAATAGCTCACTGGAGCACTCTTGCAATTTGTTTTTTTTTTTTTTTGTTTTGTTTTTTTAATGAACCTTTTTTGAGAAAAAATGGCCCCTGTTCCTAGGCGGGATTGCTTGCTTTGGAAAGACCAATTCAACTTTTATTGGCCTGTGTATAGCCCTCTCCATGGGAAATGCCTTTTTGCTGATATATAGCTTTCTATAAGCTTAGGGGGCCCTGCCCAATTGTTGAACCTAGTGCAGAGGGGAGGCTTGAACTTTTAAACAGTACAATAGGGTTGTAGCTGTGCATGAAAATATATATTTCTATACCTTTAGATATACTGTAGTTCATTATCTTAATTTGCAAAGGAACTTTTTTTTTTTCTTTAATTTTAGAGAAGGTCGTTGTATCCGAATTTTTATCTTTATGACCTCAATCCTGGCGAAAACTACTGTTTCAAAGTAAAAGTGTCTAGCTACTTAACAAAGACGAATGACACATTTAGTCCCGAGAAGTGTTTCAAAGTGGAGGCAGTAGGTAAGTGCCCAGTTGCTGCTCCAGTCTCCTATCAGGCACCCCTTTGACACAGGGAGCCATATATATATATATATATATATATATATAATATATTACAGTGATTTTATTTGGATGGAACATAGATCTCTGATTATCTAGGAACACTTGGAATTTAGTACAACTTGGTGAGTGTAACATTCAGATAATTTACCCCACCTCAGCCCATGGGAATGCATTTCTTCCTGGGCATTGCTGAGAGGATGGGGCTTTTCTTATCTACCAGCTGCAGGGAAATAATAAGCAAGTGATCACTGAGTCAGCAACCTGACCCATCTCATTATAGAGTGTTAAGGGGATTCTGAATGCCTCAACCAAACTGGTTTTTATTATACCCAGTGGCAGGCTGTGCTATAACCTGACCGGGCTATATCACAAAGTGCATTTTATTCCCATTGCCAGGATCTGCAAGGCAAGCTAGACTCCCTAAATGGGCAGTTATCCACAATGAGCACTGATTCACCTACTATAATATATAGTGAAGTGTGGATTTATGTGAGCCAAGTGTGTCGTTTTCAGAAAAACAAATTAATTGAAAAATCCTCTGGGTGTATTTTCTGCATTTATTTATTATTAAGGCTGCAGGTTGTGATATGAGACAGGAGAGGGATATCATATTCCTGGGCTACGTAGGTGCTAAATTGCACAAGTGCACTGTGACATTAGCAGCCAATCAAGTAACTGTACTTGTATCTAAATTCAGGTTTTATTAGTGATGTCCCTGCTTCCTTTTTATAATCAGATTGGGCAGTTTGGGTTATCTAGTTATCTAGGTTTTTTTAGTAACAGTTCCCTGGAAATTGCTCAGGGGACAGAATGCCCTAAATCGCCCTAAATTAGCAGCATAAGATTTAGGGTGAAGAAACACGGAGCTACCAGTAGCAGCTACTTGTCACGGCTACTAAAATTAACACTGCTGATCGGAATCTGCCACCCTAGGCACATACCCTTGGGAACATGAAAATATGGCCCTGGTCTGTTGGTAGATTGTGGGGCCATATTCAGTATAGAGAGCGCAGTGGAAGTGCAGCCATCAGCACTTTACAACCTGAAAATGCTCTGGTGATTATCCCCACAAAACAAAGCGTATGATTGGTAGGTGTACCTGCCCGTTACATTCTATCCTTAAATGTAAAGGAAGGCATAAAACAGAAGGAGTGATAGGTACTGGATTAATTGATGTATTTCAGTTATGAAGGTTTAAAGGGGCATTGTAACATATATATATATATTTTATTATTATTATTATTAACATTTATTTATAAAGCACCAACATATCCCGCAGCGCTGTACAATAAGTCGGTTACATACATTGGACATACAGATACAAGAGGTGAAGAGAGCCCTGCCCAAAAGAGCTTACAATCTACATATATCTATATATCTATATATATCATCCCAAAGCACAACTTTTTAAACTACATTCCTTCTATATTAAAAAGAGTATAATGCACTGGCACATTCTTGCTTTTTTTACATAATATGTCTTCCTTAAAGGAGACATATCCTATAAAAATGATGAATGTACCAGAGAATTATACTCCTCTAGATATAGAAGGATTGTGCTTAAAAAAGTTGTCTGGATGTGCAGGGGGGGGGGGTGCGGCGGCTCTCAGTACACTGCACTGTAGGATAGGAACCAATCAGCAGCTAGGCTGACCTGATAGGGAACTGAAGCCTGTCTGTGCTTGTGTGACTGCAGGGCTGTGATTGGCTCTCCCCCTCCTACTGTGCTTCTGGCAGGGACCGTTAGAACACGCCCACTCTTCATTTCAAACTCCGACAGAGAAGTGATAGGATCTATAGGGAGCTCCAATAAAGGGGCCATTGTTACAGATAGGGTTAATGTTTAGCCCAAAGGGAAACCAGCACCGTATATTATTCATAACTGCCTACAAAATTACCTTTTTTTCCATTTATCCAATATATCCCGTTTAAAACCAACTGTAACTTGAGATTCTGCATTTGTGCCACTAGGGGGCACATGCAATGTCGACTAAGCTTTGTACTAAAATGCAGGGAATATTGCTGCAATTCTGTCTGCAGTGGCGGGGACAGTAGATTGGAGGCTTTTTTTTCTAATTAATATTCACATTTGCCCTCTCATGGGGCAAAAACCCATCTGTCACTCACGGAGAAAGCTGAGTAGAAAGCTGAGAGTGATATTCTGATACAATTTGCAATTGGTCTTCAATTTTCTTTTTATTTTGTTTTGTTCAGCAGCTCTCTGGAATTTCAGTAGCTACCTGGTTGCTAGGTTTCAGTTTACCCTAGCAACAAGGCAGTGGTTTGAATGAGATACTGGAATATATATAGGAGAGGACTTGAATAGAGAGATGGGGGTCAGTGACCCCATGTGTAAGCTGGAAGCCATTCTATTACATACTAAAGGGTAACTTAAAGGTAAACTATGCCTTTAGCTATTTTTACCAGCCACATGACCACCTTTCTCATGGCATATACATAACACAGAGTATGTATAAATGCACAGTAATAATATGTGATACCACGAGTAAAAATGTGAAATGTATTGCAGGACTGGATGGCCGGCCGTATCCAGAGAACGTAACGATGGAAGCTCTGAACACAAACTACATGTTAAAATGGGACTGGGATTATTCACAGCATCCAAATGTGACATTCTCCGTAGAAAATAAGTATGTACATTTATATGAAGTGTACTTGTGTGTGCCATTTTTTTTATTTTTTTTTATTTCCAGTTCTATTTAGTCTCAGAGTGAGCATGAGTATATAATATATACCACTAAAAGTCAGTAGTGCGACCCACTCACAACATATCGCAAGTAGAGCAGCACTTATGGGACTTTTAAAGTGAATCAAAAACGTCAAATAAGTTTTTTTCGCTCAGTTATGAGCACTTCATATATAAAGCATACTATTAGTACTACTTATAATATAGCTGATAATTATTGGACCCGCGACATAGGTATCAAACTCAAAGTTAATAACCAGCCAGTTTACTGCACCAAACATACTAATATGGCACAAACACCACAACAGCCAGTTTCCCTCTATTTTCATTGTAAAATATTCAATTATAAAGCACCGTCCACCACTACATATCTTAAAAGGCTTTTATAGGGGTACAGTTGCATTTATTCTAACACAGTGATCCCCAACCAGTGGCTCGAGAACAACATGTTGCCCCCCAACCCTTTCGATGTTGCTCCCAGTGGACTCAAAACAGCTTCTTATTTTTGAATTCTTGGCTTGGAGGAAAGTTTTGGTTGCATAAAAACCAGATGTACTGCCAAAGAGAGCCTCATGGAGTCTATCAGTCCATATAGGGGCTAACAAATGGCCATTTACAGCTCATATTTGGCACCCCCAGAAACTTTTTTTTATGCTGGTGTTGCTCCCTGACTCTTTTTACATTTGTATGTATGTATATCTTTATTTATAAAGTGCTACTTATGTACGCAGTGCTGTACAGTAGGATACATTAATACAAACGGGTTATTAAGATATTAATAAATAAATACAAAGTACAACAATAAATACAGATAGATACAAGATAAATACAGTTGCAATAAGTTAAGCGTCAAAGGCATGAGAGGATGGAGGTCCCTGCCCCGTAGAGCTTACAATATATATATATATATATATATATAATATGTGGCTCAAGGGGGAAAAAGGTTGGGGATCTCTGTTCTAACATGTTTTTTTTCACACTGCTATGAACCTTTCCCCAGCAATAACGATATCTATGTGGCGGATGCTTCTGTACAAGTGAATATTGTACATAAGAGAGGTATCGGACTGACCCAGTCTTTCCCCGGGTCACTGAAAGGATAAGTAAACCTCAGAAACTGACCAGCAGGTGGCACTGTTGTAACAAAGTTTATTTGTATCAGCAGTACATATTTCCCTTAATACCTTGGAATCTTAGAAAAAAATGAATGTAAATTGCTTAGAATAGCACTTTCATCAATTTTACATTCACTTTTTCTAAAGGTTTACTTATCCTTGACGTACTGTGAGCTTATGGTGTTCCCATTTTATTTCGTCTTTGCTTCTATTTCCAGGAAACTAGTTGTCACTTAAACGAGACAACTGTGGTAGTTGCCGTGGTTAAAGCTCACAGAGGAAATCACCTCTGGATAATTGGTGCTTAAATGTGCCATAACCTAGTCCTAGGCTATTTTCATAGACTTTTCTGAGGTTATTTCTGGCAAGCTCTCCCTTTGTTTGCATATTTGCCAATGCAAAATTCCAGTAAAAAGTAAAAAGGGATTCTGTCAACAAAAGGTTCTCCCGGCAGGGCCCCTTGGGGTGTGCAGGGGCCCTGCACCCCCCCAGCCAAACCCTGGTAACCAATTGTATACTGGAGCCGATGTACCAATATTTTTTTATATAGGTAACCTTGTTATAACCTAAAGGGGGCCCCTTAACAACTCTTAAACCTTAAAAGGGGGCTTGAACGCTTGAACCATATAATTTCAAAATGTGATCTATTTTTTCTGTTTAAGACTTCAGGGTGTAATATATATTAAGGATATTATTCTTAAGAAAGGTACTAATGAGGACCAAGATATTAGACTTTTGTACAATGTATTTAAAATAAAAGTCCCAATTGTTTTATAGGGTGTGCCAGTTTAACACAATCATTTTTTTGTATATTTGATGTAACTGTGCAGCCCGGTATAAATTGTTTTTGCATTTGAGTGTGGATGCTCTGGACTGGCATATTGAGAGTAAATATGTGCTTGTTTTCCACAGTTCAGAAATATGGCCAGGCAAATGGAATCAAGTGCAAGGATGTGAAAATATTAGCAGGCGCAACTGTGATGTTTCCGGAATATACATTTATGGAAAGTATAATTTCCGTGTAGCCGCATCGCTTGATAACAACAACAGAACGCTCTCCAGGGCCCTGCGGTTTAATCCAGAAAAGGATAGTAAGTTGATTATTCTTACCATTGTTCCTCTACTCTGGGGGTTTATTAAAGGTGCTTGCACGATACTGGGGCCAAATAGCAGGACTTGAGTTGCTTACAGCAGGAAAGATGTTAAGCTGAGGGAGCTCTCTAATAAACCAATGTATCTCAAACTGTATGAATGTAATAAGAAAATGTCTTTAACCAATCACAGATTGCCTTACAATGATAGCTTTAGGACCTGGAAACTGCTTCTGATGCTACTCTGTTCTAGACAGACCAGATGGGCCATATTGGGCCCCTTCATTAAGTGAATGGATGCGTGCCACACACAACATGCATTCATTCAGTGTAGAGGGTTTAGATACTCGAAACCAGTGTCATAGCTGTATAGTGCGTAGCAGACCCCATAAGGGCACCTAAAGAGAGAGAGAGGGCCCAGTAAAAACCCACTCCCACATGTGTCACTCCTCCACACACACACATTTACATGGGTTGTTGAAGTGTGGGTGGCCCAAGGTGGGCATGGCTGGAAGAGGGGATGTGTGCAGTGGAACCTGGGAATCCCAAATTACACCCAGGTCTGAGTCAGTATCCCGTGTACAGGAGCAGAGCCAAAGAATAAGGTGCCATTTTCAGAAATATTGGATCAAGAACCAAATCATGTTATATTACTGGTACATTTTTAATTAGTTGTGGGCCACAGAGGATCAGCTACAGAAGTTGCAAGAATTCCCCTAACCCTTTGTTTATTCATTTCCAAAAGCCGTGATTGGGCCCCCTTCAAACGTGAGCACAGAGTTATATGGCACAAAGCTGCACGTCAATGTGTTGAAAGTGGAAGCTTTTCACAACGATGATTTAAAGAATTACTGTGACTGGGAATACAATCTGATATACTGGAAGGACAGCGCGTCTGACAGAGAGGTAAATACAAAGCCATTTTTGGTTTTCCAAGGAACTATGGTACTGGGCAAAGGGAGGCATCGTGCATGTAGGTTGGTCATGTTGTGCACTGCCTGCCAAACAAAGATGATATTTCAGTGCTGTGTAGAACAGTAACATGAGAAAATGTCTGCTGCAACGCTGGTAAACCTTGCAAGTTGCCATTTCTCTGGGGGAAACTACCGCTCACAAGGAAAACTCGTACTGATCTGTCCACTTTGGAGTGGTTGGGCAGTATGGTTGAAAATGGCCAAACTGCCCAACTAAAACTAAGCATGTATAGCCAGTTTAAGATTAGGTTAAGACTAGGGATGCACTGAATTCAGGATTCGAATTCAGTATTTGGACAAATCTTTCACAAAGCATTTGGTGTTTGGCTGAATCCCAAAATAATGGATTTGGTGCAGCCCTAGTTAGAACAGATTGGGATGGAGGGGGAGGAATAGAACAGTATGGACTATAAGACATTTCAGCAAGGCTTACCACAATAGGCTGTTACTGCCCAGCCTAGCACCACTGACCTATAGTAGCAGTGAAGGCTGGGATTTTAGCATTCCGCCAGTGTCAAGTGAGCTACTGGCAGCATTGCCTAGTAATCTGGGTGCTGGCGTTTGGCTGCAACTGTAGCAGACCTTGCAGGCTTGTATCGGAAGCTTTGAGATTATCTTAATGGTTAACTTCCACCTGGTCCAAACATAAGAAAATCACATAAAATAGTGAGAGAGAAAGAAAGATATGACTGACTGTTTTATATTTGCCATATTGTGCAGTGAGTTGTGCAGTAGCGCCTTCCAAGCTAAATGTGATAAAGTCAACGTTTTATTGCAGGAGAAAACACTAAATGAGAAAGTGGGAAGATTTACAATAGAAGTAGAAGCCTCAACCACATACTGCCTGACAGTCAGAGTTGTCTGTCAAACCCATAACAGAAGCGGGCTTTTTAGTGAGACGCAGTGCATCACCACAGGCGCCGGTAAGTACTGGTGTGGGGAGAGGAGGTCGCAATATCCTTATATTTTCTAATCAAATGTTAGGCATGCAAGTTGCCCATTTGTTTGGCACAACTGAACTGCACTGATTGACAGTAGCTCCAGGGTTCCCCTGCGTCAATAGGCGCAGCAGCGTTCAGAATGGAAGGCAGGAAGGACTGAGCAGCGCAGAGTGCAACTATAGGGAGGAGAAAGGAGCGCATTTTGACACAAGAATCTTTAAATTATAATGGTTTTATGTGCAACTGACTGCAGGGAAGAGTGCCAGTTGCTCACTGCTCTTGCGGATGTAAATGAGTCCAATACAAAATACAGGAATAGCCGTAGTGATAAGTATGTAGAATCTTACCCCCAAATCAAGTGGGTCCAGGTGCTCATGCCCCAGACCTTCAGCTTAGGGAGCCATACAGGAATACACAAGAACAAACCGCAGGCAGGCACTTCTGGTGTCCACACTTTGTCAAAAAAGTCTAAAGAAGCAGCTAGTGATATTTATAAGTTTATCATAGTTTATTTAATCCTTAAAACATCAGAAAAAAGCCTTACGCATTTCGTACCTAGGGGTACTTAATCATAGGCTAACTTTCTTTTACAAAGACAACACTATTTAAAGATATAATGGCCAATGAGAGAAGTGGGAGGAACCTGGAAATCGGCCAATCACGTTATGTCATTCATTAGGTTAAACAGCTGGTTATAAAAAATTACTACAAATCCCTTTCAAAAGCTTTTTTTAAGTCTTGAAAAAAGATCTTTAGATTTAGAGAGGAACTTTGTGTTAAAAACTCAATCTTTCACCTCATCTGTTACTATAGGCATTGATAAAGTCACTCCTAACCTTCGAGGAGGCGACATTATTCAGGTTCTCATTAAAAAAGAAACGAAATGGGGGCGTGGCTAACCTAGCACTGAAGCAGATGTGCCTTCTGAGGGTGCTCCCGGGTTCCCACAGCAGTCCTTTGCCATCTGCCCAATCCAACCCCAGCAAAGCCTCACAAAACAGCACAAGCTGCCCCTGAGACCCATCGCTGCAATTTGGGACAAAAACGAGCTCTCCCGCTCCATCTGCCGCATAGATCCAGTTGCGGCCTAGTAAAGCAGAGAAGCCGGGGACTCGCGTGATCGCGGCCCCACCGGAAGCGCGGTTCTCCCAGAATCGGCTCCTGGACGCAGCTGCAGGGGATATAAAGGTACAGGAGGAGGCAGAGCGGGGAGGAGAGACTTGGGGGACCCAGGGGCGCCCATCATTTGGCTCACAACTGCCTTAAAAAACCCAACACACCAGCCTTATCTGTGGCAAGCAGCCAGAACCTAGCACCATATAACTGTGGCTGCACATAGATGGTAAACTGCCCTTTCCTAACATAAGGAACCACCATCCATTGAGCTGCCCAGAACAGGCCAACTAGTTCCCATCCAGGCGCAGAACACCTAACAGGGACATTAAACAACACACAATACTGAAAAATCTGAGGCACCTGGGAGGGTACAAGATGGAGATTTGAACAGTTGCACTTAACAGGAGCCCCGTGCATCATTTAGTCCTCCTGCCGGTAATCCGGCGTTTAAATCAGTGGCAAGTTACCCAAATCTGCACCAGAATTACTCAGAGCACCCAGATAACTAAAATGGGGAAAAATACTCAAAGGGCCCGCTTTAAAGCGGCAACCCGCCTGGAGCGATTCGCACACACGCACCAGGTCTCAGGAGACAATGGAGGATCACAGCCACCATCACCAGCCCTCCTGGATTCGCAACCGGAACCCTCGCCAACAGAACCGACTATGAGCGAACTGCTGGGGGCCATAATTGAAAACCGCACTACCGCCACCACACAGCTGGAGGAAATTAAGGTAGATCTTTCACTACTGCGCCAGAACAGAGTCTCTCACCTAGATGACGCCGTCCCCCGCATGCAATCAGATATACAGGCCATCAAACAGCAATTACAGCAAGCCGTAACCAAGTCTGAGGACTTGGAAAATAGACTGCGCCGTAACAATGTGCGCCTGATAGGCCTACCTGAAAGAGCAGAAGGACAACAACCAGAGCAATTTATAGAGAGATGGCTGAAAGACACATTGGGCCAAGACACATTTTCCAGCACATTTGTGGTGGAAAGAGCGCACAGGGTCCCCACCAGACCTCTACCACCATGGGCCCCTCCGCGCCCCTTTTTATTTAAGCTGCTCAATTACAGAGACCGAGATGCCGCACTCAGGGCAGCAAGGCTCAAAGGTCTCATCCTGCTCAATGGCGCCACTATATCTCTATATCCAGACTTTTCACCAGCAGTCCAAAAGGAAAGAGCGACCTATACAGCCGTCAAAAGGAGGCTCAGAGAGGCAAATGTTCCCTACAACATGCTCTACCCGGCAAAGCTGCGAGTCCAGGAGGGAGGAAAAGCTATATTTTTCACTACCCCATCCGAAGCAGATGAATGGCTTACCCGCAAAGGAATACAGAGATCCCCGCCAAGGGCAGGGAGACCCCCCACTTCCAATTCAAGGCAATAAAGATGGCCAGCGACCGACAATGAATCGGCTACATTTATATGGTAGAACTATGCCCCACGATACCGTATACCAGACCTGCTCAACGGAATAGAGCTCTAACACGGTTTGACCATCCTGGTAAAACGGCAAGTCATCCTCACCGATCAACCATATGGCCACTTCACATCTAAGATACAATATAAAGGTGCACGGGCACAATGTTAGTACATGTTCAACACAAGGTTGGGCCTAGCTACTGGGTCTCCAATAATATCTGGGAGCCCAGTCTGCCCACTAAAGACCCCTCATAATATTCTCAACGTTCGGTGTACAAGGCCCACCCAAGTTATAGGGATGGGCAGGTTGGGAGTTGGGGGTAAAGGGAATGTTATTAATATGTTAACTTTGTTTTTTTTTCCAAGAAAATGTTAAAATGAATATTTGTTTTATATATGTATATGCCAAACTCAAGACATACACACCTGGTTGACTCTAGCTGCCTCAATCCCCCACTAATGCAACCCAATGGCTAATAACAACCCCAGCAACCGACACCTTTGTTAGCTATACTCTCCTGGAACATAAGAGGACTCAATTCCAAATATAAACGAAGCCTAGTCTTCAATTATCTCAAAAGAAGACCCTGCGATATCTTCATGTTCCAGGAGACTCATTTAAACTCATTTAAAAGTCCTGGCCCTACGAAAACCGTGGATAGGCTGGTCCTACCACTCCACTTACTCCACACACTCGAGGGGTGTCTCAATTCTAGTTAAGAAAAATCTACAATTTGAACTCACAAAGATGGTCACGGACCAGTTCGGTCGATATATAATATTACAAGCCAACATAGCAAACAAACCACTGATACTGGTTAACCTATATGTTCCACCGCCATTTAACATAGATCTACTTAACCAAATAATGAACAAACTAGCACAATTTTCTCCAGCCCCACTTTGCCTAATGGGCGATTTCAACTCATGTATGGACCCATCCCTAGACAGACTAAACGCCAACATCCAAGGCCCAACAAAACTTGCACAATGGACCACCTCCATGCTCCTCTGAGATGCATGGAGATGGAAACAGCCGACACAACAAAGCTTCTCCTGTCATTCACAAGCACATAAATCACTGTCTAGAATAGATCTAGCACTAACCTCCCCAGACATGCTGCCCCTACTTGACCAAATAACTTATCTTCCACAAGCCATCTCCGACCACTTCCCTTTACTACTAACTCTTAGATGGTTACCCCCAACAACACATAGAGCCTGGCGCCTGAGCCCTTTGTGGCTAAAAAACACAGAAGTAGAAGCCAGGAACACAGAGGCCTATGAGGAGTACTGGACTACCAATATAAACACGGCCTCCCCAAACACAGTCTGTGATGCATCCAAGGCTACTATGAGGGGAACTCTGGCACAGGCAATAGCACAGGCCGTAACAATGCTAAAGCCCTAGTAAAACAAGCAGAGGAGGAGCTGACCCAAGCAGAGAGAGACCATATTCTCTCCCCCTCAGACCACTCCTATAAGTTACTCCAAGCCAAGAATGCCCTAGAGAGAGAGGAAACAATTCTTACCAAAAAAGCTATCCTATACCAATCCCAACGAACCTTTGAAAAAGGAGATAAAAACGGGAAACTCCTGGCCTTTCTGGCCAAGGCCCAAACTTCTCCCTCTGCAGTAGCAAGAATCCAAACCTCAACAGGGACATGGGTCAATGAACCCTCACTCATAGCACAAGAATTTGCAACGTTCTACCAAAACCTGTACACCTCCACAGTAAAGTATACCCCTACTCAACTCTCCCAATACTTAGACACTATTACTATACCAACACTATCCCCAGGCTCCCGGGCACTTCTAGACCACCCAATATCCACCCAAGAGATAGAGCAGGCCATTGCAGACCTACCCCCCAACAAAACCCCAGGCCCAGACGGACTCCCTGCAGAGTGGTATAAAGCCCTGTCAAAAACAATTTCAATTCACCTTCTGGAAACCCTACAATATGCATACGACAACAAGACGCTCCCCCCATCCCAACTAGAAGCCCAAATAGTGGTGATCCCTAAACACGGGAAGGACCCAGCCGATTGCTCCTCCTATCGCCCTATTTCCCTCCTGAATACCGATGCAAAAATATTAGCAAAAATCCTGGCTAATAGGCTAAAAAGGGTTATAGCTGACCTCATTCACCCCGATCAATCAGAATTTATGCCAGGAAGGTCCACTGCCTTTAACATCAGACGCTTATTTACTAACCTGCAACTGACACACGCAGAGAAAGGATCCAGAATCATTGCCTCTCTAGACTCTGCTAAGGCATTCGACTCAGTCGAATGGCCATACCTCTGGGAGACACTGAAAGGTTTGGCCTGGGTCCAAGATTCATTGCATGGGTAAAACTTCTATACAATGCTCCAAAAGCATGTGTCAGGGTAAGTGGGATCACCTCGGCCTTGTTTCCCCTGACAAGGTGCACAAGACAGGGATGTCCCCTATCCCCTATTTTATTTGCCCTAGCAATCGAGCCCCTGGCTATACTCATTAGAGAATCACAGTCTATCAAAGGTCTCACGTATCAAACTATAACCGAAAAAGTCTCACTTTTCGCAGATGACCTACTTATATATCTAGCTGACCCCGACACATCCTTATCTGCTCTGTTACAAACAGTCAACCAATTTGGTAACTTCTCAGGCTTAAAAATAAATTGGGAAAAATCGGTCCTCTATTCTTTAGATAATCCAAACCCCCCAGCCCTGGCAGTAGGTACTCCCCTCAAATGGGTCTCTTCCTTTAAGTACTTGGGCATTACAGTACACTCAAGACTTGATCAATATATATACCTCACAACCTAAACCCTCTCACGAATGACACGGAGAACTGGGCCAAACTCCCACTAACTCTATGGGGACGAGTCAACATCTTTAAGATGATCTATATACCAAAGTTTCTCTATATTTTTCACAATGCTCCAGTATATCTCACTGCCAAAGTATTCAAAGCTATTAACAAAATACTTATTCCTTTTCTGTGGGGTAATAAACATCCTCGTATTGCATGGGAAAAATTAACTGCCTCCCACACAGATGGAGGATTGGCGCTCCCGAATTTACAGTTGTATTATATGGCTTCACAGATATACTATCTGCACTGGTGCTTCCTCCCAGACCCTTACAACCCAAACATGACACTTCAGGCTCTTACTCTGGGCTCAATAGAAGGGATGAACAATTTTCCCTACCGGCACGTAAACGACTTCCCCAAAGTACCCACCACTCTCTCGGTGCCATACAGGAACTGGATTGCAGCCCTGAAACTCTATAAAAGAGACCCACCACTGGTCTCAGCTAGGCTCCCAATATGGGGGAACTCCTACCTTCCACATCTCCAAAACCTGCAAGAATTTATATTATGGCCAACTCAAAATTTCAAATACCTCGGGGACCTGCTGATAAACTCTACCTTCCCCACATATGAACAAATATCCTCGAGGTGCCAGCCCCCAAAACCACAATTTTATAGATCAGTGCTGTCCAACTGGCGACCCCCCTCTGTGTGGCCCCCAACCTGTCTGGCTGCTTTGATGTATTACCATTGTATAACTTTTAAATGGTATCAGTACTGAGATTAACTGCCCCCCCTGCATGGTTTCTCACCTCATATTCAGGCTGTAATCCCTCTGTATTGTTTAAACATGTAGCCCCCTGTGTTGTTCACACCTTTTAATCTCTGCATTGTTCACCCCCTGCAGTGTTCACACCTCGGGCTGTAATCACCCACATTGTTCAACTGTTCACACCTCAGACCTGTGTGTAGGCAGAGTATGGCACATAGGCAGCATGGGGCAGGGAGGGTATTGAACACACAGGCAGGGTAGGGCAGAGTATGGCACACGCAGGCAGCATATGGCAGGTAGAGTATGGCACACACAGGCAGGGTAGGGCAGAGTATGGCACACACAGGCAGCATATCGCAGGAAGAGTATGGCACACACAGGCAGGGTAGGGCAGGCAGAGTATGGTATGTTCTGGAAGTTTCCAGTTGGAAATAGCCAGTAAATGGTCCCTAAGGTGTGTAATTATGTACTGGGGGTTGCTGTGCTATCCACAGGGGAAGAGTCATATGGATTTTAGGGTGTGTGTTCATATGACATAATATAATACTTTCACATATGAATGATGGTTGATATCCCTGCAGTGAGGACCAAGCATTTGGGTTTTTGCTGCACTACCACCATTGTGATAAAATGGATGTGGTTTGAAGTGGGTTTGGTTTAAAAGGGGGAGTGGCTTCCATTAGCGGCCCTCCACCATGTATGCGCGAGAAATTCCGGCCCTCGGCACCGCAGAAGTTGGACAGCACTGTTATAGATATTTGCAACTCAGGCATGCTTTCAATGCCCAATTTGCTACACTTAGCCCAGAAATAACATCACTCGACATAGAATATATCCTCCATAAGCCTGAGGCTCCTAAACTAGTATCACATATTTACAGTATTCTCCTTTCTACCAAACCCAGGCCATTTGAAACAGCCAGAACCCGATGGCTCACTGACATTCCACAACTGACCTCTGAGGTCTGGGAGGAAGCAACAGATAACTGCTACAATTATTTAATATCAACCAGAGACCACCTGGTACAGTACAAAATTATGCACCAACTATATATCACACCGTACAGGCTACACAAAATGGGGAGGAAACCAGACTCCTCATGTCCCAGATGCAATGCTTCACCAGCAGGATTTTTCCATATGATATGGAGCTGTCCTGACATCGCCAGGTACTGGTATAAAATCCTAAAAAATCTAGCTGATAACCTGGACTTTCCCCATGTCACGTCTCCCTCCATATGCCTTTTTGGAATACTAGAAGACATTATTCCAAGCAGTTACGCCAGAAATCGGTACCGAACCCTTCTTTTTTATGCTAGGAAAAACATCGCCATGCATTGGATGGGAGCACGGCCACCGTCCATAAAAACATGGAAACAGTTGGTAAACCAAGCAATCCCGCTAATTAAACTTACCTCAGAAGCAAGGGGAACACAGGCTAAGTTTGACCTGATCTGGAACCCGTGGATTGAGGCAGGGTTGGACTAACTTTATACAACAAGTCTTATATGCAAAGTGAAATTACATCTCTTGCAGCTCTGTATAACCAATTGAAACTATTGGGAAATGTACACTACTAATGTTTGGCACAACTGTCCGTCTGTTGTTAATAAAAAAATTACCTTTAAAAAAAGAAACGAAATTGATCTTTCACTTACAGACCAGACAACCCAACGGTCATAACTATGAATATGACGTTACCTGCTATGTTTAAAACTCTTTTTTTCTTGTACAATTTTGTCCAAATTTGATAATTGAGCCTAATGGTGAACCTTTTTCTCTAATTAGAGAATATACCTTTAATTGTGTAAAACTTACTTGTGTGTATTCCTAAAAATTGACTATTTTAAGTTCATGAACGATGTAATGTGATTAACCCATAAAGGTTCTTTTACAATTTGTTTAAATGCTAATGCATAATGAGATAGATTTGTAGTAATTTTTTTATAACCAGCTGTTTAACCTAATGAATGACATAACGTGATTGGCTGATTTTCAGGTTCCTCCCACTTCTCTCATTGGCCATTATATCTTTAAATAGTGTTGTCTTTGTAAAAGAAAGTTAGCCTATGATTAAGTACCCCTAGGTATGAAACGCGTAAGGCTTAAATAAACTATGGACATTTATAAATATCACTAGCTGCTTCTTTAGACTTTTTTGACAAAGGATGTACAGTAAATGAGCCCTGTAATGTTATGAGATACAGAGGTTGCACCACTGGGTTTGGTTACGGTGGACTAAAAGGAGCCTCACATAAATCAGTTTTGAGGGAAAGGCATGCAAACTGCAACCACAATCCCATCCAGGTTCAGACTGGACCAGCAGAAACACCAGGGCCCTGCCGACCCACCCTTGATCCCCGGCAGGAACTTTCAGTGCCTTAGCCCCACCCTTCATTGCATTTGCAAGGAGCTAAAAGGTACGTGGTGGGCAGGGCACGCAGGGGTGAGGCTGTGGACGAGTCCATGACTGGTGTGAGCCTCTGAGGTAGTCCTGATGGCTCCCAGACACCCCACCCAGTTGGACACTGATCCCAGTTAGTGGTTCCTTATCTGTGATGCCAGTCATGTGCCCAGGCAATTGCATGTTGAATTGAGTCCATTATTCTAATGTTAAATATGTTTATCTTTTTCAGATGCTCTGCCAGTTTGGAGTGCGGGGATTGTTATCGGTGTCCTCTTAAGTGTAGTTCTTACAGCAGTGCTGGTTTATCTCTGTGCTTGTCCTTTGAAACGATACGTCAAGCACATATTCTACCCCACCGGGAAACTTCCATCAAGCATCGAAAGCGTATGTTGTGTTACTAGAGCATTTAAGTTCCACTGTTTAGTTTAATGGCACACAGGGCGTCGTGACCTCTGCTGCCTTCTGTGGCTTTAAACGTTCTGTTACCTGGGGCCCTGTGTGCCAGAGCCCTTAAATACAGGCTTTTATGGCATAGCTGCCATGCATAACTAAAGGCAAAGCACACCATGTGAAAACTAAAAGATTCAGGCAATTTTTTCAAAGGGGTTGTTCACCTTTGAGTAAACTTTTAGCATAATGTAGAGAGCGATATTCCAAGACAATTTGCAATTGGTCTTCATTTTTTAGAATTTGTAGTTTTTTAGTTATTTCATTTTCAGTTAAGGAGACCTCCAGTTTGGAGTTTTGGCAGCTATTTGGTTGCTAGGGCCCAATTTAGCAACCTGGGAGTGGTTTGGATGAAAGGTTGATATATGAGTAGGAGAGGGCCTGAATAGAAAAGAAAGTTACAAAAATTAGGAATAACAATAAAACTGTAGCCTCACAGAGCGATAGTCTGTGAGCCCACCCCCCCCCCCCTTTAAAAACTGCAAAGAGTTGGAAGAAAAAGACAATTCAAAAACTATAACAAATAATGAAGACCAACTGAAAAGTTGCTTAGAATTGGCCATTCTATAACATACTAAAAGTTAATTGAACGGTGAGCCACCCCTTTAATTGCTTTGGGCCCAGTAGCGTACCTTGAATGTGCCAGACCCACATGCCTGCAGCCAGGGCCGCCATCAGAAATCACGGGGCCCCTCACAAAAAAAATTTTCTGGGCCCCCCTCCCACCAGTACAAAGGACTCACAGATATGAGACATTGGTAGCCAGCAGGGCCCCCCTAATACATTGTTAGCCAGCAGGGCCCCCCTAATACATTGTTAGCCAGCAGGGCCCCCCTAATACATTGTTAGCCAGCAGGGCCCCCCTAATACATTGTTAGCCAGCAGGGCCCCCCTAATACATTTTTAGCCAGCAGGGCCCCCCTAATACATTGTTAGCCAGCAGTGCCCCCCCCAGTACATTGGTAGCCAGCTGTGCCCCCCTTGCCCCAGTACATTGGTAGCCAGCTGTGCCCCCTTCCCCCATTACATTGGTAGCCAGCTGTGCCCCCCTTGCCCCAGTACATTGGTAGCCAGCTGTGCCCCCCTTCCCCCATTACATTGGTAGCCAGCATCTTGTTGTTCGTTGGCGTTGGCGGCGGCTGCTGCTTCACACTCCTCAGGCGAGGCCCTTCCTGCATGACACCTCGGCAATTCTGACTGCCGAAAGAAGCCAGGCCCTTTTATAAGGTTGCGCCCCGTGCGTACTGACGTGATGTACGCACGGGGCGCGACCAATAGGATCACCCGCTGACCACCAATGACAGGGCCCGGAATTGATTTAAGGGGGCCTGAGCTACTAAGAAAACTTTAGCACGGCCGGGCCCCCTTTTAAAGTTAAAATCGTCCGGGCCGGGACGGCTGTACCCCCTGTGCCCCCCTGATGGCGGCCCTGCCTGCAGCTCTGAGTGCCTAGTGCCCAACACTAGTTGCACCTGTTGTGCATGGGGTGCAGGGCCACTATACAGAGAAGCAAGGGAGCACTATTTGTAGCACCTGTAATTGCACAGGTTTGCCTTTGCGCATTGCACATACATGTGCAAATATGTAGCATCAGCAAAATTGCATTATATTGGGGTCATGAGAGTATATGTTTTGGCCACAATTTACTAAGGCAAAATGTAAAAAGTGTGTGGTTGAGCAACAGTATTTAGATTCCCTTGAAAGATATAGATAAGGGGTAATTCTTTGCAAATGTATTATGCTAGAAATCTACCAACCAAAGTATCAATTTGGTCTTTGAAACCCTCACTCTATGCTTAGGGGCTGTATAATATCATACCAAGCTAATTAGATCTGGATCCTGGCTGATGTCTCTTTATTTTATTGTAGGGTATGTTTGATTCACGTGTGAAAATTCCATTTGTATTACAAGAAGAAGAGCCAACAGACCTGTGCTATATAATTAGGAACAGTGAGCATGATGAAGACAGTGTGCAGAATCGTAAATATTCATTGAAAGAAAGCAACACAGACTCTGGTAATTACTCAAATGAAGATGAAACCACTGGGGACAATGGCCTCTCCATACAGAGAATGTAGCCTTCTCAAATGGACTCCCAACTCCAACATTTTTGGTATGGCTATGGGCAACATTACCGATGATGTTTGTCTCCAGTGTTAATAAAAACACCCTATAATGTGACAGCCCACAGTCATACCCTGCGATGCACGGAACACAGGCTGGAACAATACACAACATTTCACTTACCATTTATTAACTCAGCATGGCATTAAATAGTAAGAAAGTTAAATATGATGAATGATTTGTAGACATAACCATGAACAATATAGATATGAAGAGAAAACAAAACTTGGGGCTTCTGCTGATGTTAAATTTCGGCTGCCCCGTCACTGGCAGGTTCAAGCTGGTGGGACTGCTGGAGATTGAGCTGAATCTATAAAGCACTGCTGTACATAAGGCATGGGGAACTTCAACTGACACAGTTAGGAACTGTGGGAGTTGGGGTCACAGGGGGAAAGAGGAGTTGGGGTCACAGGTTAGCTGCCAAGCTTGGGTAACCAGCTACTACCCCCCTTGTATCCTCCTGGTGGCACTGCATATGTATCAAAGGACAAAGCACATATTGTTGGGTAGAAAGCTATTGGATTCCCATGGAACACAAGAAGTATTCTTGCTTTGTCCTTTGATAAGTATGCAGTGTGTGTGTGTATATATATATATATATATTATTATATATAAGCTGCACCTTATTGTTATTATGATGCACTCTTTATAAGAGTTAGTTTAATACATTATCGAGGTATTAATATTTGTGTTTGTGTTACCCTTAGCAAATAGGCTGGGGAAGTGGTAACAAACTTAGATTGTTACTTGTAACCAAAGAGCTAATTTTATCAGTAAATATATTACAGCTAGTAATTATTAATTCTGGGTAATCCGTAATCAGGACCTATGACTGCTGGGGAGACACAGTGGGGAACTGACTGATAAAAGATATTCATGAAAAAAGATATTCCTATAGTATGGGGCAAAATGAATTTGGCACTTATGTAAAGTATTTGTTTGGTTATATTCCCTGCACTACTGGGTTCTGACTCTGAATTAGGGAACAGAAACTCCACCATTGCCCAATGCACTTGTGCTTGTGCTACGGTTTATTCTGGAAGGTTGGTTCATTGACAAATGAATAGAACGGAAGTATGAAATGAATTAAAGGTGCAGTTTTTCTTTTCTGCCTGATCAGGCAGTGGTTTAAATGAGATACTGGAATATGAATAGTAGAGAAACTGAATAGAAAGATAAGTAATAAAGAGTAACAATAATAATTAAATTGTAGATGTTGAAGGAAAATAATTCGAAAACTTTAAAAAAAAACAAAGAAGATCAATTGGTGGAAAGTTGCTAGGAATAGGGTATTCTATAACATTCTAAAACGTAAAGGTGAACCACCTCTTTAACTGCCCTATAGATTCTTATGAAATAACTGTGGTGCTTAACACGTGTATTATACATTTCCACGTCTATTTATCGATGGGGGGGGGGGGGGGAAGATATTTGCCACGAGTCGCTGGTGTATAATGTGACCACATTCAGTAAGTATTCAGAACTAAAATGTATCATGTTTCCTGTTTGTACATATGTTTTTATTGAAACTGAATCTAATTAAAGTGCTGTTTTACTTTCTTTTGTAAAAGCGTGTTTGTACTTTTGCCTTGCCTCCGCTGCTGAGAGGCTGTATCAGTGACAGCACGCCCAAAACCACTTGTGCCACCTATGGCTTTCACTGATACAGTGGCTTTGGGTGTTTCTTCCAAAAAAGCTGCACAAATATGCCCTGTTTATTATAAGCCTTGCACTTTGCTTTACAGTACTCCTTGTGCACCGAGTAAAGGGACTGGGTGTATTGGAGTGGGACCTTCCCAGGGCTCCCCAAGATCAGCAGGTACTATGTTGCCCTTATTAGGTCTATTTTCTATGACAAGTGTAAGTAACCTTCCACAGCAACTTGAGACTGCCTGGGGAATGAGAGTCAAAGAGACACATCATGGCATCACCAGGGGCTGGGTCAATAAAACTAAGCCATAAATGGCACTGCCTACTATTTTTCTTATAACCTATACAGTGAGTTACTATCCCCTATATGTAATAAAAGACACTAAGTTTGCCCAGTAGTGGTAACCCATAGCAACCAATAAGATGTGTGCTTTTAAACAGGTGACTATTGAATTCTACCTGCTTGATTAGTTGCTATGGGTTACTGCTCCTGGGCAAACTTAGTGCCTTTTATTACACAACCACTATAAGTCTACTGTACAGTGCACAATTCTACTAGGGATTTTAAAGGAATAGTTCAGTGTAAAAATGAAACTGGGTAAAATAAAAAATGTTTTCAATATCATTAGTTAGGCAAAAATGTAATCTTTAAAGGCTGGAGTGGGTAGATGTCTAACATAATAGCCAGAACACTACTTCCTGCTTTATATCAGGGGTGGGGGGCCATATGGGACATAACTGTTCAGTTAGTTTGCATTTAAATCTGACCTGTGTGCTCACAAACTAACTGACAGTTATGTCCCATATGGCCCCCCTCAAGTCACTGATTGGTTACTGACTGCTAACAGCTTAGAGAGATGTAAAGCAGGAAG
Source organism: Xenopus tropicalis (assembly GCF_000004195.4). NCBI lineage: Eukaryota > Metazoa > Chordata > Amphibia > Anura > Pipidae > Xenopus > Xenopus tropicalis. Next base: position 14,689,910 of record NC_030678.2, read on the forward strand.
TAGTGTTCTGGCTATTATGTTAGATATCCGTTCACTCCAGCCTTTATAGATTACATTTTTGCCCAACTAACTATATTATACTGTGCAAAATAAAATATATTTCTATGTATTATATACACAGTTTCATATTCCATAATATGTTCAGAGTAGTGATGTGCGAGTCTCGATTTCCTCGACCCGCATGGTGATGTGCTGAGGTCGACCCAAACCGCCCAACCCACGGTTTCGGCCCGGCCCGCACATCACTAGTTCAGGGTTCTTGTACTGGGGAAGTATTATCCCATTGTATGAAAAAATGTGTGACTCTATCATTAGCTACTAATGTGGTTAGAAAAAGGCATTTCCCGACAGCAGTTTCCCATGGTGTCAAAACCTATAAGGGACATGCAGTGTTTGCATAATGCTTCTTTCTGTGGTCTAAAAATCATCTGTAGCAGGAAACTGACATCGACCACTTCAAACTGCAAACATTTTGGGGAACAGAAAACATAAGCTTGAACTCCTTGTTCCTCATTGCCTAGAACAAACAGTGTTCTATTGTGGGGCATGTTACTGTATGAAGAGCATGAATATGGCTGACATAAAGATCCATAAGCAATCTGCCAATACCTCCCAGTCATATACAGCATATTTCAGCATACAAAAAACATAAATCATAAAAATAAATCCTTTCACACAGTCGATGAGTTCTCTCACTAAACTTGTGGACTAGCAGGAAAAACACAAATGATTGTGCCCTGCTCTGGGAGACCTTATACACCTTTTCCATACAATTAAATATTGGAAAGGTTGTACATACCATACAAAAATGGCTGGTAGAGGCATAAAATGAAGGAAAATTGGTCTAATAATACAAACCCAGCCCCACAATCCATCGGTTTTGCGGTTGCTATGGTCACTAATCCTACCATTTAGAGGCAGACTACAATAACAGATATTTCAGACCAGTTGCAAGGATGTTTAAATTACTTTTGTCTGAATCATGGATATGAAATAATTATGTAATTAATGGAGAATTAAACCCTTAAGATTAATATGACTAGAAAGGCCATATTTTCTAAACTAAACTGACTAGTTTAAAGTTTCAGCATTTCTGTTGTAGTAATGATATAGGTCATTACAGTTGGCATGGGAGCTTGCCATCTTGGATTCTGTTAGGACTGTGTGGGACAGTGACCATGCTCTGAGCAGCTATTGAGAAGTTAAGCTTAGGGGTCGTCACAAATGATCAAGCAAAAAATGAGGCTGGCCTATCATGTAAACTGATGCAACAGGTCTGATTATTAACTTCTAATGTATGTATGTATGTATAACTTTATTTATAAAGCGCCACAAGGGTACGCAGCGCTGTACAATCTTACAATATACACAATTACACACAGGGAGGACGAGTGATATAATAAATAAATACAATAAATACATATATGTATATATATATATATAAGTGCCATGTGGTATGAGACACAGTAGGAAGGAGGTCCCTGCCCCGTAGAGCTTACAATCTGAGTGGTTGGGTAACATACAGGCACAAACTGGAAGGTAAGAGTGCACCAGGTATGGGCATTTGCCCTTAAGTGCAGGACTGGGCAAAATAATGTTTTAGTGCCCCAGAAGGTAACAGCTGAGTTTATTATGCTTATTATGCTAATGCTTATTGCACCATTTTCAGCAGAAAAGAAGATGGGGGGGCTACTGGGGGCATCTTTGGAGGTGCAGATCTTGTGGGTTGTGGTTGCCTTGGGCTGGAAAAGAAGTCCAAAACACAACGTACAATATTTCTAGCCTCCTTCTATAGCAGGGATCCCCAACCTTTTATACCCGTGAGCCACATTTACATGGAAAAAGTGTTGGGGAGCAACACAAGCATGAAAATGGTTCCTGGTGGTGACAATAAGAGCAATATTTGGCTATTTAATAGGCCCCATGTGGACTGGCAGCCTACAGAAGGCTCTGTTTGGCATTATATTGGGTTTTTATGCAACCAAAACTTGTCTCCAAGCCAAGAATTTAACAATGAGCACCTGCCTTGGGGCCACTGAGAGCAACATCCAAGGGGTTGGGGAGCAACATGTTGCTCACGAGCCACTGGTTGGGGATCACTGTTCTATAGCTAAGGGAGAAGGAAAGGTAAAATCACTGGGGCCAAAATGTTTGGCACCCCCCATGAGTGTAATAACTTTCCTTATTCCCTGGGTTGGTGCTCCTGTTAGCTATGTGGTTTGTGCACTACAAATCCCAGCACCCACAACCATGGTATCAAGTTGTACTGTTTTTCCATGGCAAATTACACATGGAATTTCGATGTTTGTGAGATAGGCAAGCAAAAGTGAAAGAAACAGGCCCTACAGGTTATTTCCAAGCCACAAACAAATGCCGGGAAGGAATGCCATAAAAAACATTTCAAGACAGAGTTTCCTCAAGAGAGCAGCTTTGCTGGGCAGTTTTACAGCATCAGACAGCACCCATATACAGTGCAAAATGCAAATCTGCCAGTGCCTTATACTTGGGTGGGGCACTGGCAGACTGGAATGAGAGAGAAGCCATAGCACCTATAACAGTAATGGCACTCCTGTTGATTGGCCACCTGTATCCAAGGCTGTATTTGGATTCTGTGCCACCCTAGGCACTGGACCTAAATGCACCCCCCAGCATGGGTGTGATGTCACTTTTGTGCTGAGCTGTGTGTCCCCTCACCCCCCAGCTCTGTCGCCACAGGAACTTTTTGGCAGCAGCTAGGGGGATTTTTTTTTTCTAAGATCAGTTGCAGATCAGTCACAGATCAGTCACACTTCCAGTGTATTTGTATGTTCTATTTAGCCTTGGAGTGCTCCCACAACCCCCTTTTGTGTACTTATGTATTGTAGCAGTGTTACTCTGCAGGAAGAATGGACAAACGTCCATGTGGTTGTAGCACCCCCACACCCATCCCTTTATTGGTGGTCTTATGCCTTTAAAAAACGGGTGTTGGTCAATGGGCAGTCTTCTCCTTTACAAGCCGCAAGTGGGGGAGGATTAAGTCTGCAGAATCAATGCTGTGGTCCTGGCAATCTCTCTCTATAAAAGCTAAAGGCAAGGGGGTGGACTAAGCCCTCTGACTCAAACCAACACCCATGTCAGGAAACACTTATCCCAAGAAATGCTACTATGCGGGGAAGTGCCAGCCTTTGAAAAATATGACCAGAGGTAAATAGTTAGGACCACCATATGGGGTTTACCAATCTTATGATCATAATTTTGGAAGTAAAAACCTGTTTTTTGAAAATACATTCACTAGCATAGATACTCATTTACTTATGAAACTGGACCAGGGAATGTGCATTGATCAATCCCCCTCTCTCTTTTGTATGCTTAACTACTACTATATAGGCAACTGAGGGCCTCCCCCAATAGCTGCCACTGTAGGAATAGGTCCTTGGATGGATATATATATATATACACACCAAATCAAACACAACCAGCACCAAGGGTCTTGTGGTTCAAACAAATATTAGTGTATTATAATTGCATGTACAACCGACGTTTCGGTCCCTTTTGGGACCTTTGTCCCCAAAGGGACCAAAACGTCGGTTGTACATGCAATTATAATACACTAATATTTGTTTGAACCACAAGACCCTTGGTGCTGGTTGTGTTTGATTTGGTATCTATTCGGTATTCCGTGCACAGGGGCAGCTACATTGTAGCAACTTTCGGAGTGTGGTGCTGTCGTGTGGACTTATATATATATATATATATATATATATATATATATATATATATATATATATATATATATATATATAATATTATAGCCTTGCCTGTATCTGGAACTCGGCCTCAATGTGTAAGACCCCTTCCTTCCAAGCGATCCATAAAGACCCACCTGTTTAGGGAAGCAAATTCTATGTATTTTGACTGATCAGACACTTGTTTATCATAGAGTACCAATCTGTTTCTATATTCCTTTCAAATGTACCCTAACCCTTATAGGGCCCTATTCTTACTCTATTGTTATCTATTGTTATCTAAATTAGTGTAAGATCCCTGTTTGTTATAGATTTATGGAAAGCCCTGCGTAATTTATTAGCCCTATATAAACAAATGATGATTGATGTTTTCCACCTATGGAAAACTGGCAGTATATGTGCCCTTGCCCTAAAAGTGCCCATACATGGACCTATAAAATTTGCAGTTTGCCATTATTTATTATATGTGTTTTTTTTAATTATTTCACTTTTTGTTCATCAACTCACCAATTTAGAATTCCACCAGCAATCTGGTTGCTAGGGTTCAAATTACCTTAGCAACCAGGGAGTGGTTTGAAATGAGAGACTGGGATATGAATAGGAGAGGACCTGAATAGAGAGAGAATTAATACAAAATAACAATACCAATAAAATTGTAGCCTCACAAATAGTTCCTTGGCTACTTGGGTCAGTGACCCCTCAATAAATGTACTTTTTTGGTCACTGATCAAACCATAAATACTGTCCCTTCTCTCATAAACCTTAAGTCAAACAAAACGACGCACTTCTGTGGTATTATGAACAATATCTTATGGGAATCATGAGAACTACTGATTGACGTGTCCTTGAGCCAATAAACTGTAACGTAACAAACCTCCCAATCCAGCAGCCTGAGGAAAGTACCTAATAGACGGGAAGTGCAGAAAGGGATCTTCAGAAGCTGGAGGGGCGGGACTAAGAGCTGGGAGCTTTGGATACGACAGGACTTGATTCAAGTGTCGTAGGGGCCAAGTAGCGGACATGAAGCTGAAGGAGTGGGGACGGGCACCTGGGAGAGGAAAGCGAAATGCCCTGGGGATCCCTCTGAACTAAATATGGCCACAGCCTGTTTCCGTCAAGCGCTGCTCCTGATCCACCTCCTGCCTCTGCTTTCCGCAGGTACCTACCCGCACTGGGCCGCCCCCCATACACCCCTAGCTGGCCCTGGAGGTAAGGGATGGGTATAGTTAGGAGAGGGGGTTCATGGGAAGCCAGTATACTTATTATCATTATTGTGGCAGGGAGAACACGCAGAGCTGCAGTCGGTGCCCAGACATACTGGGTGGCATTGCCCTCTATAGGGGCGCAGACTGGGTTTGTGTGTTGGAAGCTGGTGTTTGGGCAGGTTGCCAGCCTCTATCCTGGGGCTATTCTTCTTACAACAGAATCAAATATACATTTTCTTTTTACTGGGAAGAGACTGCGGTGGTTCTATATCCAATACAGGTATAGGATCCTTTTTCCAGAATGCTCGGGACCAAGGGTATTCCACATAAGGGGTCATTCCGTAATTTGGATCTTTATACCTTAAGTCTACTAAAATACCAATAAAACATTAATTAAATCCAATAGGGCTGTTCTGCCCCAATAAGGGGTAATTATATCTTAGTTGGGATCAAGTACAGGTACTGTTTTATTATTACAGAGAAAAGGGAATCATTTAACCATTAAATAAACCCAATAGGGCTGTTCTGCCCCCAATAAGGGGTAATTATATCTTAGTTGGGATCAAGTACAGGTACTGTTTTATTATTACAGAGAAAAGGGAATCATTTAACCATTAAATAAACCCAATAGGGCTGTTCTGCCCCCAATAAGGGGTAATTATATCTTAGTTGGGATCAAGTACAGGTACTGTTTTATTATTACAGAGAAAAGGGAATCATTTAACCATTAAATAAACCCAATAGGGCTGTTCTGCCCCCAATAAGGGGTAATTATATCTTAGTTGGGATCAAGTACAGGTACTGTTTTATTATTACAGATAAAAGAGAATCATTTAACCATTAAATAAACCCAATAGGGCTGTTCTGCCCCAATAAGGGGTAATTATATCTTAGTTGGGATCAAGTACAGGTACTGTTTTATTATTACAGAGAAAAGGGAATCATTTAACCATTAAATAAACCCAATAGGGCTGTTCTGCCCCCAATAAGGGGTAATTATATCTTAGTTGGGATCAAGTACAGGTACTGTTTTATTATTACAGAGAAAAGGGAATCATTTAACCATTAAATAAACCCAATAGGACTGTTCTGCCCCCAATAAGGGGTAATTATATCTTAGTTGGGATCAAGTACAGGTACTGTTTTATTTTTACAGAGAAAAAGGAAATCAAGTTTATAAATCTGAATTAGTTGATTAAAATGGATTATATGGGAGACAGGCTTTCTGTAATTCAGAGCTTTCTGGATAAGGGGTCCGATACCTGTATATGGCCTCCTGTATAATAACAACCAGAACTGCTGACCTGCAGTTTTACCCACATATAATACCTGCTACCCAACACGCATGGGGCATCACCCCAGGAGATAGATCAGGCCAGAACAGATATATATTTTAGTTTCTTCAGGGACTTGGACCTATAACCCAACCTTACCCCCACATACCCCCACACATGATTTTTGGATCATGTGTGGGATCTGAATTATCATCCCAATAACTTTTGAACCATGGCGATCTAAGTGGCTTTTTGCCACCCCTGGTAACTTCAGGGCTGAGCACCCCTGATTGTGCAATATCATTGGAGGCCCTAAATTAAGGATGCACCATATCCAGGATTCGGTTCGGTATATGGCCAGGATTCGGTCCTGGCCGAACCGAATTCAAATCCAAATTAGCATATGCTAATTAGCATTCGGAAGGGTTAAATTTTAGGGGATCCTAATTAGCATATGGTAATTAGGATTCATGTCATTATGCGCCCAAATCCGTCATGGGGGGGTTCGGCCGAACCCAAAAAACTGGGTCTAAAATCTAAAATGGAAGTCACTTTCATACGATTGGTGCCTGCAAACTATTTCATGTTCAGAACATCCTCCCATTTGTATTTTAAAGGCTTTATCCTACAGTTTCATCCTGAATGTTCGTTTTAGGTCATTGTGTTTAAATGTACCATCGATATCCGAATGTTCGTCAAAAGAAGACTAAAATCTGACTGTGTATGGCCGGCTTTATACTGTCACTCTCTGGCTAATGAAAGGGTTAAGCGCGACTGACTTTATATTTGTGTGCGCAGTTGCTATTTATACTGCAGTATTTACAGTTGGGGCCCTGCCAGGCATTTACTTCTGTAAGTATACTGCAGTTTAATGTATGCGGGCCCGGACTGGCAATCTGTGGGTTCAGGCAAATGCCAGAGGGGCTGCTATAAGATGCCACAGACAGTCACTATTTATTGGGCTGGGGGGGCTGTTTGTGCCTCTGGGTACTGGGAATGCCAGGGGGGCTGTAAGGTGCCACAGACAGTCACTATTTATTGGGCTGGGGGGGCTGTTTGTGCCTCTGGGTACTGGGAATGCCAGAGGGGCTGTAAGGTGCCACAGACAGTCACTATTTATTGGGCTGGGGGGGCTGTTTGTGCCTCTGGGTACTGGGAATGCCAGAGGGGCTGCTATAAGATGCCATAGACCAGGGGTAGGGAACCTATGGCTCGGGAGCCAGATGTGGCTCTTTTGATGGCTGCATCTGGCTCGCTGCCAAATCATTAATAAAAAAAATAATGGGGGGGGGGTGGCCTGTGCTCGGCCTTAGAACACATCTTCTATCTGCCGAGCGCAGGCCACGCCCTCCTCCGCATCGCATCCGGCATCCTTGGCACCCACCCTACCTTGCCCCTGCGCTTGGCGGATAGAAGATGTGTTCTAAGCCTTAGAACATGTCTTCCATCCGCCGAGCGCAGGCCATGCCCTCCTCTGCATCGAATCCGGCATTCTTGGGACCCACCCTACCTTGTCCCCGCAGCATCCGCGGCCAAATATATTGTATGGTTCTCATGGAATTACATTTTAAAATATGTGGTGTTTATGGCTCTCTCCGCCAAAAAGGTTCCCGACCCCTGGCATAGACAGTCATTATTTACTGGGCTGGGGGGGCTGTTTGGGCCTCTGTGTACTTGAAACCCAGGGCCTATTATGACTCCCAGTCTGCACTTGAGTGTATGGGAGACATTTACTGATGGATTTGTTTATCTAAATTTCCAGAACAAGAGATAAGCAATAAAATTTCTCACATTCCACCAGAATTTGAATTTATTTTTCAATTAACCCTGATATCCTAATGTTGCCATAGCTTTTTATATCTCCATCTTTTGGGTTTTCTGGATGATTTACCTTTTATATTCTGCCTCTCTCTATCCTTCTGCTCTTTCTACTTCTATCCTTGAGAAAAAGAGCGGTTGGTATCTGATACTAAGTCATTCTATTTACCATAATTACCAGCACCCAGGCAGGTTGCTATATGAGGAGTTTAGGGAGTGCTCTTCCTTGTTTTTTGTTTTTTCTTTATGTATAAAATATCTATTTTTACACGCACATTATAAAATTCACAGTACAAGGCTGATTAGTAATTAATCCACAATCACATTTGGCATCGTAGGAATCAGTGCATATGAATTATCGCCTTCTATGACAGATGTGACCCCACTTTCTTATAGTGCTTTGATTGGTTCCCACAACCCCTAAACTTTTGCTTTCTAACAGCAGCCCAGGGTACACGGAGCATGTGCAGTGCCACTGACACTTAAACTATGGCCTAAGATAGGGAGATCCCATGGGCAGCTTTGAAGGCCTGGACCATTACTGTAACAATACTTATTAGCCAAGGCTTGAACAGCCCTCAGTGGGTGGATCTAGAAAATCCTTACAGTGAACCTTACATGGCTGGGGCTCTGATATGGTTCCAGAAAAGGCCCCAAACTATTAAAACTAGAAACAACTTTTGAAGATATGGGATAGAATTAAGTAATTTCTTCTTGGTTGTATGCACAGAAACTTTGTGTGCATTTGTGCACACTTTTCAAAAACTGGTGTGTGCAGTACAAAAATATGTGTATTGGAGGCAAAACAGCCTATTGGGTTTATTCAATATTTAAATGATTTTTAGCAGACTTAAGTTATGGAGATCCAAATTTCAGAAAGATCCCTTATCCGGAAAACCCCAGATCCCGAGCATTCTGGATAATATGTTCCTGAACCTATACCATATTTCCATTAACGGTTGCAACTTTCCAAACATAACTAGTTTCTGGCTAACCAGCTGTTACACAATATAGCCACCTTCAAAACACATTGGTTCACCACATCCAGCAACAAATCTATTTTTTCGACAGATGGTGCTTACAGACATCCTGTCCCCCACGAATACTATCTTTGATATACGCCACCGTTGCTAAATTTCAAACCCTCAGGACCATCATTACTAGGGATGCACCAAATCCAGGATTCATTTGGGATTTTTCCTTTTCAGCAGCCGGATTCAGATTCGGCCAAATCCATGCCTCTGGCCAAACCAAATCCGAATTGTTAAAATCATGTGACTTTTTGTTACATAAACACAGAAGTTGAATCACCGTATGTGGATATAAGGATTAGAATTCAGTTCCATATTTGACCGAAAGGATTCAGGGTTCGGCCAGATCCTAAAATAGTGGATTCAGTGCATCCTTAATCATTATGTGCGGGCTTGGGGGGAAAAAGATCTTAATCGCGCTATTGACCTGAGGATTGACTTGTAACTAAAACAAGTTCTATAAACATGAATTCATTGGAAACCTCCTATAACGTCGTACTAAGATGGTACCTGACTCCAGAAAGGATATCTAAACATGCTGAGAGTGGCAACCCCAATTGTTTTCTAGGATGTTTGCAAATCAGCTCCATGTACCTACCACATCTGGTGGAGCTGCCCTGTTGCCACTGGATTTTGGATCTGGGGTATAATGTAATTTTCTCTTTGTTTTAGATCAATATTAGATGGGATCAATTACAGATCCTCTCAAATGGAAAATGTGTTGCATTTACAGACATCTAACCTAAGCTACTCACCAATATTTTCCTTGCAGCAAGGCAAAGTAGTGCCAAGGCATGGAATACAAAAACAGTACCATTCCCTGCATTCAAACGCAACCCACACTGGATTGGGATGAATGAAAAATTAACCAGTTTTTCTTCTTAATAAACATGACAAATTTTCGAAGATCTGGGGCCCCTGGATGCAATATAGACACCCCGATTCATCATCTTATATTTTCATCTTCTCAATTATGATTAAACATGAGCACCACATTGTAAGCAAACTTTTAGATCCTACTACATTTAACAACTTCAAGACATAATCCAAGGATGACCAACAAAAGTATCTGCATTGTTCTGTTGTTTTATTGTTACAGGTATAGGACCTGTTATCCAGAATGCTTGGGACCAAGGGTATTCCAGATAAGGGGTCTTTCCGTAGTTTGGATCTTCTTACCTTAAGTCTACTAAGAAATCAATAAAACATTAATTAAACCCAATAGGATTGTTTTACATCCAGTAAGGATTAATGATATCATAGTTGGGATCAAATACAAAGCACTGTTTTATTATTACAGAGAAAAAGGGATCATTTAACCATTAAATAAACCCAATAGGACTGTTCTGCCCCCAATAAGGGGTAATTATATCTTAGTTGGGATCAAGTACAGGTACTGTTTTATTATTACAGAGAAAAGGGAATCATTTAACCATTAAATAAACCCAATAGGGCTGTTCTGCCCCCAATAAGGGGTAATTATATCTTAGTTGGGATCAAGTACAGGTACTGTTTTATTATTACAGAGAAAAGGGAATCATTTAACCATTAAATAAACCCAATAGGGCTGTTCTGCCCCCAATAAGGGGTAATTATATCTTAGTTGGGATCAAGTACAGGTACTGTTTTATTATTACAGAGAAAAGGGAATCATTTAACCATTAAATAAACCCAATAGGGCTGTTCTGCCCCCAATAAGGGGTAATTATATCTTAGTTGGGATCAAGTACAGGTACTGTTTTATTATTACAGAGAAAAGGGAATCATTTAACCATGAAATAAACCCAATAGGGCTGTTCTGCCCCCAATAAGGGGTAATTATATCTTAGTTGGGATCAAATACAAAGCACTGTTTTATTATTATTATAGAGAAAAAGGAAATCAATTTTAAAAGTCTGAATGATTTGATTAAAATGGAGTCTATGGGAAACAGGCTTTCCGTAATTCGGAGCTTTCTGGATATCGGGTTTCCGGATAAGGGATCCCATACCTGTATAACCTTTTGATATTTTACTCCCTATAAAATCCCATGATAAAACTGTAACTGCTTGGTTACATCAGCCATCTGGCCTGAATGTATGGAATATTGTAAGTCTCCAAATACATTTTCAATAAAAATAATTGATTACAAAAAATAATAAAGCATTATTAGCCAGATTCTTTTTAAGACGTATATTCTTCTTTAATACGAATTTGGTCCTCTAACAGCCTCTTTTCTTCTGGGGAGGTTCTGACTGGATGTTGGAACATTACTGGTGGGATTTGCTTCCATTCAGCCACAAGAGCATTAGTGATGTTAGGTACTGATATTGGGTATCTGACCTGGCTCATAGTCAGGGTTCCAATTCATTCCCCCAAAGGTCCAGTTGGGTTGAGGTCAGGGCTCTGCAGGTCAGTCAGGTTCTTCCACTCCCCCCTCAGCAAACCCATTCTGTATGGACCTGGCTTGGTGCATTTGTGCTGTAGTCACAAAGCGGAAGCATGGAGCCATAGCAAACAGCCCTAGGCCATCTCTTCCATCATCCTTTAGCAGAATTCATTTAGACAGGTAGTGTCCTACCCCATAATAACCGGTGGCTGGTAAAGTAGGTAGGCGTATGTGTGTTAGACATAGAAATGTGACTCAAGCACTTGTTACCATTGTTGTTAATTTACTCACACACCATTCGCCAGCTGCATGCTAGAGCAATATAGCCGGATGTGATTGCTACACCAGGCGTATGCTGTGTGTTATGCAATCTCCATGCAGTACAATGTACAAACTAAAGAAGGCAATTATGTGCACAAAGCTGTGTTTGAGTAAGATTGGCCAGTGAAGCTAACTGGGGCTGAAACAGCTGGAGGAAGCAACAAAGTGGTTTGGAACAAAGCTGTCTCAGCTGTTAAATATTCCCCACATTTATTGAGCAGAGACCCCTCCTTTATTGCTGCTTGCGTCATCCTATATATATATATATATATATATATATATATATATATATATTGTCTAGTACAATTATTTGTTGTATTTCGTAACCTTGGTGTGGATTGTGTACATGTATTGTCTGATGTCATCACATTTGCATTTTTTGGGGGGTGTTTTCTCACGCTCACGTTATTGTCCGTTGGTGTTCCCGCCAAACACTGTTTATAAGGTTTTTTTACACTTGTATTTGTAACTTTGACAAAGGCTGGTGTTGCAGCCGAAACGTCAGTTCCCTTGCCTCTTCAATAAATCTACAAAATTGAACCTAAGACCTGTGTGAGCGGTACCTTCCTTCGAGCATTTATATATATATATATATATATATATATATATATATATATATATATATATATATATATATATATATATATATATATATATATATATATAGTGCTACCTAGACTTTACATGTGTGGCCCAATAGACCTAAATATCAAGTTTACTGGTTAATTTGTTTTTTAAATGATCATGATTTTGTTGGACAGGGAGGCAAAAATAATTAATATATTTATATATATATATTTTTTTTAGATGCCACCTCTGTGTTACCTGCACCCACAAATGTAAGCATTCACTCATTCAACCTGCAGCAAATACTGCACTGGGATCCCGTGAAAGAGGAAGATGTAACCTACAGGGTGGAATACAAAGCGTAAGTATATGTAGGTTGGGAACATTACATCCCACTGAATGTTGTTGAACTATAGCCACTATCCAGACAGAACATGGCTGTTTACATAGTTAAGCAACATCTGGAGTGCTGTGGAATTTCTTTGACTGATGTGGAATATGAACCAGTACAATGTAGAATTTTTAAACAGACCACAGACAGGTGGAGTAGTGTGATATTGGGCAGTTGGCCACCCATAAGGATGACCAAGCTCAATAGCATTACAAAGAATTGCCATTCTTCACAAAGATGCTGACGAGTTCAATGTTAACCAGTCCAAACTATCTGATTTTTTTGGCATTCATGATTTTGGTTGACTGACTGGAACGAAAAAATGACCAAGCTGACCAAGTTACGCCACTGGCTTTAGGTAACCCAGTAAGGGTTCATATTTCATTTTTTTCACAATTTGTGTTTCTTTGCACCAAAGCTCAATTTTTTTGTGTAAAAAAAAAAAAACATAAATTTTTTGGCAGTGTGAAAACACACCATCTAAAAGCTGTCGAGGCTTTGTAAAAAATCCCACACTTCAAACAACAAGTTTAGAGAAAAAAATAACATTTTTATTTAAAAGTTATTAAAAATATATACAGGTATGGGATCCCTTATCCGGAAACCCGTTATCCAGAAAGCTCCGAATTACAGAAAGCCTTTCTCCCATAGACTCCATTTTAATCAAATAACTCAGAATTTTAAAACTGATTTGCTTTTTCTCTGTAATAATAAAACAGTACCTTTGTAATTGATCCCAACTAAGATATAAATAATCCTTATTGGATACAAAACAATCCTATTGGGTTTAATTCATGTTTTATTGATTTTTTAGTAGACTTAAGGTATGGAGATCCAAATTACGGAAAGACCCCTTATCCGGAATACCCTTGGTCCCGAGCATTCTGGATAATGGGTCCTATACCTGTACAAACCCCAAAAAATGCCCCTTGCGCGTTTTGTACCCTACCGGTACTTAGTCATAGGCAGTTGTGAGGTCTTGTAGAAGTCAGGGGGGTTGTCCTAACCAAATATTAATAATCTTTATTTCATTAGAGGTTTTTGTGTTTTTTTCATTTGTAAGTCCCTGAAGATTCGTAGGAAAAAGTAATGTGGTTTTCACGTTCTTTAAGTTTTCGTTCTGCATTTAAATTAGTTTGTGCTTTTTCAATTTGGTTCTTTTAATACATTCAGGGGTGTCAAACTCAATCACATAAGGGGATCAAAATCTAAAACACAGGCTAAGTGACCGGCCAGATATTTTATTAAGATACTTTACGGTCAGGCACAGGCACGGCCACATAAAACAGCCAGAAGGGCCGTATTCGGTCCGCGGGCATTGTGTTTGACACATGTGGATTAGACATTTGTGGTTTTCATGGAAATGGGTTTATTCTTGGCTTTAAAAAAATTCTAAAATCAGATTGTTGTTAAATCTGCCCCTTAGTGTCCATCGTTCCCCTGGAAAGAAGGAGCACATGATATAATTATATTAATATTTTTTCATTATACAGCATTTTATTTTTTGTGAGGTTTTACTGTTCCTTCCATTTTGTATCACGCAACCTGTATGCCGAGCTGTTTATTAGAAGTCTGAATCATTCTTATGTGTTTGCAGGTTTTATGAAGGAGATGATGACTACAGTGTCCTTTGTAAGAACACTACAGAGATGCAATGTAACTTTACTGATCTTGTTCCATTTTATTGGAGGATAGTAGTAAGGGTCAGAGCTGAAGTTGGAAAGCTACAATATTCTAGATGGAGTAAAACACCCACTTTTCAAGCAACAAGAGACAGTAAGTAAATCTGTAATGTTAAAAAGCAATGGGTCAAATACCATTACACTTGATAGTTTGTGCACATCTTGCTGGTTGCTCTTAACGTGTTCCATTGCTTCTTTGCAGCTACTTTAGGGCCTGTGAAATCTCTTAAACTGTCCCCAAGCGAAGCAGTGTATGATGCCATTTCTGTCACTTTTGAGCCCCCTATATCAAGAGAAATATATCTTCCATATGATTCAGAAATTAATTTTACTGTGCGTTACTGGGAAAGGAGCTCTGGTACAGAGGTAAGGTTTGATATCTAGAAGGCTCGTTCTAACACATTTTTATTTTGGTACCAGTGTGTGAGATCTTCCTGTGTATAACTTAACCAAAGGATGTGGGTCTGTAGCTGGGGGCATAATGACAGGCATAAGGGGTACATAGGTACATGGTCAAGTGTGGGGGGCAAAATGATTGTATGAAAACAATTGTAAAGCCCTTGGACAGACTGGAGTCCATAGCATCACTCTGTAGGCCCCATTCTCTTAGAGGGAAGTTTGCTGGACATAGAGAGTGGTAGAGAGGCTATTTGGGAGATTATGTGCAGTTATTTGGAGATTATATGCAGTTAATGGTGCTAAGAGGGGTTACAGTTGAAAGCTCAGTTATATCTCTGGGAACTAGACTGTTATTTAAGAGTTAATTTAAAAGTTTAACCTTGTTACAAGCTAAGGATGGCTTGCCCATTAGCTGGAATATCAAGGGAAGCCTAGAGCTTGCCGGAATAGGATATCAGAATAGCACTTTACTCTATGGTCTCTTTAAACGGGGAATTCTTCTTTGAATTAACTTCTTGTATGTTATAGAATGGCTTTCTCTTAACTTATTCATCAAAAACAATAAAAAAATAAAGACCATCCAGACCACCATCTGTCTCTTGGCCCATGCTGTAGCGACTTGTGATATATAAATAAGCAACCGTTCTTTTAATTTTACTTTTCTTAATTTCTGCTTATTTAGTTATTTACAATGATTCTGCATGCTAGTGACCCCCACTACTGTAAAGTGGTTTATTTTTTTAGAAAAAAACAAAAAACCGACTAATGCAATAAAATCACTAAAAAAAGGTGAGCTATTCATTTCAGAGGCATAATCACCAGCAGGTTTCCAACATTATGTCCCAAAACTGCCTTCCCTTCTTTATCTAATCATTGTGTGTAAGTAGTGTATGTTTTTCTAATCAGAAAGAACTGTCGAGCACAGATACACACGTGTTACTGGAGGACCTGGATCCCATGGCTGTATACTGTGTGGAAGTTTCTGCCTCGGTGCTGGGTCTTGTTGGACAGCCAAGTGAACCTGTATGTGAGAAACCATCAGCAGCTCCAGGTATGCAGCAGTGCTTTGAGGCGTTGCACTTGTATCCTCTGACAGATGCAATGTAAGAGGAAACAACTCGTAGTGATAATGATTCCCAACCCATATACCGTTGTTGCTGCAGGTACCATCAGGCAGGGCAGGGATGCTGCTCTGTTCCAGTACTGACTAATTTCATCACAAAATAGAGCTATGTTATTCCACGCTAGTACCCTGAATTTGTTATATATCCAATATACATTATCCACTGGTGATTATAGTGTAGTGTTGTAGCTTTGAGCTATTTTGGCATTTATATACGTTGCATTACCAGCCTTATAGCAGATAACTCATCAGACACAAACCCTATGCAGTCCCATTGGAATGTCACTAAGTTTAATCAAATGATTCCATTCCTGCTGCTTCCCTTTTATAGACGGCATGAGTAATTTTATTTAGATCAGAATAATTCACCCATACACGGGCAGATATAGCTGCAGATTTAGGCCCTTCAGACTGTTTTGGCAGCTTATCTGCCCCTGTATGGGGCCCTCTCATGGGCTTACTTAATTTATTTAAGGCTGAAAATTGTTCAGATGCTGATTGGGCAGGTTTGATTTTTCCGTGGGATAAAGGAAGGCATCAGCTTATTGATGTGGTTCTTCCTCTGATGGTTGGTATTCTCATTGTTGTAATCCTCAGGGCCAAATGAATGGATTAGCCCCATATCTCCCACCTTAGGGGAATGGGAATTGGGGAAACAATCCACTCATATGGCATCCTTGCCAAACAAACAGATCTTATGATGTATGGCCAACTTAACACACCACAATAAAACATTAGAACATCCATTATGAATTCGATTATTTGTAATAATATATTCATAGGATAAAGTGTAGAATGCATTGTATAATTCACTACACGGTGGCCTTTCGCAGGCTCATTGTATATTTAGCAGGAGGATTGTTATCATCTTTACCGTTTAAGATACTCGGTAGTTTGAGATTAATTGGTGTGGGATTACTTGCCCATGAAGTGCCTTTCACCTATATACTGTATATATAATGTTCTTTTTTGTTACAGCTATCACTGCAACGGGATACATTTGGCTTGTTGTCGGACTTGTATGTGCTTGTTGCGCTTTCTCCGTCTGTGCCTTGGCTGTATACAAACACCGCGAAATGATTAAGAAGCTGCTACCTCCTCCTTTTGAAATACCATACCACTTCCATGAGGTATTCATGCAAAATCTTGTCTTTGTTGTCCTGTACAAGAGGCAGAAGAACGTTCCTCTTGTTCCTATAATCCAGGCGTTCCAGCCTACAACTGACAATGAAATGCAGTTGCTGGGGCCCCTTACCCTTGTCACCACAAAATAATTGTGTGAGATTCCAGTTTGAATGGTATTCATTTTTATCTTCCATTCTGACAAACTGTTGTCTGGTTGCTGGGGTAATTAGCCATACCAACCAAAGAGCAGTGTACATTCAAATCCTAAGAGCTGCAAAATTAAAATCTTTAAAAAAGGTGTTTTGACACGTTACATGCCAGGGAATGTAAAATCTGTGCCTGTCATCACTCACTGTGCATAATGATGATTCACATTCACCAACAAACCTACAAAAAGCTTGGGCAATAAAACATTTGAAATTTCCCTATGTCCCCTAATAGGCTGGAAACCAAAAATCAGGATTTTCTCTAGCTCTGTTGCGCAGGGCCCTCTTTACCCCTTGTGCTGGTCAGTATTTGTATGTAACCTGTATGTTTAATGTATTCATCCACCTGTTGTACAGCGCTGCAGCATATGTTGGTGCTACATACATGTTAATTGTAATGTGACATTGCTTTTTCTCTAGACCTTGAAGGAGATCTCTTTCCAGCGGTTAGAAAATGACCACTGTGAAGTGCAATCGATAGAAGAGAAGTATGATACTATTTCCATCGTGGAACCTGAATCCTGCCATGATAGAAAGGACTCCTGTACTGAGGAGCTGGACATTAAGCAGACACCAGAGGACAAGGCTTCCTACCGAACTGTCACCTAATGCCTCCTGGCTATTGGCTCTTGCACATAAATGAATGTACCATTCTTCATGTCTGCAATACAGGAGAGGAGTTTTAGTTCCTTCCTGAGAAGCTGTGTAAAAGTGCTGAACTTTTTATGGTAGGCTGAAGATTTTATTTTTTCAGGGAGTATTTACTTGCATGGGTTTCATTGCAGGGATTTGTTACAACAATATTCACTGAGGAATCTGAACTGTATTAACAACATCTTTTCCACAGTTCAGTGAGGGCAGCGGACCTGGGAGGCAGCAGTGGATACAGACAGCCTACGATGATTTGGGCTCGGTGGAAATTAAACCAAGAACCGTCTTTGTTCCATAGCATAGAAATTACTTTGCCAAAATGCAAAATGCAATTTTCCCTGCCAGTCTGTGTATGGATTCACACCATTTCTAGACTTGTTTTCCTTGGATATTGAAGTCTCAGCAAGCTTAGATTTTCTTATGTATGCAAGAAGAACTGTCAGCCATGGACTGGAACTAATTCAGACTGACAGTCGGGGCTCTTCGTCAGAGGTTCGTCAGTGAAATACAGAGTTCTTCATACAAGAAACTTTACATTTTTGTTGCTCTAAAGGTGTGGTTCTGAAATTGTGGGACTGCCCCCTGGGGGTTGGGGTTTGGAGTTGTGGCAGGGGGCTCAACCTGAAGGTCAGTTTGGCGGAGAATTGGGGAGAATTATCTATATACACCTGAAAGCCAGGCCCAGGTAGGAGTGAGATCTGGGCTGAAAATTTACTGCCCTAGATATTCTTGAAACTAAGACTTCATAAACGACTTAATTTTATGAGCTAAGGAGGAAGGGGGGTTGGCCAAAGGTTGGCAGAGAGTTTACAGATACACAGGTGCCTGTTGGCAATACAGAATACATTGCTGTGTCTGATGAACCTGCTCTTCTGTATAGGGGCATAATGTGAATATACCCCCCAGAAAAAAGAAACGATCCCCTGGCTGTTCAGGGCAACCCGCGGTCGTTTTTGATTTTTAAGTCTGGCCATTTTTTTGTTTAAGGGCTACACTTTTCTGCCACACTACATTGTATATACCAGAGATGTTGACATTGGAGTGTTGCATTGTTGAACTAGAGCATTGTGCAGCTTAGACATTTCTGGTTTGTACAGCTACGTCTATGAGAAGAGCATTAAAAGAAGAACTTATTTATGCCTTATATTTTATTTCTTTTAATGAGGATTGTGTTTTCTGTATTAACCCTTTTATTACCAAATGAAAAACAAGACAATTAGTATTGTAGAGCTGTTTTGTTGTTGCTCAGTGTAATTCTAGAACTATTGCTGGGTGACATAGAACCTTGGGTGTGGTCAGTTTGTATTGTATGGGGGACATAACTCAGGAAGTTATTATAGTAATTACTAGGTGCCAAAAGTAACTACCTATCACTGGGCAAATTTGTACCAGTACAGCAACCCATAGTTACCAATCAGAGGTTTGCTTTCATGATTCTTTCTTGTGAATGTACACAGCTTATTGTTAAAGGGGTAGTTCACCTTTATAGAATGTCTTATTTCTACAAGTTTTTGTTTCTTTTTTTTTTTTGGTCTTCATTATTTAGTTTTTATAGTTTAAATATTTTCATTTCTCTTCTCTTTCTCTTTCCAGCTTTCAAATCGGGGGGGGGAGTCTATTGCTCTGTGAGGCTACCATTTATTATTCATGTTAAATGTTATGACTTATCTTCCTATTTACATCTTTTCCTGTTCCTATTCCAGTTTTTCCTTCAAACCACTGCCTGGTTACTATGGTAACTAAGACCCTAGCAACCAGATAGCTCCTGAAATCTCAAATTGGAGAGCTTCCAAACAAAACCTTAAATAACTGAAAAACTGCAGAAAATTAAAAAATAAAGATCAAATGCAATTTTTCTCAAAATATCAATGTCTACATTATACTCAAAATTAATTTAAAGGTGAACTACCCCTTTAAGGTCTATAGTGCCAATACTAAACTATACTGTAGTAACTGGGCCCTAATGGGCTTGGGAAATTCTGCATGTGGAAGGTCACATGATAGGCCCAAGGTATCAGAATAGACACATGCATTAGACCTACTTTGGTTTAATTTTCACTACTGATTTTGTACACAAAATGTACAGTATTTGTATCTAAAAATTGCAGCGTTTGTCAGACAAAGGGATTCTAATAACTTTGCGGTCTAAAAAGCAGGAGAAGCCAAATGCTGTTGCCAGCTGGATAATGCAAATTGCATTCATTGTGTAATGAATAAACGCAGTGTATTTACTCCCAGCTTCTCTCTGTGGCCCCTGTACTGGCCCGTCCCAGCTTGTATGGGGCTGCACCTTAATGTGAAAGCAAAAGCACTGTGTATGCATTGAATGGCTCAGTATTTTCATCTCTATTGTATCTTACAGATAAGCAGCCTGCAGCCCCACAGAAACTCAACTACAAGACTCACAAGCCCTTGCAGGTGATGCTGGGTATTGTAGTTCATCTGGAGGGCCACACACTTTGTTTTTCCTGTTGATTGTACTGTATATATATTGTCTGTTTCCTTGTACCCTTGCTAAGCCTTATTCCTTCTGTCTGTACTCTCCAAATGCAAATGTATATAAAATAAATGTGTGGCTGCTACACATGGCAAACTCCTTGGCTGCTTGTATCATGATTTGGGCCCTCCAGCAGAACCCATACAGCCACATGATTCACATGGGGGGGGGGGGGGCTGCAGTTACATGCCAATGCTCTAAGTTTATGAAATAGAAAGTTCACCTTTAAATGAACATAAAAATAATAGTGTATTCTAACTGCATGGGCACCTTAAGTCACTGCAGTCAAAAGCCCCCATTTTGGCTCATAACACACAGAGTTTGTCGGTTTAAGCACAAGCTTGGGTTTAACTGCAGGGACCACAAACATTAGAGAAAGTCACAAAGCGTTTCCTGCAGATGGTACAGAAAGCAGAGTGGTGCGAGGGTGTGAGACACTGTACTTCCGCTATACAGGGAACCACAAACATACCTGCCTCTGCCCCTTTACTGCTAACTTGGCTCCTGTTGTACTCATCATGGGGCAGTTATCCTCATGTGCCCCCTCTGCTTTATGACAGGAGTATGCACAATACAGTCTATGTACTGGAACAGGGATACCCCCCTCAGCTCCTGGTGCAGGGACCATGGTGAGGCACACGTATGCACATAATGGAAAAGTGCCCCAGCACGCTCCTTGCGCACAGGTGTGTGACATAGCTCAGTCATCCCGTCCCCAATCCTATATCCCATGCATATAAATACATTAGCCCTCACCTGGTGGTAGTCACTTGCATCAGACCAAGCCCCAATTATCTAGCAGCCAGGCATAATTTTTGCTCCATTTACAAGCCCATAAGCTGCCCAATAAAGCTGGCCATCTATTGACAGTTTGAAGTTGCTGATTTGGGCCTTTCAGACTGAGTCGGCAATTTCTCTGTCCATGCCTGTACCCTGCCTGGCAGATATCTGGCCTTAAATCAAACCATAATTACGGAAATGCAGGACATTCATTGAACTATCTGGGACAGCGGAATGCGCTGGCTGGAGCGGGGCGCTCCTGCTCCTTGTGCGTCTCCTGCTCCTTATGCGGCTCCTTGTGTGGAGGCGAGAGGCCCTTTTATAAGGTTGCGCCCCGTGGGTATTGACATCACACGTTCGCACGGGGCACAACCTTATAAAAGGGCCTGTCGCTGCCACATAAGGAGCAGGAGACGCTGAAGAAGAAGGAGCATCTATGGGGGTACTGTGTATGGGGGATACTTTCTATTGGGGCACTGTGTATGAGGGGTACTGTCTATGGGGGCAATTGGGGGCACTGTGTATGGGGGGGTACTGTCCATGGAGGCACTGTGTATGGGGGGGCACTGTGTATGGGGGGGTACTGTCTATGGGGGCATTGTGTATGAGGGGTACTTTTTATGGGGGCACTGTGTATGGGGGCTACTGTCTATGGGGCAATGGGGGGCACTGTCTATGGGGGCACTGTATATTGGGGGTACTGTCTATGGGGTCACTGTGTATGGGGGGTATTGTGTATGGGGGGGTACTGTCTATGGGGGCATTGTGTATGAGGTGTACTTTTTATGGGGGCACTGTGTATGGGGGCTACTGTCTATGGAGGCTATTGGGGGCACTGTGTATGGGGGGTATTGTCTATTGGGCAATTGGGGGCACTGTGTATGGGGGGGCAAAACTGGTACATAGTTATAACTCACTTAAACCTGACTGCCTTCTCTCTATATTTGTATTTTATATGTAGGAGTTGCTATATTGTTTTCGTTAGATAGTACAGTATGAGGGTACAGCACATTTTGTGTCTGATCCCGCCATTTCAACTATATAAAAGGAGTATTTTTTTGAAAAAAAAAAAAAGGTGTCTGTGTGGCAATTAGAGCGTGGCCACAAAAGTGGGCGTGGTCAATAATTACCATGCTGCACGCGCCAAATCTTTTTGTCCCTCTTTTCATTTTTCAAATGTAGTTATGCCACTTCGTCCAAGGCAAGCCCCTGCCCTCATCCCCATCCCTGCCTCCCTGATACCTTAACTTGAGTTATTAAAGCTGAACCATAGGATCAGCCTGATTTGGCTGTGGGTAGCCAAAATGGGAGAATAGACTCTGTGTGTTTATGGCCAGCTTTAGTCAACAAGTCAGCAACCAATGTATTCCCATGTGTGGGGAATGGCATCATTTCTGTGCCCACTGAGATGAAGACATTGCTGTAGATTAGTAAATGACTTAAGGCCATGCCTCCCAAATGCCCTGCTTTTTATACCACTGCCGCTGTCCTGGATTCATTCTTAGCAGTCCCGCTTCTCAGCTTTGCCCACTGTTTCCTGGACTAAAACGTAGTAGAGAGCACTAGGCCAAGGTACAGTTTTGGCCTATTTTTTGGAGCCTTGGTGGGTTTGTAGTTTGGAAACTAGCCAAAGTTTTTTGCTGGGTAATGTAATTTGTATCTAACAATTAGCCTACAGCAAGGATTAATATAAAACTACAATACCCAGCATGCAATTGGGCAGTATAGACAGGCTCCATTTTGGATTCCTTTTTGCTCTTTCAGGCTCAACCTGTCTGCCCTACACCCTGCTCCCTGCTCTATAGGGTATGTGACTGTACCGTTACTTTCTACTGGGATGTGGGGCAGTTCTACCCCCTGCTCCCTGCTCTATAGGGTATGTGATTGTACTGTTACTTTCTACTGGGA
The DNA here is from genome assembly GCF_000004195.4 of Xenopus tropicalis. Lineage (NCBI taxonomy): Eukaryota > Metazoa > Chordata > Amphibia > Anura > Pipidae > Xenopus > Xenopus tropicalis. Next base: position 14,712,981 of record NC_030678.2, read on the forward strand.
TGTGGGGCAGTTCTACACCCCTGCTCCCTGCTCTATAGGGTATGTGATTGTACTGTTACTTTCTACTGGGATGTGGGGCAGTTCTACCCCCTGCTCCCTGCTCTATAGGGTATGTGATTGTACTATTACTTTCTACTGGGATGTGGGGCAGTTCTACCCCCTGCTCCCTGCTCTATAGGGTATGTGACTGTACCGTTACTTTCTACTGGGATGTGGGGCAGTTCTACACCCCTGCTCCCTGCTCTATAGGGTATGTGATTGTACCATTACTTTCTACTGGGATGTGGGGCAGTTCTACCCCCTGCTCCCTGCTCTATAGGGTATGTGACTGTACCGTTACTTTCTACTGGGATGTGGGGCAGTTCTACACCCCTGCTCCCTGCTCTATAGGGTATGTGATTGTACCATTACTTTCTACTGGGATGTGGGGCAGTTCTACCCCCTGCTCCCTGCTCTATAGGGAATGTGATTGTACCATTACTTTCTACTGGGATGTGGGGCAGTTCTACCCCCTGCTCCCTGCTCTATAGGGTATGTGATTGTACTGTTACTTTCTACTGGGATGTGGGGCAGTTCTACCCCCTGCTCCCTGCTCTATAGGGTATGTGATTGTACTGTTACTTTCTACTGGGATGTGGGGCAGTTCTACCCCCTGCTCTATAGGGTATGTGATTGTACTGTTACTTTCTACTGGGATGTGGGGCAGTTCTACCCCCTGCCCCCTGCTCTATAGGGTATGTGATTGTACTGTTACTTTTTACTGGGATGTGGGGCAGTTCTACCCCCTGCTCCCTGCTCTATAGGGTATGTGATTGTACTGTTACTTTCTACTGGGATGTGGGGCAGTTCTACCCCCTGCTCTATAGGGTATGTGATTGTACTGTTACTTTCTACTGGGATGTGGGGCAGTTCTACCCCCTGCTCTATAGGGTATGTGATTGTACCGTTACTTTCTACTGGGATGTGGGGCAGTTCTACCCCCTGCTCCCTGCTCTATAGGGTATGTGATTGTACCGTTACTTTCTACTGGGATGTGGGGCAGTTCTACCCCCTGCTCCCTGCTCTATAGGGTATGTGATTGTACTATTACTTTCTACTGGGGTGTGGGGCAGTTCTACCCCCTGCTCCCTGCTCTATAGGGTATGTGATTGTACTATTACTTTCTACTGGGATGTGGGGCAGTTCTACCCCCTGCTCCCTGCTCTATAGGGTATGTGATTGTACTATTACTTTCTACTGGGGTGTGGGGCAGTTCTACCCCCTGCTCCCTGCTCTATAGGGTATGTGATTGTACTATTACTTTCTACTGGGATGTGGGGCAGTTCTACCCCCTGCTCCCTGCTCTATAGGGTATGTGATTGTACTATTACTTTCTACTGGGATGTGGGGCAGTTCTACCCCCTGCTCCCTGCTCTATAGGGTATGTGATTGTACTGTTACTTTCTACTGGGGTGTGGGGCAGTTCTACCCCCTGCTCCCTGCTCTATAGGGTATGTGATTGTACTATTACTTTCTACTGGGATGTGGGGCAGTTCTACCCCCTGCTCCCTGCTCTATAGGGTATGTGATTGTACTGTTACTTTCTACTGGGATGTGGGGCAGTTCTACACCCCGCTCCCTGCTCTATAGGGTATGTGATTGTACTGTTACTTTCTACTGGGATGTGGGGCAGTTCTACCCCCTGCTCCCTGCTCTATAGGGTATGTGACTGTACTGTTACTTTCTACTGGGATGTGGGGCAGTTCTACCCCCTGCTCTATAGGGTATGTGATTGTACTGTTACTTTCTACTGGGATGTGGGGCAGTTCTACACCCTGCTCCCTGCTCTATAGAGAATGTGATTGTACTGTTACTTTCTACTGGGATGTGGGGCAGTTCTACCCCCTGCTCTATAGGGTATGTGATTGTACTGTTACTTTCTACTGGGATGTGGGGCAGTTCTACCCCCTGCCCCCTGCTCTATAGGGTATGTGATTGTACTGTTACTTTCTACTGGGATGTGGGGCAGTTCTACACCCTGCTCCCTGCTCTATAGGGTATGTGATTGTACTATTAATTTCTACTGGGATGTGGGGCAGTTCTACCCCCTGCTCCCTGCTCTATAGGGTATGTGATTGTACTGTTACTTTCTACTGGGATGTGGGGCAGTTCTACCCCCTGCTCCCTGCTCTATAGGGTATGTGATTGTACTGTTACTTTCTACTGGGATGTGGGGCAGTTCTACCCCCTGCTCTATAGTGTATGTGATTGTACTGTTACTTTCTACTGGGATGTGGGGCAGTTCTCCCTGCTCTATAGGGTATGTGATTGTACTGTTACTTTCTACTGGGATGTGGGGCAGTTCTACACCCTGCTCCCTGCTCTATAGGGTATGTGATTGTACTGTTACTTTCTACTGGGATGTGGGGCAGTTCTACCCCCTGCTCCCTGCTCTATAGGGTATGTGATTGTACTGTTACTTTCTACTGGGATGTGGGGCAGTTCTACCCCCTGCTCTATAGGGAATGTGATTGTACTGTTACTTTCTACTGGGATGTGGGGCAGTTCTACCCCCTGCTCCCTGCTCTATAGTGTATGTGATTGTACTGTTACTTTCTACTGGGATGTGGGGCAGTTCTCCCTGCTCTATAGGGTATGTGATTGTACTGTTACTTTCTACTGGGATGTGGGGCAGTTCTACCCCCTGCTCCCTGCTCTATGGGGTATGTGATTGTACTGTTACTTTCTACTGGGATGTGGGGCAGTTCTACACCCTGCTCTATAGGGTATGTGATTGTACTGTTACTTTCTACTGGGATGTGGGGCAGTTCTACCCCCTGCTCCCTGCTCTATAGGGTATGTGATTGTACTGTTACTTTCTACTGGGATGTGGGGCAGTTCTACACCCTGCTCCCTGCTCTATAGGGTATGTGATTGTACTGTTACTTTCTACTGGGATGTGGGGCAGTTCTACCCCCTGCTCCCTGCTCTATAGGATATGTGATTGTACTATTACTTTCTACTGGGGTGTGGGGCAGTTCTACCCCCTGCTCCCTGCTCTATAGGGTATGTGATTGTACTATTACTTTCTACTGGGGTGTGGGGCAGTTCTACCCCCTGCTCCCTGCTCTATAGGGTATGTGATTGTACTATTACTTTCTACTGGGATGTGGGGCAGTTCTACCCCCTGCTCTATAGGGTATGTGATTGTACTGTTACTTTCTACTGGGATGTGGGGCAGTTCTACCCCCTGCTCCCTGCTCTATAAGGTATGTGATTGTACCATTACTTTCTACTGGGATGTGGGGCAGTTCTACCCCCTGCTCCCTGCTCTATAGGGTATGTGATTGTACTATTACTTTCTACTGGGGTGTGGGGCAGTTCTACCCCCTGCTCCCTGCTCTATAGGGTATGTGATTGTACTATTACTTTCTACTGGGATGTGGGGCAGTTCTACCCCCTGCTCTATAGGGTATGTGATTGTACTGTTACTTTCTACTGGGATGTGGGGCAGTTCTACCCCCTGCTCCCTGCTCTATAGGGTATGTGATTGTACTATTACTTTCTACTGGGATGTGGGGCAGTTCTACCCCCTGCTCCCTGCTCTATAGGGTATGTGATTGTACTGTTACTTTCTACTGGGGTGTGGGGCAGTTCTACCCCCTGCTCCCTGCTCTATAGGGTATGTGATTGTACTATTACTTTCTACTGGGATGTGGGGCAGTTCTACCCCCTGCTCCCTGCTCTATAGGGTATGTGATTGTACTGTTACTTTCTACTGGGATGTGGGGCAGTTCTACCCCCTGCTCTATAGGGTATGTGATTGTACTGTTACTTTCTACTGGGATGTGGGGCAGTTCTACCCCCTGCTCCCTACTCTATAGGGTATGTGATTGTACTGTTACTTTCTACTGGGATGTGGGGCAGTTCTACCCCCTGCTCCCTGCTCTATAGGGTATGTGACTGTACTGTTACTTTCTACTGGGATGTGGGGCAGTTCTACCCCCTGCTCCCTACTCTATAGGGTATGTGATTGTACTGTTACTTTCTACTGGGATGTGGGGCAGTTCTACACCCTGCTCCCTGCTCTATAGAGAATGTGATTGTACTGTTACTTTCTACTGGGATGTGGGGCAGTTCTACACCCCGCTCCCTGCTCTATAGGGTATGTGATTGTACCGTTACTTTCTACTGGGATGTGGGGCAGTTCTACACCCTGCTCCCTGCTCTATAGGGTATGTGATTGTACTGTTACTTTCTACTGGGATGTGGGGCAGTTCTACACCCTGCTCCCTGCTCTATAGGGTATGTGATTGTACTATTAATTTCTACTGGGATGTGGGGCAGTTCTACCCCCTGCTCCCTGCTCTATAGGGTATGTGATTGTACTGTTACTTTCTACTGGGATGTGGGGCAGTTCTACCCCCTGCTCCCTGCTCTATAGGGTATGTGATTGTACTGTTACTTTCTACTGGGATGTGGGGCAGTTCTACCCCCTGCTCTATAGTGTATGTGATTGTACTGTTACTTTCTACTGGGATGTGGGGCAGTTCTCCCTGCTCTATAGGGTATGTGATTGTACTGTTACTTTCTACTGGGATGTGGGGCAGTTCTACACCCTGCTCCCTGCTCTATAGGGTATGTGATTGTACTGTTACTTTCTACTGGGATGTGGGGCAGTTCTACCCCCTGCTCCCTGCTCTATAGGGTATGTGATTGTACTGTTACTTTCTACTGGGATGTGGGGCAGTTCTACCCCCTGCTCTATAGTGTATGTGATTGTACTGTTACTTTCTACTGGGATGTGGGGCAGTTCTCCCTGCTCTATAGGGTATGTGATTGTACTGTTACTTTCTACTGGGATGTGGGGCAGTTCTACACCCTGCTCCCTGCTCTATAGGGTATGTGATTGTACTGTTACTTTCTACTGGGATGTGGGGCAGTTCTACCCCCTGCTCCCTGCTCTATAGGGTATGTGATTGTACTGTTACTTTCTACTGGGATGTGGGGCAGTTCTACCCCCTGCTCTATAGGGAATGTGATTGTACTGTTACTTTCTACTGGGATGTGGGGCAGTTCTACCCCCTGCTCCCTGCTCTATAGTGTATGTGATTGTACTGTTACTTTCTACTGGGATGTGGGGCAGTTCTCCCTGCTCTATAGGGTATGTGATTGTACTGTTACTTTCTACTGGGATGTGGGGCAGTTCTACCCCCTGCTCCCTGCTCTATGGGGTATGTGATTGTACTGTTACTTTCTACTGGGATGTGGGGCAGTTCTACACCCTGCTCTATAGGGTATGTGATTGTACTGTTACTTTCTACTGGGATGTGGGGCAGTTCTACCCCCTGCTCCCTGCTCTATAGGGTATGTGATTGTACTGTTACTTTCTACTGGGATGTGGGGCAGTTCTACCCCCTGCTCCCTGCTCTATAGGATATGTGATTGTACTATTACTTTCTACTGGGGTGTGGGGCAGTTCTACCCCCTGCTCCCTGCTCTATAGGGTATGTGACTGTACTATTACTTTCTACTGGGATGTGGGGCAGTTCTACCCCCTGCTCTATAGGGTATGTGATTGTACTGTTACTTTCTACTGGGATGTGGGGCAGTTCTACCCCCTGCTCCCTGCTCTATAGGGTATGTGATTGTACTGTTACTTTCTACTGGGATGTGGGGCAGTTCTACACCCTGCTCCCTGCTCTATAGGGTATGTGATTGTACTGTTACTTTCTACTGGGATGTGGGGCAGTTCTACCCCCTGCTCCCTGCTCTATAGGATATGTGATTGTACTATTACTTTCTACTGGGATGTGGGGCAGTTCTACCCCCTGCTCCCTGCTCTATAGGGTATGTGACTGTACTATTACTTTCTACTGGGATGTGGGGCAGTTCTACCCCCTGCTCTATAGGGTATGTGATTGTACTGTTACTTTCTACTGGGATGTGGGGCAGTTCTACCCCCTGCTCCCTGCTCTATAGGGTATGTGATTGTACTATTACTTTCTACTGGGATGTGGGGCAGTTCTACCCCCTGCTCTATAGGGTATGTGATTGTACTGTTACTTTCTACTGGGATGTGGGGCAGTTCTACCCCCTGCTCCCTGCTCTATAAGGTATGTGATTGTACCATTACTTTCTACTGGGATGTGGGGCAGTTCTACCCCCTGCTCTATAGGGTATGTGATTGTACTGTTACTTTCTACTGGGATGTGGGGCAGTTCTACACCCCGCTCCCTGCTCTATAGGGTATGTGATTGTACCGTTACTTTCTACTGGGATGTGGGGCAGTTCTACCCCCTGCTCCCTGCTCTATAGGGTATGTGACTGTACTGTTACTTTCTACTGGGATGTGGGGCAGTTCTACCCCCTGCTCCCTGCTCTATAGGGTATGTGATTGTACTGTTACTTTCTACTGGGATGTGGGGCAGTTCTACACCCTGCTCCCTGCTCTATAGGGTATGTGATTGTACTGTTACTTTCTACTGGGATGTGGGGCAGTTCTACCCCCTGCTCTATAGGGTATGTGATTGTACTGTTACTTTCTACTGGGATGTGGGGCAGTTCTACCCCCTGCTCCCTGCTCTATAGGGTATGTGATTGTACTGTTACTTTATACTGGGATGTGGGGCAGTTCTACCCCCTTCTCCCTGCTCTATAGGGTATGTGATTGTACCATTACTTTCTACTGGGATGTGGGGCAGTTCTACCCCCTGCTCCCTGCTCTATAGGGTATGTGATTGTACTGTTACTTTCTACTGGGATGTGGGGCAGTTCTACACCCCGCTCCCTGCTCTATAGGGTATGTGATTGTACCGTTACTTTCTACTGGGATGTGGGGCAGTTCTACACCCCGCTCCCTGCTCTATAGTGTATGTGATTGTACTGTTACTTTCTACTGGGATGTGGGGCAGTTCTACCCCCTGCTCTATAGTGTATGTGATTGTACTGTTACTTTCTACTGGGATGTGGGGCAGTTCTACCCCCTGCTCCCTGCTCTATAGTGTATGTGATTGTACTGTTACTTTCTACTGGGATGTGGGGCAGTTCTACCCCCTGCTCCCTGCTCTATAGGGTATGTGATTGTACTGTTACTTTCTACTGGGATGTGGGGCAGTTCTACCCCCTGCTCTATAGGGTATGTGATTGTACTGTTACTTTCTACTGGGATGTGGGGCAGTTCTACCCCCTGCTCTATAGGGTATGTGATTGTACTGTTACTTTCTACTGGGATGTGGGGCAGTTCTACCCCCTGCTCTATAGGGTATGTGATTGTACTGTTACTTTCTACTGGGATGTGGGGCAGTTCTACCCCCTGCTCCCTGCTCTATAGGGTATGTGATTGTACTGTTACTTTCTACTGGGATGTGGGGCAGTTCTGCCCCCTGCTCTATAGGGTATGTGATTGTACTGTTACTTTCTACTGGGATGTGGGGCAGTTCTACCCCCTGCTCCCTGCTCTATAGGGTATGTGATTGTACTGTTACTTTCTACTGGGATGTGGGGCAGTTCTGCCCCCTGCTCTATAGGGTATGTGATTGTACTGTTACTTTCTACTGGGATGTGGGGCAGTTCTGCCCCCTGCTCTATAGGGTATGTGATTGTACTGTTACTTTCTACTGGGATGTGGGGCAGTTCTACCCCCTGCTCCCTGCTCTATAGGGTATGTGATTGTACTGTTACTTTCTACTGGGATGTGGGGCAGTTCTGCCCCCTGCTCTATAGGGTATGTGATTGTACTGTTACTTTCTACTGGGATGTGGGGCAGTTCTGCCCCCTGCTCTATAGGGTATGTGATTGTACTGTTACTTTCTACTGGGATGTGGGGCAGTTCTACCCCCTGCTCTATAGGGTATGTGATTGTACTATTACTTTCTACTGGGATGTGGGGCAGTTCTACCCCCTGCTCCCTGCTCTATAGGGTATGTGACTGTACCGTTACTTTCTACTGGGATGTGGGGCAGTTCTACACCCCTGCTCCCTGCTCTATAGGGTATGTGATTGTACCATTACTTTCTACTGGGATGTGGGGCAGTTCTACCCCCTGCTCCCTGCTCTATAGGGTATGTGATTGTACCATTACTTTCTACTGGGATGTGGGGCAGTTCTACCCCCTGCTCCCTGCTCTATAGGGTATGTGATTGTACTGTTACTTTCTACTGGGATGTGGGGCAGTTCTACACCCTGCTCCCTGCTCTATAGGGTATGTGATTGTACTGTTACTTTCTACTGGGATGTGGGGCAGTTCTACCCCCTGCTCCCTGCTCTATAGGATATGTGATTGTACTATTACTTTCTACTGGGGTGTGGGGCAGTTCTACCCCCTGCTCCCTGCTCTATAGGGTATGTGATTGTACTATTACTTTCTACTGGGGTGTGGGGCAGTTCTACCCCCTGCTCCCTGCTCTATAGGGTATGTGATTGTACTATTACTTTCTACTGGGATGTGGGGCAGTTCTACCCCCTGCTCTATAGGGTATGTGATTGTACTGTTACTTTCTACTGGGATGTGGGGCAGTTCTACCCCCTGCTCCCTGCTCTATAAGGTATGTGATTGTACCATTACTTTCTACTGGGATGTGGGGCAGTTCTACCCCCTGCTCTATAGGGTATGTGATTGTACTGTTACTTTCTACTGGGATGTGGGGCAGTTCTACACCCCGCTCCCTGCTCTATAGGGTATGTGATTGTACCGTTACTTTCTACTGGGATGTGGGGCAGTTCTACCCCTGCTCCCTGCTCTATAGGGTATGTGACTGTACTGTTACTTTCTACTGGGATGTGGGGCAGTTCTACCCCCTGCTCCCTGCTCTATAGGGTATGTGATTGTACTGTTACTTTCTACTGGGATGTGGGGCAGTTCTACACCCTGCTCCCTGCTCTATAGGGTATGTGATTGTACTGTTACTTTCTACTGGGATGTGGGGCAGTTCTACCCCCTGCTCTATAGGGTATGTGATTGTACTGTTACTTTCTACTGGGATGTGGGGCAGTTCTACCCCCTGCTCCCTGCTCTATAGGGTATGTGATTGTACTGTTACTTTCTACTGGGATGTGGGGCAGTTCTACCCCCTTCTCCCTGCTCTATAGGGTATGTGATTGTACCATTACTTTCTACTGGGATGTGGGGCAGTTCTACCCCCTGCTCCCTGCTCTATAGGGTATGTGATTGTACTGTTACTTTCTACTGGGATGTGGGGCAGTTCTACACCCCGCTCCCTGCTCTATAGGGTATGTGATTGTACCGTTACTTTCTACTGGGATGTGGGGCAGTTCTACACCCCGCTCCCTGCTCTATAGTGTATGTGATTGTACTGTTACTTTCTACTGGGATGTGGGGCAGTTCTACCCCCTGCTCTATAGTGTATGTGATTGTACTGTTACTTTCTACTGGGATGTGGGGCAGTTCTACCCCCTGCTCCCTGCTCTATAGGGTATGTGATTGTACTGTTACTTTCTACTGGGATGTGGGGCAGTTCTACCCCCTGCTCCCTGCTCTATAGGGTATGTGATTGTACTGTTACTTTCTACTGGGATGTGGGGCAGTTCTACCCCCTGCTCTATAGGGTATGTGATTGTACTGTTACTTTCTACTGGGATGTGGGGCAGTTCTACCCCCTGCTCCCTGCTCTATAGGGTATGTGATTGTACTGTTACTTTCTACTGGGATGTGGGGCAGTTCTACCCCCTGCTCTATAGGGTATGTGATTGTACTGTTACTTTCTACTGGGATGTGGGGCAGTTCTACCCCCTGCTCTATAGGGTATGTGATTGTACTGTTACTTTCTACTGGGATGTGGGGCAGTTCTACCCCCTGCTCTATAGGGTATGTGATTGTACTGTTACTTTCTACTGGGATGTGGGGCAGTTCTACCCCCTGCTCCCTGCTCTATAGGGTATGTGATTGTACTGTTACTTTCTACTGGGATGTGGGGCAGTTCTGCCCCCTGCTCTATAGGGTATGTGATTGTACTGTTACTTTCTACTGGGATGTGGGGCAGTTCTACCCCCTGCTCCCTGCTCTATAGGGTATGTGATTGTACTGTTACTTTCTACTGGGATGTGGGGCAGTTCTGCCCCCTGCTCTATAGGGTATGTGATTGTACTGTTACTTTCTACTGGGATGTGGGGCAGTTCTGCCCCCTGCTCTATAGGGTATGTGATTGTACTGTTACTTTCTACTGGGATGTGGGGCAGTTCTACCCCCTGCTCCCTGCTCTATAGGGTATGTGATTGTACTGTTACTTTCTACTGGGATGTGGGGCAGTTCTGCCCCCTGCTCTATAGGGTATGTGATTGTACTGTTACTTTCTACTGGGATGTGGGGCAGTTCTGCCCCCTGCTCTATAGGGTATGTGATTGTACTGTTACTTTCTACTGGGATGTGGGGCAGTTCTACCCCCTGCTCTATAGGGTATGTGATTGTACTATTACTTTCTACTGGGATGTGGGGCAGTTCTACCCCCTGCTCCCTGCTCTATAGGGTATGTGACTGTACCGTTACTTTCTACTGGGATGTGGGGCAGTTCTACACCCCTGCTCCCTGCTCTATAGGGTATGTGATTGTACCATTACTTTCTACTGGGATGTGGGGCAGTTCTACCCCCTGCTCCCTGCTCTATAGGGTATGTGACTGTACCGTTACTTTCTACTGGGATGTGGGGCAGTTCTACACCCCTGCTCCCTGCTCTATAGGGTATGTGATTGTACCATTACTTTCTACTGGGATGTGGGGCAGTTCTACCCCCTGCTCCCTGCTCTATAGGGAATGTGATTGTACCATTACTTTCTACTGGGATGTGGGGCAGTTCTACCCCCTGCTCCCTGCTCTATAGGGTATGTGATTGTACTGTTACTTTCTACTGGGATGTGGGGCAGTTCTACCCCCTGCTCCCTGCTCTATAGGGTATGTGATTGTACTGTTACTTTCTACTGGGATGTGGGGCAGTTCTACCCCCTGCTCTATAGGGTATGTGATTGTACTGTTACTTTCTACTGGGATGTGGGGCAGTTCTACCCCCTGCCCCCTGCTCTATAGGGTATGTGATTGTACTGTTACTTTTTACTGGGATGTGGGGCAGTTCTACCCCCTGCTCCCTGCTCTATAGGGTATGTGATTGTACTGTTACTTTCTACTGGGATGTGGGGCAGTTCTACCCCCTGCTCTATAGGGTATGTGATTGTACTGTTACTTTCTACTGGGATGTGGGGCAGTTCTACCCCCTGCTCCCTGCTCTATAGGGTATGTGATTGTACTGTTACTTTCTACTGGGATGTGGGGCAGTTCTACCCCCTGCTCCCTGCTCTATAGGGTATGTGATTGTACTGTTACTTTCTACTGGGATGTGGGGCAGTTCTACCCCCTGCTCCCTGCTCTATAGGGTATGTGATTGTACTGTTACTTTCTACTGGGATGTGGGGCAGTTCTACCCCCTGCTCTATAGGGTATGTGATTGTACTGTTACTTTCTACTGGGATGTGGGGCAGTTCTACCCCCTGCTCCCTGCTCTATAGGGTATGTGATTGTACTGTTACTTTCTACTGGGATGTGGGGCAGTTCTACCCCCTGCTCTATAGGGTATGTGATTGTACTGTTACTTTCTACTGGGATGTGGGGCAGTTCTACCCCCTGCTCTATAGGGTATGTGATTGTACCGTTACTTTCTACTGGGATGTGGGGCAGTTCTACCCCCCCGCTCCCTGCTCTATAGGGTATGTGATTGTACCGTTACTTTCTACTGGGATGTGGGGCAGTTCTACCCCCTGCTCCCTGCTCTATAGGGTATGTGATTGTACTATTACTTTCTACTGGGGTGTGGGGCAGTTCTACCCCTGCTCCCTGCTCTATAGGGTATGTGATTGTACTATTACTTTCTACTGGGATGTGGGGCAGTTCTACCCCCTGCTCCCTGCTCTATAGGGTATGTGATTGTACTATTACTTTCTACTGGGATGTGGGGCAGTTCTACCCCCTGCTCCCTGCTCTATAGGGTATGTGATTGTACTGTTACTTTCTACTGGGGTGTGGGGCAGTTCTACCCCCTGCTCCCTGCTCTATAGGGTATGTGATTGTACTATTACTTTCTACTGGGATGTGGGGCAGTTCTACCCCCTGCTCCCTGCTCTATAGGGTATGTGATTGTACTGTTACTTTCTACTGGGATGTGGGGCAGTTCTACCCCCTGCTCCCTGCTCTATAGGGTATGTGATTGTACTGTTACTTTCTACTGGGATGTGGGGCAGTTCTACACCCTGCTCCCTGCTCTATAGAGAATGTGATTGTACTGTTACTTTCTACTGGGATGTGGGGCAGTTCTACCCCCTGCTCTATAGGGTATGTGATTGTACTGTTACTTTCTACTGGGATGTGGGGCAGTTCTACCCCTGCCCCCTGCTCTATAGGGTATGTGATTGTACTGTTACTTTCTACTGGGATGTGGGGCAGTTCTACCCCCTGCTCCCTGCTCTATAGGGTATGTGATTGTACTGTTACTTTCTACTGGGATGTGGGGCAGTTCTACCCCCTGCTCCCTGCTCTATAGGGTATGTGATTGTACTGTTACTTTCTACTGGGATGTGGGGCAGTTCTACACCCTGCTCCCTGCTCTATAGGGTATGTGATTGTACTATTAATTTCTACTGGGATGTGGGGCAGTTCTACCCCCTGCTCCCTGCTCTATAGGGTATGTGATTGTACTGTTACTTTCTACTGGGATGTGGGGCAGTTCTACCCCCTGCTCCCTGCTCTATAGGGTATGTGATTGTACTGTTACTTTCTACTGGGATGTGGGGCAGTTCTACCCCCTGCTCTATAGTGTATGTGATTGTACTGTTACTTTCTACTGGGATGTGGGGCAGTTCTCCCTGCTCTATAGGGTATGTGATTGTACTGTTACTTTCTACTGGGATGTGGGGCAGTTCTACACCCTGCTCCCTGCTCTATAGGGTATGTGATTGTACTGTTACTTTCTACTGGGATGTGGGGCAGTTCTACCCCCTGCTCCCTGCTCTATAGGGTATGTGATTGTACTATTACTTTCTACTGGGGTGTGGGGCAGTTCTACCCCCTGCTCCCTGCTCTATAGGGTATGTGATTGTACTATTACTTTCTACTGGGATGTGGGGCAGTTCTACCCCCTGCTCCCTGCTCTATAGGGTATGTGATTGTACTATTACTTTCTACTGGGATGTGGGGCAGTTCTACCCCCTGCTCCCTGCTCTATAGGGTATGTGATTGTACTGTTACTTTCTACTGGGGTGTGGGGCAGTTCTACCCCCTGCTCCCTGCTCTATAGGGTATGTGATTGTACTATTACTTTCTACTGGGATGTGGGGCAGTTCTACCCCCTGCTCCCTGCTCTATAGGGTATGTGATTGTACTGTTACTTTCTACTGGGATGTGGGGCAGTTCTACCCCCTGCTCCCTGCTCTATAGGGTATGTGATTGTACTGTTACTTTCTACTGGGATGTGGGGCAGTTCTACACCCTGCTCCCTGCTCTATAGAGAATGTGATTGTACTGTTACTTTCTACTGGGATGTGGGGCAGTTCTACCCCCTGCTCTATAGGGTATGTGATTGTACTGTTACTTTCTACTGGGATGTGGGGCAGTTCTACCCCCTGCCCCCTGCTCTATAGGGTATGTGATTGTACTGTTACTTTCTACTGGGATGTGGGGCAGTTCTACACCCTGCTCCCTGCTCTATAGGGTATGTGATTGTACTATTAATTTCTACTGGGATGTGGGGCAGTTCTACCCCCTGCTCCCTGCTCTATAGGGTATGTGATTGTACTGTTACTTTCTACTGGGATGTGGGGCAGTTCTACCCCCTGCTCCCTGCTCTATAGGGTATGTGATTGTACTGTTACTTTCTACTGGGATGTGGGGCAGTTCTACCCCCTGCTCTATAGTGTATGTGATTGTACTGTTACTTTCTACTGGGATGTGGGGCAGTTCTCCCTGCTCTATAGGGTATGTGATTGTACTGTTACTTTCTACTGGGATGTGGGGCAGTTCTACACCCTGCTCCCTGCTCTATAGGGTATGTGATTGTACTGTTACTTTCTACTGGGATGTGGGGCAGTTCTACCCCCTGCTCCCTGCTCTATAGGGTATGTGATTGTACTGTTACTTTCTACTGGGATGTGGGGCAGTTCTACCCCCTGCTCTATAGGGAATGTGATTGTACTGTTACTTTCTACTGGGATGTGGGGCAGTTCTACCCCCTGCTCCCTGCTCTATAGTGTATGTGATTGTACTGTTACTTTCTACTGGGATGTGGGGCAGTTCTCCCTGCTCTATAGGGTATGTGATTGTACTGTTACTTTCTACTGGGATGTGGGGCAGTTCTACCCCCTGCTCCCTGCTCTATGGGGTATGTGATTGTACTGTTACTTTCTACTGGGATGTGGGGCAGTTCTACACCCTGCTCTATAGGGTATGTGATTGTACTGTTACTTTCTACTGGGATGTGGGGCAGTTCTACCCCCTGCTCCCTGCTCTATAGGGTATGTGATTGTACTGTTACTTTCTACTGGGATGTGGGGCAGTTCTACACCCTGCTCCCTGCTCTATAGGGTATGTGATTGTACTGTTACTTTCTACTGGGATGTGGGGCAGTTCTACCCCCTGCTCCCTGCTCTATAGGATATGTGATTGTACTATTACTTTCTACTGGGGTGTGGGGCAGTTCTACCCCCTGCTCCCTGCTCTATAGGGTATGTGATTGTACTATTACTTTCTACTGGGGTGTGGGGCAGTTCTACCCCCTGCTCCCTGCTCTATAGGGTATGTGATTGTACTATTACTTTCTACTGGGATGTGGGGCAGTTCTACCCCCTGCTCTATAGGGTATGTGATTGTACTGTTACTTTCTACTGGGATGTGGGGCAGTTCTACCCCCTGCTCCCTGCTCTATAAGGTATGTGATTGTACCATTACTTTCTACTGGGATGTGGGGCAGTTCTACCCCCTGCTCTATAGGGTATGTGATTGTACTGTTACTTTCTACTGGGATGTGGGGCAGTTCTACACCCCGCTCCCTGCTCTATAGGGTATGTGATTGTACCGTTACTTTCTACTGGGATGTGGGGCAGTTCTACCCCCTGCTCCCTGCTCTATAGGGTATGTGACTGTACTGTTACTTTCTACTGGGATGTGGGGCAGTTCTACCCCCTGCTCCCTGCTCTATAGGGTATGTGATTGTACTGTTACTTTCTACTGGGATGTGGGGCAGTTCTACACCCTGCTCCCTGCTCTATAGGGTATGTGATTGTACTGTTACTTTCTACTGGGATGTGGGGCAGTTCTACCCCCTGCTCTATAGGGTATGTGATTGTACTGTTACTTTCTACTGGGATGTGGGGCAGTTCTACCCCCTGCTCCCTGCTCTATAGGGTATGTGATTGTACTGTTACTTTCTACTGGGATGTGGGGCAGTTCTACCCCCTTCTCCCTGCTCTATAGGGTATGTGATTGTACCATTACTTTCTACTGGGATGTGGGGCAGTTCTACCCCCTGCTCCCTGCTCTATAGGGTATGTGATTGTACTGTTACTTTCTACTGGGATGTGGGGCAGTTCTACACCCCGCTCCCTGCTCTATAGGGTATGTGATTGTACCGTTACTTTCTACTGGGATGTGGGGCAGTTCTACACCCCGCTCCCTGCTCTATAGTGTATGTGATTGTACTGTTACTTTCTACTGGGATGTGGGGCAGTTCTACCCCCTGCTCCCTGCTCTATAGTGTATGTGATTGTACTGTTACTTTCTACTGGGATGTGGGGCAGTTCTACCCCCTGCTCCCTGCTCTATAGGGTATGTGATTGTACTGTTACTTTCTACTGGGATGTGGGGCAGTTCTACCCCCTGCTCTATAGGGTATGTGATTGTACTGTTACTTTCTACTGGGATGTGGGGCAGTTCTACCCCCTGCTCCCTGCTCTATAGGGTATGTGATTGTACTGTTACTTTCTACTGGGATGTGGGGCAGTTCTGCCCCCTGCTCTATAGGGTATGTGATTGTACTGTTACTTTCTACTGGGATGTGGGGCAGTTCTACCCCCTGCTCCTTGCTCTATAGGGTATGTGATTGTACTGTTACTTTCTACTGGGATGTGGGGCAGTTCTGCCCCCTGCTCTATAGGGTATGTGATTGTACTGTTACTTTCTACTGGGATGTGGGGCAGTTCTGCCCCCTGCTCTATAGGGTATGTGATTGTACTGTTACTTTCTACTGGGATGTGGGGCAGTTCTACCCCCTGCTCCCTGCTCTATAGGGTATGTGATTGTACTGTTACTTTCTACTGGGATGTGGGGCAGTTCTGCCCCCTGCTCTATAGGGTATGTGATTGTACTGTTACTTTCTACTGGGATGTGGGGCAGTTCTACCCCCTGCTCTATAGGGTATGTGATTGTACTGTTACTTTCTACTGGGATGTGGGGCAGTTCTACCCCCTGCTCTATAGGGTATGTGATTGTACTGTTACTTTCTACTGGGATGTGGGGCAGTTCTGCCCCCTGCTCTATAGGGTATGTGATTGTACTGTTACTTTCTACTGGGATGTGGGGGCAGTTCTACCCCCTGCTCTATAGGGTATGTGATTGTACTGTTACTTTCTACTGGGATGTGGGGCAGTTCTGCCCCCTGCTCTATAGGGTATGTGATTGTACTGTTACTTTCTACTGGGATGTGGGGCAGTTCTACCCCCTGCTCTATAGGGTATGTGATTGTACTGTTACTTTCTACTGGGATGTGGGGCAGTTCTGCCCCCTGCTCTATAGGGTATGTGATTGTACTGTTACTTTCTACTGGGATGTGGGGGCAGTTCTGCAGTTGATCCTTAAGGTATAAGTCTCAGGATCTCTTGGGGCTGCTGGGAGTTGTAGTACAACGCACCCATATGTATATCATGTCTGGGGTTGATCAGCATTTGGAATCTATTTCTGTAGTGATTTCCCAGCTGGACTGGGCACAGAGGGAATTATCAGCCATCCCAGTAACTGGAGAGGGGCACAGGGCATGGGGAGTGATTATACACTTTAAAAAGGCAGGTTTTCCCATATATACTTTTAAAAAAAAAAAAATCATCCAGCTATTTTTGGGCTACTTTCAAAGTGGCTTTTGGCCAGTTTTGGGCTGGTTTGCAAAAATAAATCTGGCAACCCTGATGGGCATGGAGGCTTCCAGGGCAATTTACCGATCCGTTTAGGCGCTCTCAAACACATAAAATAGTCCGTGTGTGCGGCAGCTAAGTGCCACTCTCCAATGAGTCACTTCAAGCCGCAGCTCTGATTGGCTTCCCAGCGGAGGTTTTAAAACTAAGCCGCAAGCGTATCGTAGCGCAGGGAAGCAGATAGGGGGCGGGGTTAGGCGGTGGGAGGAGCAAGGGCGGGGCAGGTGGAGGAGCAGGGGACTTTCCGCCTTACAATGATTTGGGAAAGGCTGGTAAGGCTGCGGGACCGTGTGACTGAGGCGGATACCGGCACAGTATGAAGCGCACAGCGTGGAGTCCGTCGAAGGGGAAAACGGAGAGAGGAAGCTGAACATCCTGCGCATAACTATGGGCACAAGCTATTCCCCTGCAGCGCTGCTCCTCCTCCTCATCTTACTCCTGCTGCGCTCAGGTACGTACTCAGGTATTTCCCATCATGCCCCTCTCTCTGTGCCAACCCTGGGCACTGCCAATGCAGCAAGAGTCACTTCCACAATCACATGACTTGGGGACCTTCTCTGATTGGGACACTGACGCCTCACCTGTATCCATGTGCCTGTGTGCGTCCCACACTGTATCTGTATATGAAAAGCGTCAGTCTATTTCTCTATGTTACACTCTATCCATTGTCGTTCTGTGTGCGTTTATATAGTTCCCATTGAGTCTGGCAGCCTGTGCTTGTGGCAGGAGAAGGTGTGAAGGGGCAAGGTAGGGGTTAAGACAGACTTTCACTTTCGAAATTTACTGGCGGGAAGACAAGAATGCGGGCGTCGCACTAGCAAAGGGGGGAATGCGCAGAGCTGTATAGTGAACCCCCACATGATACATATTATGTGTAATGGTGTCGCCATTTGTCTGAGTTAAAGATGGACAGAGCTTTCACTATTGCTTTCAGCCTTCGTGTTTCATCTATAAGTGCCTCCAGCTACTTGGCTGGTACAGTGCCAAGCTTCATATGTTCTCTTTCCAGCTAGCGGCTACTGTGTTCCAGGGGTACCCAGGGCACTCATAAGCACTCACCCCAAATCCCCCCCTAACTGGCCTTCAGGCTGGGCCCCCTTAGCCCATAACAAGCTTACAGATATATAGAAACATTGGGGTAACAGTCACCCTGCTATAGTTCCAGGGGTACCCAGGGCACAAATAAGCACTCACCCCAAATCCCCCCCTAACTGGCCTTCAGGCTGGGCCCCCTTAGCCCATAACAAGGTTACAGATATATAGAAACATTGGGGTAACAGTCACCCCGCTATAGTTCCAGGGGTACCCAGGGTACAAATAAGCACTCACCCCAAATCTCCCCCTAACTGGCCTTCAGGCTGGGCCCCCTTAGCCCATAACAAGGTTACAGATATATAGAAACATTGGGGTAACAATCTCCCCGCTATAGTTCCAGGGGTACCCAGGCACAAATAAGCACACACCCCAAATCTCCCCCTAATTGGCCTTCAGGCTGGGCCCCCTTAGCCCATAACAAGGTTACAGATATATAGAAACATTGGGGTAACAGTCACCCTGCTATAGTTCCAGGGGTACCCAGGGCACAAATAAGCACTCACCCCAAATCTCCCCCTAACTGGCCTTCAGGCTGGGCCCCCTTAGAGGGAGTTAGCTTTTCAGCTCACCGGGTGGGTTCCCTTCCCCAGGGCGTGAGTAATGTACACTCGGCTAATATGGTTATGGCTCGAGGCTTTGTCTCTACACTGTTTGTAGGAAACGTAGCAAGTTATTGCAGAGTCTTTGCTGAAAGCTAAATATCAGTACAACACCCAGAGCTATAAACCTGGGGGTTCCAGTCCACTTATGGGACACGTCTAATAAATACATGTTGCAGCACTGTTTGCACTAAAATAAACTGCAATCAGTTCAGCCCTGCCAGGTGGATTATTTAGACATGTCCCTGAATTTTCAAGTGGTCTGATCACCCTATATATAACCCACACATTTCCCTTATACACAGATTGAGCACAAGCAGAGGAGCTAATAATGGGCTTTATGTGTCAGGGCAAGCAATTCACTATACAGAACAGCCAGTGACAAATCAGAACCAGGCAGGGCAGGTTAAACACAAAGCCCTGCTACTATTGCTCCTGTCAGAGGTAAATACCAAAGGTAAATAAAACCCAGAGCAACAAGGAGACAATAAAAATGCAAAAACTTTTGCTGGGATTTTCATATTGGCTCTTTACAGGAAGTGCCTTAAAGGAACAGTAACACCAAAAAATGAAAGTGTATAAAAGTAATTAGAATATAATGTACTGCTGCCCTGCACTGGTACACTACACTTTTGTATTGCCTCAGAAATGTATATAAACAAAGCTGCTGTGTAGCCACGGGGGCAGCTATATATATATATATTTTTTTTTTTTGAAAGGTGCATTTTATTAATTTTTCATACAAACAAAAACATAAAGTAACACATTTAACAATGCAATGAGGAAGACGCATTAGTCTTTCTTTTCCAGGTCTATCTTTAAAATTTGTTACAAACATTGAAGAGATAGGTATGACATTACAGAGTGTGTATGTGTGTCTGGCAGTAGTTCCAGCATATTGGGTCCATCACCCTACTGAACTACGTGTTCAGGGTGTGGCAGAACAAGGTGGGAAGACGCTGGGGTGCTTACTATGTAACTGGGAGCGGGATTGTTCAATTACCCTCTAGGTCACACCAAGGGCCCCAGACTTTGTCAAATTTGTCAGTTTCGTATGTGAGTTTATACAGAGGAGCAACCACATTCACTAGATTCTTCCAGGCTGTAATGGTGGGCAGGGTAGGGCCCATCCAATGCATAGCGACTGTGGGGGGCAGCTATTTAAGGGCTCTGACACACGGGGAGATTAGTCGCCCGCGACAAAGCGGGGTATTTATATAAACTATAGTGGTGTTTCTGTAGCAAACACAAAACGTTTACCAGTGCAGGTCAACCATACCTTATATTTTAGTTACTTTAAAAAGCTTTCAATCTTTGGTGTTACTGTTCCGTTAACTTATGTGGGGAACCGAGGTTGAATGGGACAGTGTAGTGTCATGGCATTCTTAAAGGTTGGTTCAGGTCTCAAGAAATCTAGAGCAAACCAGGTGGTTGCTGTCTAACAGCAGACCAGGGAATGCTACCTGCTGATTGGTTGTCATCGGTTACTAAAGCATAAGCATTGGTATAGGTGTGGCAGGGGGTGACACCGTACCTGGGCCATCCAGAATGGCATGTCATGTAACTCTGTGGCACTGGGCAACTAAAGGCTGTTGTGTGACTGGCACTGGGCAACTAAAGACTGTTGTGTGACTCTGGCACCGGGCAACTAAAGACTGTTGTGTGACTCTGTGGCACCGGGCAACTAAAGACTGTTGTGTGACTCTGTGGCACTGGGCAACTGAAGGCAGAAATGTTTTTTTTTTTTTTTCCTTCAAATTTGAATATACAAATGATCATTCAGATACAGTTTGGGGACAAATCTCCCTTGTTGCGGGCGACTAATCTCCCCGATATGCCATCCCAACGGCTTGAATGTAAATCGCCGGTGGGATGGCATATCGGGGAGATTAGTCGCCTGCAACAAGGGAGATTTGTCGCGGGCAACTAATCTCCCCGTCTACCATGGCCCTTATGGTCTGTAACATAGCATCTTCTTCAGCTGAATTCTTTCATAAATAAATAAACAAACTGGTTTGGGCGCATAACTGGATACAAAGTATTTCTTGACTTTGGAATTAAAACCTGCCATTTCAGTTAAGGGTGGGGCGGAGTCTTGGTCTCTGATACTTGTGGGGACAAAATGGCACTGATGCCGTAGATCTCTCCCATTCACAAGCACCCCTGCACAGGGCTATTATTGTACAAAGACACCCCCTTTGTGCCATAGCTATCCATGAACCCAGTTCCAGGGAATTAGCGGCGTGTGTGACTGAAGCTGGGTCCTGGGCCTCTACTTGTACCCCCGGCACCAAACTCAGGCTGCTTAGTACAATAACAAGGCACAGTTATCAATGAAGGCAGGGAAATCCAGGTAAACTGGGCATTCAGTGGGTATTTCTGGGCCTAAATGTCTCAGGTCCGATGATTATAATGTGGCTGATTGGCTGTGCAGGACATGTGACCCATCTGTATGGCATTGCTCAGGATGTTACTTAGTAGATAATCTGGAGCCTAGCTGCCTGATAGCTGCGGAAATTCCAAACCAGAGAGCTGCTACACACAAAGCTACACAATTCAAAAAACACAAATAAATCAAAAATGAAATCAGTTGCAAATTGTCTTAGAATATCGCTCTGAACATCACACTGAAAGTTAAGTTAAAGCTGGACAACCCCTTTAACATAATTTATGTTCTCCTAAGTTTATATTAGAGTATATATATATCATCTCTACTGTGGTTTTATTTTTAGATGCCATCTCCGTGTTACCGGCACCCAGAAATGTACGCATTGACTCATACAACCTGCAGCACAAATTGCTTTGGGATCCCATCGAATCGGAAAATGTAACTTACACAGTGCAATATATGGGGTGAGTCTGTTGGATCAGATCTTTGTACATACAGGAACGTTCACTGTGGGACTGCTGTCTTTCTGTATAAGTTAAAAACTCCTAAAGAATATCCTTACGAATGGTGACCTCTTGGGTTATGACCCTTTGGAGTACCCGCAGGGGTACATTACTGCCTATTTATTAAATAATTCAGAGCAGATGAACCTCGCACAATAGTATATCAGGGTGCACTAATGTGTATGGAGTTAAGTAAATTGAAAATAATAGAGAAGAACACTTTTCATTTTCATTGTATACGTGCTAAGTATCTTTGAAAATCTGCACTAAATCATACCACTAAGCGCGTGCGTAAGTGTAGTACATATCTTTTGGAGTGTATGACATGAATGAAGATGCGTGACCAAATGTAATTTTCATAAATGACTTTATTGATAGGCAATAACAACAAACTCTGGAGGTATCATCTGAAGTTTAATAAAATAATAATGGCTGTAGTATAAGTTCATTTATTTCCGTAATTAAAACATTTTGGTTTGGTGAACTGTGCAGTTGAACCGTAGCAAAATCTACCGGGAGCCATGATCCTTTGAATAATAAAAGTAGAATCTGACAATATACTTACCACTGTGTTCGTATCGCAATTGATAGGCCATGAGCGAATAAAACATGCAGTTGAATTACAGTGAATAAGATACTTACCTGGGCTACGATAGATTAATGCTCTAATTCTGCACTAATTATGCTCGGAAATGCCCAAGTGTGAAGGCCTATTAACCATCCCGATACCAAATCAGGATTTATAGTGGTGGCCCTTTTATAACACCATACTTACCTAGGATTGTGGGTATATACATGCAACAGAGGGATCCCAGTTACTATAACTCTCCACAAGCTCTTACTCTTGCATAAGAGGTTAAGAGCAATTTTCTTTATATATGCCTTAAATGGTGATAATTTGTGCGGCATGTATTTTTGATTTCCTGGATTGCTACATTTTAGCTGCTGAATAGTTACAAGGGAAGCGATTTGCACACCCAGGGCAACTTGCAACATAGTATCAAACTCTAGAATCTGCTGGCTAGCCTATGATACTCCCCCAATAGGTATAAGGGATAATCTTTTGGTTTTAACACCTATTTTCTTTTTCTTTTCTTTCGATTTTAATTTAGGTTAAATAAAATTTGGTTTTAATAATCTATACAGGTGTGCCTAAATTTAAGGTGTTCTTCCCTATTTATTAAATAAGGCATAAACTAAACACAGAGCAGTGTAGTTCTGCCCCTATATAAAGCATTGGTAGGGTCGCTTCTAGAGAATCCTGAAGCCAGGGCTACGTTGCACATAATGTAGAGTCATTCCAGGAATCCGGTGCCATTGCAGTTAGGCAGTATGGCATCTCTTTAAGTGGCTAGTACTGCTGTAAGGCTTTTGGGGGGGTGAGAATATAGTGTCTTTCCAAGGGGATGTTAGACCTGAGGGCACTAGTACCTTACAGCAGCCCTGTGTACTAACCATTTTCTTAAACCCAGTTATTTCCAGACACTTGGGGTTTAGGCCTTATTTGACCCACTACAGCTTATAGCAAGGTTGCAGATCCATGAAAGAATAGTGTTTTGCCCACTGTAGTTCAAATGATATTCATGGCAGCAAATAAAATGTTACCCCCTAAGTTCACCCTACCTGGCCTTCAGGTTGGCTGCCCTATCCACTGTACCAGGCTCACTAGGGGAGGAAACCCCACAGTTTGCCAAACACTCACTGGGTGCACCTTACTCTATTCCAGGAACTATATAGGTGAGGATGAATATAATGACATTTGTGAGAACCTTACTGAGACCGTTTGTAATTTTACGGACGAGATCAACTTTGAGTTGAAGGTTATTTTGAGAGTACGAGCAGAACTGGGACCACTGCATTCCAGCTGGAGTGAAACATCTGAATTCCAAGCAATGAATCACAGTAAGTAGATCCTTTCAGACAGGCAGGTTGAACTTGTGTTGAGAGTAAGCCATATAGCACCTATATTCTCTCATTTCTCAGTGCCCCATTATCCACCTGGGAGGGTCATTGGTGGAAATGATGTCTACATGGATAGACACAGGTTCATACTGAGATTCAAAATAGGCCCCGGCATTTCAAGTACACAGAGGCCCAAACAGCACCCCCTAGCCCAATAAATAGTGACTGTCTATGGCATCTTACAGCAGCCCCAAATTGCCAGTCTGGACCCGGATAGCCAGACCTACTGCAGGACTTGATTTAGAAATTGCTTTACCCTAACCCCAGTACCATACATGAGTATATAGTCGGACTGTGATGCTGGAATCAGCCAAATGGTGGTATTCATGGAAGCAAAGGGAAGCAGCAGACCCAAATACATCACTGTTTTATTGACAGTATTATGGCACAGAGATAACCTACTAATTCTCAGAAACAGCAGTAAGTGATGCCCTTCCATTCTCCCCATGCAGAAGTTTGACTCCTTACAGACACCTTACATTCTCCTGTAGGTAAAGTTCTGGCTGGGGCTTTAGGCTTTTTATATGTGTGTTCCAATCTGGCAAGAATAATTCTACAGAGGGCATAAGGGGTCAGACCTGCCAGAGTGTAGGGAGGCATAAATGTATTTTGCAACAGGAAGCAGACTGGTGCAGTGAGAAGCAGACGGGTGCTGTTTTTCTAACAAAATCTTGTGATCTTGTCTCGTTGCAGCCAAAATAAGTCCTGTGAAATCTCTAACCGTGTCCTCCAGGGAGGCAGAACACAACAGTCTCTATGTCAGTTTTGAGTCTCCTCTACAACCAGAGATCATCCCACAAAAGGGCAAAATGAAGTATTTGTTACAATACTGGAAAAAAGGTTCTGCTGCAAAGGTGAGCTCTGAAAAATAACAGCATCACCCTCTTACTCTCAGCATAGTGGGTTACATGGGAAGCCAAGCCTTCCAGTCACTGGCCTAAATATATCATAGAACCCAGTGTCCAGAGAGTCCTGGGCTCATTAGCAAGGGTCAGAAAATGTGCTTATAACTGTATAGGGATTTATCATGAAAATAGATATGAAAAATATAGTGGATTGTGCAGATATGATGTAGCTTAGGATGGGGTTAGTCAGAATATTTCTCTGTGCAAACTATTATCCCTGATGTCCAGCACAGAGCAGCAACAGAACAGTTACTCCTGGCACAGCCTGGTCAGCTCTGCCCAAGGACGGGACCTAAACGGCACAGCCTGGGGGCCCTACTTTATAAACATTTAACCACTCATGACTTCCATTAAATATGGCAACTGGTATATTTAAATGCTGGTATGTACATTGTATTACTTTATATACTAATTAAAAAAGAGTCTGCTCCTTCTCCAATACTTTAACTCTGTGCTATTTAATCCCATCACACAGAGGAGGACCCAGCAAATAAGGCAAAGACGAAATATCCCATGTTGGTGTTATAATGGCAGTTATGATGCAAGAATTGAAGAATCCTGTTTTCTGTTTCTCACACCTTCTGCCTTTTTTAGACTAATCTATCGACAAACGGGACATTTCGTAAAATGACCGACCTGGAGGCCTCAGCTGAGTACTGTGTGTCGGTCACTGCTCTCCTGATGGGCCCTCATTACAGTCTGACTGGGGAGACAAGCCACATAGTGTGTGCCCAAACGCCAGCAACTCCAGGTAAGCTAAACAACATACTCCTTTTTAGTTTATGTGGGTGGGAGCAGCCATGGTGGCTCTGACCTGATAACCCCAAAGCTTTAATGAAACAGTGAACAAATCCTGTAGATTTAACCTGACTTAGTGATTATGTAATAGTAAATGCCTGTAACTGGCCAAAGATCAGTAATGTTATACAGAGATGTTTTGTGGTTCTTGCAAGAGCAACCGTATCTTACATTCACAGTGCCTTTTGTTTCAGGTTTAACTGCAGACAAAGTTATTTTTCTTTCGGTGGGACTCCTTCTTGGCTGTTGTATATTCCTGGGATTCAGCTATACTTTCTTCAGGCAGCGCAGACTGATCAAAATGTGGCTGTACCCCCCATACAGTATACCCCCCGACATAGAGCAGGTAAGCTGCGCTTCTGTCTCTCTTTATATAGGAGCAAAGTCATTGAGATTTGAAAAAAGGGCACACAGTGCAAAACCTGATTTTTTTTCAAATTTCAGATATTATCATGCCTGTGGTACCCCCCGCAGTTCCAGCTAAGGTGGCAGACCTAACCTTAAGGGAGATGCTTTATTGTCTTATTACTAGCCTTAATAAGGATATTGCCCATAGGGTGGCCATACACTTATGTTATGATATAACTCTGGCATACACCCTATTATTAATAGGTCACCCAAAGCCTTTTATAATTATCTTTTACTTATATATTATCAACATATTCTCTTATTCTGTAATGCCCATTCACCGCTCAGTGCACCGCACCCCCATCCATAGAGTGGAGGAATATGTAGACGTATTCTGTGTGTGTGACCCATTGTTGTTCCCTTCTTTTTCCCCAGTACTTGCAAGATCCCCCCTTGAATGGATACCCGAACGAAAGCAAAGATATGGATTTGGCAGAAGTGCAGTACGATCACATTTCCATTGTGGAAAGTGAATCATGACAGAAAAGCCATTATTGTAATGAAGGAACCCTTAAGAAGAGAATAGGTGAGAAAGGCTGGAAAGGAGGAGGGGGCCCTCGGCAGCAATGTAGTAACACATACAGGGAGCCATGGGCATCGCTGGAAACCTATTTCAGGAATAATACTGTAAGCCAAGGTATCCAGCACTTTTATAACTCCCTGCGCTTACTTGCTGGAAATTGTATTTTAACAATAACTGAGGAACACAGCCTTGATATAAACTCACAGGCAAGAAACTCCCTTCCCAGGGCACAATGGTACCTTGGCAACGGAGCAGGCTACCTTAGTTACCTTTTGTGATGGAACGGAGTATCAGAGCTTGACAGAGAGGGCCCCGGCTGGCCTCAGACATTGCTACTTGCAACAAAATGGTATTTGCACTTATTTAGTGCCCATTAGAGGCATTTTTGTCAGTAGCCAATGAAACTGCTTGTTTTTGGACTAAGGGGAGAAACCAATGGAAACACAGAACATACAGACTCCTTGCAGATAGTGCCCAGGAAAGAACTGGAAATGCACACAAGCACACAGCCAGCCTGAGTGCACACTTACAGGCGGATAACATTGAAGTCAATGGCTGCACCGACGGTTCATAGCGGTATAGACACTCTCTCTGCCGGCAGAGAAGGCGCACAATGTGACATTGGCTGCTATGGGGGACGCCATGTGACTCCCGAATTTCACTCATTGCACTTGTGTGAAGGGGAGGAACACACAGTTCCATGAACGGATTCCCTTTTATTGCACTGCACTTTAACAGCAACATTAACAGAAGCTTGTTGTATTTTATTG
The DNA here is from genome assembly GCF_000004195.4 of Xenopus tropicalis. Classification (NCBI taxonomy): domain Eukaryota; kingdom Metazoa; phylum Chordata; class Amphibia; order Anura; family Pipidae; genus Xenopus; species Xenopus tropicalis. The sequence continues at coordinate 14,740,087 of NC_030678.2, forward strand.
CAATGCATTGTGAATGTTACTGTGCAACCACTTTCTAATAGACTTCTAACTTTTTTTCAAATGTTTTATGATTTTTATGACGTAAAAATGAATGAATCAAATCTCTGTGTACTTTAGTCTCTGTTCCAAATGTTCTCTGTTCATTTATGATCCCATGGGGAGTGGCCAGGTATCTATCAGACTTTCTAGGACTGGTCACCTTAAAGGAACAGTAACATCAAAAAATTAAAGTGTTTTAAAGTAATTAATCTATAATGTGCTGTTGCTCTGCAAAAAACTGGTGTTTTTGCTTCAGAAAAGCTACTATATAAATATGTTGCTGTGTAGCCCCGGGGGCAGCCATTCAAGCTGGAAAAAAGGAGAAAAGGCACAGGTTACATAGCAGATAACTAGTAGATAAGCCCCATATAATGGGGGTTTATCTGTTATCTGATAAGTAACCTGTGCCTTTTCTCCTTTGAATGGCTGCCCCCATGGCTACACAGCAGCTTATTTATATAAACTATAGTAGCCTTTCTGAGGCAAACACACCAGTTGTAGCAATGCAGGGCAACAGTACATTATATTATAATTACTTTTATACACTTTCATTTTTTGGTGTTACTGTTCCTTTAAAGTTTAGTATGTTATAAAATGGCCTATTCTTAGCGACCTTTCAGTTGGTCTTAATTTTTTATAGTTGTTAAATTTATTTGCTTTCCCCGGCAGCCAAAAACTATTCCTCTGTGAGGTTAGTTTTATTGTTATTACTTTTTATTGCTTATCTTTCTCTTTAGTCCCTCAACTATTCATATTCCTGTCTTTTTTTCAAAACACTGCCTAGTTGCTAGGTTAAATAGCAACCAGATAGCGGCTTACATATCAAACTAGAGAGCTGCTACAAAAAAGCAAAGTAATCCAGAAACCACAAATAATAAAGAAATGCAAATTGTGTGAGAATATTACTCTCTACATCATATTAAAAGTTAACTTAAAGATGAACGAAGCCTTTAATGTGTGTGTATTACAAATGTCACCCTAGTTGGTAATCAGGCTGGGCTTTCAGGAATACCAAATAACCCCATTGTCACCCCAACTAGTCTCAGACCACCATTCACCTCCTTAGGGGCCGAGACCCACAGTGCAAGACTAGGACTCTGATTTAAATTATCTGTGGGGCATTTGTGAGCACAAGTTTGAACTATAGTGTAACCCTATATATCCCCATGCGTGTCATTTCACACAGGCCCATGTTACATGAGCTTTTTTACCCTTTCTGTACAGTTGTTGGTTGGTCTGCAGAAGTGAATGGCACCCTGCAGTAAGACACCCATTAAAGGAACACTGTAGTGATGTTTATGGTGTAATATTGGTGTGTAGGCGCCATCTCAGTGCATTGTGCCTGAGTCTGAGCTTTCAGCCAGCGCTACACATTAGAACTGCTTTCAGCTAACCTATTGTTTCTCCTACTCCCATGTAACTGGAGGAGTCCCAAGCTGGACTTGGATTTCTTACTATTGAGTGCTATTCTGATACCTACTGGGAGCTGCTATCTTGCTCCCTTCCCATTGTTCTGCTGATTGGCTGCTGAGAGGGTGGGGGGGATATCACTCCAACTTGCAGCGCAGCAGTAAAGTGTGACTGAGTCTGAGCTTTCAGAAGCAGCCAGCGCTACACATTTGAACTGCTTTCAGCTAACCTATTGTTTCTCCTACTCCCATGTAACTGGAGGAGTCCCAAGCCGGACTTGGATTTCTTACTATTGAGTGCTATGCTGATACCTACTGGGAGCTGCTATCTTGCTCCCTTCCCATTGTTCTGCTGATCGGATGCGTTTGGAAAAAAGCTTGTTTTCCCATAACTGTATTCATTTAAAGGGGAACTTGGAACTGTAGAATTTGTGCCAGTACATTTATGCTGGCGCTATAGATATGAAGACAGCTGGCACGTGAGAGGTTCCTTCATTTCTAGGAATGTTTTATTATAATAAAGGGAAGCAGGTCTGGACTGGGCTTAAAGTACACAGAGGCCCAAACAACCCCCCACCGGCCCGATAGTGACTGTCTGTGGCATCTTACAGCAGCCCCTCTGGCATTTGCCCGAATCCATAGATTGCCAGTCCGAGCGTAAAGGGAACCCCCATGTACAGTATCTGTATCTGCCATTTTAGCAATGTGCTGCCAGTAACGTCTCTTATTGTAGTTTTGCTAATGATTAATCTGTGTTTGTTATTATTCACTATCTGCCGTTGCCTAATGGCACTGGGCTGAGTGCCCATGTCGTTACCACATCAGTATCTTGCAGTAGCGCCAGCTGTCACTGGGCTAAACTTTCCCGCTGTGCCAGTTACAGGAGCTGGACACAATGAAAAGGAAACAAACATAATAATGGTGTTTATTTGCAATAAGATTAGCAAGAGCACCCACAGAGGGGGGGAAAGCTTGGGACTTTCTTTTATTGGTTACTGGAGTTTCCCAGCAGCACAGTTTCAAACAGAGCGGTCTTAGGAATGACAGGGGGCCGGGCGAGTCGGGGCAAATAACTAACTGAAACTGTGCAGCTGACTGATGCAGGTCAGTACTCGGGGGCTGGGCACCTGTTGGGTATCAGTGGGAGTAAAGGAGGGGAAATATGGAGTGTAATGCCAACCCTGTACTCAGTCTCCCAAATCCTCTTTGCCCATCCATACTGTGGCCCAAATCCAATCACTGGGCCCTAAACCTCTCTATCGTCACCACTACACTCACCCTTATCCTTCCATCCATAGTCTTAATCTTTTCTTTCCACTCCACGACTGATCCTAATCCTCTCCCTTCTCATTACTAGACTAACCATAATCCTTACCTTCCCCAGCCCCAGCCTGGCCCTAATCCTCCTCCTTCCCATCACTAGACTAGCCATAATCCTTACCTTCCCCAGCCCCAGCCTGACCCTAATCCTCTCCCACCCATCACTAGACTAGCCATAAACCTTAACTTCCCCAACCCCAGCCTAGCCCTAATCCTTTCCCACCCATCACTAGACTAACCATAAACCTTAACTTCCCCAGCCTGGCCCTAATCCTCTCCCTTCCCATCACTAGACTAACCATAATCCTTTGCTTACTCAGCCCCAGCCTGACCCTAATCCTCTCCCACCCATCACTAGACTAACCATAAACCTTAACTTCCCCAACCCCAGCCTGACCCTAATCCTCTCCCACCCATCACTAGACTAACCATAAACCTTAACTTCCCCAACCCCAGCCTGACCCTAATCCTCTCCCACCCATCACTAGACTAACCATAAACCTTAACTTCCCCAACCCCAGCCTGACCCTAATCCTCTCCTTTCCCATCACTAGACTAACCATAATCCTTTGCTTCTCAACCCCATCACAGCCTGGCCTTATCTCTTACATTGCTCTTCTAAATGTGCATTGCTTTAAGCTGGCCATACACGTGGCGATCCGACGATGTTTCGTACGACCATCGGTCGCACGAAACATCGTCAGATCCGCCACACACCATTCAGGGCTGAATCGGCAGGTAAGGAGGTAGAAACAATAGGATTTCTACCTCCTTCTGCCGATTCAGCTCTGAAGGGAGAATTTTGGTCAGGCGCCTTCTATGGCGCCCGATCAAAATTTTCTAACCTGGCCGATCGACGAGCCGACCGATTTCAGCAGCTTCCTGCGATATCGGTCGACTCGCCGACATACCATACACGCACCGATTATCGTACGAAACGAGGTTTCGTACGATAATATCGGTGCGTGTATGGCCACCTTTACTGACTGTGCTCTGATTGGAGAGGAATCTTTAGAAACAGGGCAAATAACTTCTTATGAACATGTGATCTTATAATATTACCCTGTGCTGTACCCAATACCCCTATAATACACATGCGCACAACATAAAGGAAATTATACTGCCCACCTCCCCACAAAACACATCCATGTAATTCATATAATCCCCCCCCCCCCCCAGCTCTGGGATGGAGCTTTTTACCCACTCATAAAGGGGCAGAAGTAGGTTCATACAACATAAAACAATGACAAAACAAGAAATAGTAATGTATGTATTTATTTTATAATCTCTCCCAGACAACTCGGTAGGCAAAATAGATGCCACAAAACTGCAGTTTACAACATAGTTGGTGCAGTTAAAGAAATAGTGTATCCTGCTGGGAAATATAGGCACATGTGGGTGTTTTAGCGGTACCATGAGTGTAGAAGGGCACAGAGATACAGTATATCTAATAAATAATGTACCCCCTACAGTAAAATGTAAGGATATTATAAGTCCCTGAGGAGTTCCATGACCATATAAAGACAAATGGCTAAATGCTGAGTGCACACAGGTCATGGAATTGTTCTGATTGGATGGACTGGATGGTATAAAGGCCTCCAATCCAATGTAGGTCACTCCCCTCTGGATCAACAGCATTCACTGCCGCCAGGTTCCTGCTATGGAATAAAGTTTGATCTTGATATTTGTGTCTTGTATCAGCCTTGTCTTCTATGTTACATATACTATACATATAGAAGCATTTAAATAACAATTTGGATCAAATGAACATACACACTTCTCTTAAATATTCACAATCACAGTTAAATATAAAACACAGATACATTTAAAATAAAATTCTGTTATCTGTAAGAAAAATTCACATATGTAATGTTATTTTTATAAAAATCAGCTGTAAACTGCCTTTATGTCTTTATTCCAATAGGAATTGCAAAGGAATACCAACAGATATATATCGATATACCTAAATGTTACCCGTTTCATACTCCCCGCCCTGCATCTTTCTTCCGTTCTTCCACCTTTCCTCTCCTACCTTTATTCAATGCCTCAGTACAGCAACCCATAAGCCAATCAGATTTTTGTTTTCAGTATTCTGCCTGCAGTAGACTGATCAGAGCAATCTGCTGATTGGTTGCTGTGGTTAGAGGCACCAGAGCAAATGTTCCCTAAGGGCTTTTATGGCAGGTAAAAGTAGTGGTGGGCAACCTCAGCAATTTCATATCAACTGAAGGGCAAGAAGCGGCTTTTGTTTGCCACATCAGGTAGCAGCAGCAGCTAATGTGCCTTAATAATAGCTGTGTGATGTACAAGTCTATGGGAGGAGAATGCACATAATAGAGACCATGCTGCTGTGTTACCGGCCTAGGCCAGACGTTCAGTCCAATAGCAGTACAACATGGAGGCCAATGGAGGATCAATTGGTTCTCTAACAATAAGGTCCAAATCACTTTATTGGCAAATGTGTCTCTTTTGAAGAAGCCAAACTAAACTGCGAATTATTAAACCATTTCCCCTGCCCAGTGTCGGACTAGGTCTCCTAGGAGGGCCCACTCTCACAGCGATTGGCTAGAGATAGGTTTAAATATAGGCCTACTGTGGAAATAAGGATGGGCTGCTGGGAGCTCCCTTGGGCTGGGGCTGCTGGGAGCTCCTCGGGTACCCAGGGAGGCCAGTCCCACCCAGTGTATACAGTGAAACAGCCTACTTTGTCATCATTTTGTACACTAAGGGTGGAATTTTTAATTTTTTTTTGTTAATTGTAAAATTCAAACAAACCCATTTCCACAAATATCTTACATTTGCAAAAATTTGAACTGAGTAAGTGTGGGAAAAGTTGAGAAAATTCCAAATTATTTGGCTTGGTGCATGAAAACGGTGACTTTTTTAAATTGTTGCACAAAAAAACCAGTGTCAAAAGTCACAACAGTTTTTTTTCTGCAGTGTTTAGTAAATGGCCCCCAAAGATTTGGGATCTGTTATGCAGTAATGATCTCTGAATACATGCAAACCGTCAGCTCTCTTACCCACAGTGCATTTAGCAATGCTTCATGTGTGCCAGGTCCTGTCGTATTGAGCAAAGTCTCCAGGTTCCAGGCATTGCAGATACTTGGGTATATAAATATACACACACCCACGTACACTCGAGTCACAAGGTTGGACGTCAGAACTCAAACATAAAAACATTCCTGAGTAAAGGTGAGCGAGGGTGTGTCTGTTACAGTTCAGCAAACACACAAGTGCAATAGTAGAAAGCCCAGGCCGCAGTTACACCTCCGGGTTCTCCTCCGACACCAACGTTAGGGTTCCATAGGGCTCAGCAACATCATCGGGGCCCTGAGTGGACAGGTGGGGGGAGCTGTAGAAAGGCTGGCTTAGGTACTAGGGAGAGAAGGAAATAAAGGTATATTAGCCTTAGGTACATGGCTGCTGGGCTTTTTTCTTTTTGCTTCATATATATATGTAACATGCCCGTAGCCACAGTGGCACAGAGATTTGAACGTACAGGCACTGGCAACCATTTTTTGCATAATAAAAGAAAATACAATTCTAAGCAACTTCCCTATATACATTATTTACTTTTTTTCTGGTTTGAAAGTTATTGCAGTTGAAAGCAGCATCTATCTGTCCGTTTACATGCTCTGCATTGCCGGTTCTGACTGCTCAAAAGTGAAATGACTTCTGCTACATTGTTCAGGAGTGACCAATAGCACTGAACACGTATAATGAATGGATAGAGTTGCTCAGAATTACATCTTTTTAAACAAACATGTAAAACATGTTTTTGGGTGGAGGCCTCCTTTAGGGTGAAGACACATGGAGCTACTAGTAGCAGCTACTAAAATAGACAATGCTGATCATTTACTGATAACTGTCTTTACGTGTGTTTTAGCAGAGGCAATTCTCAGTACTGTCTATGGCAGGGGATTTCCTTTCGTTTAGTAGCCATGAAAAAGTAGCTGCTACTAGTAGCTCTATGTGTCTTCAGCCTTAAATAGCACTTTAAAAACGTGGTTCCATAATTAAGTGTTGTCCTCTGTCAGGGGCACTGTTGCAAGAACAGAAAGTAGCAGGGAAAGGGGGCCTATTGACTCGGGGTGCAAAGGGAACCCTGTAGGTACCATCTGGAGTCAGTAGGTTCAGCAGCGCGCAATTAACAAACAAGTGACTGCAGGGAAATTGTGGGAACCATAGGGATGATTCTTGTCCCTGCGCCTCCCTGGGGCAGCTTTCATGATATTAACACTCTCCCCCCCCCCCCGGGCTTACCTTTCCAGCGCCATGGCGGGAGCAGGGCCGTATTTATATATTGGCACCCATGGGCCTGTGCCAAGGGCGGTGGCTTTAGGGGGGGTGGCCCCCATTTGCCAATTTAATTTATCACATTTTTAAAAAATATTAATAAATCTTCCCAGCCGCTGCCAGATGATACCTGTGCTAATTTGGTGGTGGAGCTGGGGGCATGAGGGTGACAGCGAGCTGAAGTGGTGTCATCTGGTGAAAGTGATGTCACACGTAGCGGAAGTGATGTCACACACAGCTGTGTGTGCGTGACATCACTTCGACAGCCTGAGGGGCGGGATTAGGTTCGGTACCTAGGGTGACACTGGAACTAAACAGCCCTGGGTAGGAGCCCCCCTGGGGAACCAAAACTGCACTTGCTGATGTACATAGCACTTCTAGTATTTCTAATTCTTTGTTGAACTTTAGTTCTCCTTTAAACCCGAGGGGAACTGTGAAGGTCACTATCACTAAATATGGCTACTTATCTCTGAACAGCAGTGGTGTTTTTGTTTTGCCCAAAATAAAGTCTGTTTGCTCAGGGTTTGAAATGAGCAGAAGCAGAGAATATCAAGGAACTGAAACAAACAAACATGGCGCTTCTCTAAGCGGCACCAAGGGAACCTGGGCTTTAAGCCCCACCCACCAACGCACAAACAGAAATACTGACTCCAATACCAACCTCTTTCAGATGCTCGGGGAAGGAGTATTTAGGGAAGAACAGATATTTGGCTGCTTTATATATACTTATTCCTAAATAAAACATTCCAACAACGATCACGGCAGAGAGACACAGGGGGACGATGAAGGAAAGAGCGATCTGCCACCCTGGGATGGTTCCTGCGAAAGAGAGGTGCATGGTCAGTGCCCCTGTTTCCTTTATACTGTCCAACCCCAAACGTGGTCCAACTGGGAAATAATTTGGCCAGGGATGTATGGCTGCTCCCATGGACCACAATCATGGTCCTGCCAGCAAATGATGGGTACCTTACAGAAAGCAATTGTAGGGAAAAATGGCGGGGGTATGGCAATATGGCAGGAGTAATGCTTTTACATTCAGTCCCCCCAGTGCAAGTAACAACCCCATACACCCCCCCGGTGCAAGTAACAACCCCATACACACCCCCAGTGCAAGTAACAACCCCATACACCCCCCGGTGCAAGTAACAACCCCATACACACCCCCAGTGCAAGTAACAACCCCATACACACCCCCGGTGCAAGTAACAACCCCATACACACCCCCAGTGCAAGTAACAACCCCATACACACTCCCAATGCAAGTAACAACCCCATACACACCCCCAGTGCAAGTAACAACCCCATACACACCCCCAGTGCAAGTAACAACCCCATACACCCCCCCGGTGCAAGTAACAACCCCATACACACCCCCGGTGCAAGTAACAACCCCATACACACCCCCAGTGCAAGTAACAACCCCATACACACCCCCAGTGCAAGTAACAACCCCATACACCCCCCCGGTGCAAGTAACAACCCCATACACACCCCCAGTGCAAGTAACAACCCCATACACACCCCCAGTGCAAGTAACAACCCCATACACACCCCCAGAGCAAGTAACAACCCCATACACACCCCCAGTGCAAGTAACAACCCCATACACACCCCCAGAGCAAGTAACAACCCCATACACACCCCCAGAGCAAGTAACAACCCCATACACACCCCCAGTGCAAGTAACAACCCCATACACACCCCCAGAGCAAGTAACAACCCCATACACACCCCCAGAGCAAGTAACAACCCCATACACACCCCCAGTGCAAGTAACAACCCCATACACACCCCCAGAGCAAGTAACAACCCCATACACACCCCCAGTGCAAGTAACAACCCCATACACCCCCCCGGTGCAAGTAACAACCCCATACACACCCCCAGTGCAAGTAACAACCCCATACACACCCCCAGTGCAAGTAACAACCCCATACACACCCCCAATGCAAGTAACAACCCCATACACACCCCCAGTGCAAGTAACAACCCCATACACACCCCCAGTGCAAGTAACAACCCCATACACACCCCCAGTGCAAGTAACAACCCCATACACACCCCCAGTGTAACCCTCTTTCAGGCTGATGTCGGTTTATAAGCCGCTCTTACCATCATTTGTGGTTTTCTCGCATATGGCTTCACTTAATTCTCCAGTATTGTTATAATCGGGGGCGTAGGCCTGGACTCTTATACAGTAGCTGGTCCATTTCTCTAGGTCGGCCAGAGTTTCAAGGTTCTGTGAAGACTCCATGCTGGTGACCTGAAATAAATACAAAGCCAGATATATTTCAGCTACCAGATATGATCATGGTGCTACATATCATGTGTGCCACGAGTACCAGCATTTCATGGTATCTCTCTGTACAGGCTATGAGCAAACTTAGGGGGCTGTTCCTGCTGAATTGTGCTTAGTACAGGGGAATCCCTATGTGCCATAGTTTTATGGTATCTCTCTGTACAGGCTATGAGCAAACTTAGGGGGCTGTTCCTGCTGAATTGTGCTTAGTACAGGGGAATCCCTATGTGCCATAGTTTTATGGTATCTCTCTATACAGGCTATGAGCAAACTTAGGGGGCTGTTCCTGCTGAATTGTGCTTAGTACAGGGGAATCCCTATGTGCCATAGTTTTATGGTATCTCTCTGTACAGGCTATGAGCAAACTTAGGGGGCTGTTCCTGCTGAATTGTGCTTAGTACAGGGGAATCCCTATGTGCCATAGTTTTATGGTATCTCTCTGTACAGGCTATGAGCAAACTTAGGGGGCTGTTCCTGCTGAATTGTGCTTAGTACAGGGGAATCCCTATGTGCCATAGTTTTATGGTATCTCTCTGTACAGGCTATGAGCAAACTTAGGGGGCTGTTCCTGCTGAATTGTGCTTAGTACAGGGGAATCCCTATGTGCCATAGTTTTATGGTATCTCTCTGTACAGGCTATGAGCAAACTTAGGGGGCTGTTCCTGCTGAATTGTGCTTAGTACAGGGGAATCCCTATGTGCCATAGTTTTATGGTATCTCTCTGTACAGGCTATGAGCAAACTTAGGGGGCTGTTCCTGCTGAATTGTGCTTAGTACAGGGGAATCCCTATGTGCCATAGTTTTATGGTATCTCTCTGTACAGGCTATGAGCAAACTTAGGGGGCTGTTCCTGCTGAATTGTGCTTAGTACAGGGGAATCCCTATGTGCCATAGTTTTATGGTATCTCTCTGTACAGGCTATGGGCAAACTTAGGGGGCTGTTCCTGCTGAATTGTGCTTAGTACAGGGGAATCCCTATGTGCCATAGTTTTATGGTATCTCTCTGTACAGGCTATGAGCAAACTTAGGGGGCTGTTCCTATGCTGGAATACTATTGTGGTATCTCTATGTAAATATTATGCGCTATCTTTTGGGGTTGTCCCTGCTATTATATTTGTGTCTCCATTGGTTGGTCACACTGCAGTCACATCATATTGCTTCTGGCTTTGTGTTAGAAGACACAACAGATCTATGAGTTTCAGTATGAATATGGCGACTGATCCCCACCAACATCCATGTAATATACACACTACTCACAACTGACGGCTCGCTCTGCCTCCAGTAAAACAGTTTATACTTGAGATTCCCATATTTGTCTGTTAGTGATCTGCCGTCAGCTTCTTCCATGGGGCCAAAAAAGCTCACATCCAGGTACCCAGCCCGTGACGCCACTTTCACTTCCGGGGCAGTGATAACAGCTGGGGGCAGAGACAGAAGGGTTACCCGTAGGTACAAACCTCCATAACACAGTGGGGGCGGTCACAGGATACAATATTATTCTATAGCAATGTACAACTGGCCCAGTTTGTGTGTTTTAGCTTTAAATAGTTCATTCATTATTACCTAATTTTGCAGCTCTACAGTTGCTAGGGCCTATTATCCTAGAAACCAGAAAGCAGTTTCATGCGCTTTCAGTGCTCTGCCCATTCTTCAGATGTTTCCGGAAAGAACAGGGCAGTTAAAATGTGGCCATACCGGATATAGCTCTTAGCATTGTATCCATTTGTTTGGCTCCTGGGCCGCTTGGTCAGATACCGTACACCAGTGATCCCCAACCAGTGATCCCCAACCAGTGATCCCCAACCAGTGGCTCAGGGGTGACATGTTGCTCCCCAACCCCTTGGATGTTGCTCCCAGTGGCCTCAAAGCAGGGGCTTATTTATATAGGTATAAAAGGTTGGGGGTATGGCCACCTTGGTCTTCTTCTGAGTTAAGGTGGCCATACATTTTGCCTATTTGGTGAGATTGCCAAAGGAGTGGATCTTTCCCCGATAAGCCCACCTAGGGTGAGTGATAACAGGCTAATTTAATCGTTGCTTGAATTACAACAGCGGAAATAGGAGTGGTCGGAGCAAGGACCACATCAATGAGCAGAAGCGGTCTCTAAACAGTCTAAAGGTCCCCATACACGGGCCGACTATAGCTGCCGATATTGGTCCCTTGGACTGATTCGGCAGCTTATCGGCCCGTGTATGGGCAGAACTGAGCGGCTTGGCCGACAGGTATCTGGCCTGAAATTGGCCATATCTCGATCGGCCAGGTTAGAAAATCCAGTTGGATCGGGGACCGCATCGGCTCGTTGATGCGGTCCCCGAACCGACTGCCCCATAACCACAAATGTAATCCAATCGTTTGGCCCCAGGGCCAAACGATCGGATTATTTTTTTTTTAAGTTTCTTGCTACCCGATATCGCCCACCCGTAGGTGAAGATCCACTCGCTTGGCGACATCGCCAAGCGAGCGGATCTTATAGTGTATGGGGACCTTAAGGCTACCGACCCATAGAGCGAATTAGTCTCCAGCAATAGATCGCTGCTACCACAGGCAGGCCCGGATTTGTGGAAAGGCCACAAAGGCCCGGGCCTAGGGCGGCACAAGTTTAGGGCATGCCGCCCCGCCACAACGGTTTTTTTAAATTTGGCTCCCATACGGAGCAGTCGGGACCTCTCCCCACTGCTCCGTATGGGAGTTTAAATGTGCGTTTGCGCATGCGCACTGGAGGGAGAGGGCGCCGCGCGATTGCGCATGCGCACTCGTGCGGGGAGCGGGGGCGGCCTTGGGGCGCCGGCAAGTTAAATCCGGCCCTGACCACAGGCAACTAACTACTCCGAAATGCCTTTCCACCGGCAACAATAGGAGTCCCCAATGGGAAGGCAGATTGCTTCGGCTTTCCAAAGTTGCACAAAGCAAATGCACATCTTAACCGTCTACTAACTGGCAAGGCCCTCTTGGCGTAACAGATACAGGTAGGAAGAAAGGGAAACTTACTCTGTGAGTACGGATTAAAGAACCTGGTCACCCATTTAGAAACGCCGCCGTTACGCTCGGCTCTCACCCGCACAATGGAATTGTAATTAATATTTGAGAAATCGCAATGAGTGGCGTTTGTGTGGCATATTCTTGTGTAATTCGTTCGTCTTTCCAGAGCCCTGAAAATGAAACTTAATGTCAGGTTTGTGGAGTCACAACACGGATAGTTCTTGCTTCTACTTAAAGGAACACTATACCCCCAGAATGAATACTTAACCAACAGATAGTTTATATTATGTTAAGTGACCTATTAAAAAATCTCACCAAACTGGAATATATATATCAGTAAATATTGCCCTTTTACATTCTTTCCCTTGAGCTGCCATTTAGTGATGGGCTGTGTGCTCCTTCAGAGATCAGCTGACAGGAAGTGACAGCTCTAACTGTAACAGGAAGTAGTGTGGGAGCAAAAGGCAGAACTCTGCCCATTCATTGGCTGATGGGGCCTAGCATGTATGTGTGCCTTGGCTTGTTTGTGTGCACTGTGCATCCTATGATCCCATGGGAAGTATCAAACCACAGCATGCCAAAAGGCCAATATTCCATCTCCTCCTGCTCTAGCCAATAGAAATGATGATCTTTACTGGAGGGAACTCAAGTTTTATGGGCAAATACTGTCATGGGAAAACATATGTTTTTCTCAAACCCATCAGGGGTTTGAGATCCAGCAGCCGATCAGCAGAACAATGGGAAGGGAGCAAGATAGCAGCTCCCAGTAGGTTTCAGAATAGCACTCAATAGTAAGAAATCCAAGTCCGGCTTGGGACTCCTCCAGTTACATGGGAGTAGGAGAAACAATAGGTTAGCTGAAAGCAGTTCTAATGTGTAGCGCTGGCTGAAAGCTCAGACTCAGGCACAATGCACTGAGATGGCGCCTACACACCAATATTACAGCTACAAATACATGTGTTGGTTCAAGAATAAAAGTTTAAATGGCAGAGGGAATTATTTGCTGTGTAAACAGTGTAATTTAGAAATAAAAAGTTCCCCATAAAAACCATGACAGTATCCCTTTAAAGCAAGTCATTTGTGCCTCAGTGGTTATTTGATATAAACCTCATTTTCCCATGCTTTGATTTCTACAGATAAATATAGATAAATCTTACAGCCTGTATTCCGCTGTGTAAGTGTAGGCCGCGCTTCCGCTGGCGACGGGAGGGTCCCACCGCAGGATGTTTTTGAAATTCACCGAATCCATCCGGACATTCTGTGGCTCGGGAACTCTTCCAAACACTGCACATCAACCAAACAGCAAGGGAGTTACCGAAGGGAAGTGGAACAATAATCAACCTTTTAATATTAATATGGAGCATAATAAGTGTAATCGTTCACCTTAAAATTAACTTTTAGTATGATATAGAGCTTGATATTCTGGGACAATTTGCAATTGGTCTTCACTTTCAGACTAAATGGTAATTTTTTGGGGCAGAGACAGTGACCAATATTTCCTACTGACAAAGTTCATCAAATAATGAGATATGTAACTGGGCGCTGTCACTGGGCACTGTCACTGGGCTGTCACTGGGCACTGTCACTGGGCTGTCACTGGGCACTGTCCCTGGGCGCTGTCACTGGGCGCTGTCACTGGGCGCTGTCACTGGGCTGTCACTGGGCGCTGTCACTGGGCACTGTCACTTGGCACTGTCACTGGGCGCTGTCACTGGGCGCTGTCACTGGGCGCTGTCACTTGGCGCTGTCACTGGGCGCTGTCACTGGGCGCTGTCACTGGGCTGTAACTGGGCGCTGTCACTGGGCATTGTCACTGGGCACTGTCACTGGGCACTGTCACTGGGCTGTCACTGGGCACTGTCACTGGGCTGTCACTGGGCACTGTCACTGGGCACTGTCACTGGGCTGTCACTGGGCACTGTCACTGGGCTGTCACTGGGCACTGTCACTGGGCTGTCACTGGGCACTGTCACTGGGCTGTCACTGGGCGCTGTCACTGGGCGCTGTCACTGGGCGCTGTCACTGGGCGCTGTCACTGGGCGGTCACTGGGCACTGTCACTGGGCACTGTCACTGGGCACTGTCACTGGGCGCTGTCACTGGGCTGTCACTGGGCGCTGTCACTGGGCGCTGTCACTGGGCGGTCACTGGGCACTGTCACTGGGCACTGTCACTGGGCTGTCACTGGGCTGTCACTGGGCTGTCACTGGGCACTGTCACTGGGCTGTAACTGGGCGCTGTAACTGGGCGCTGTAACTGCAGGGGGTGCAGGGACTGTGACTGCACCAAGGGAGCCCAGAATAATTTGCTCTCATTTAGTGGACAGAAGGGTCTGTTAATCCATCTATCTGTGGTTACTGGGACCAACAGCCCTGCCAAGTCAACTAATTCAAAAGATGTGTTATGTTGTGGGGGAGAGAATAACCATTCTATGGCTATATTTTTTTATTTAATTGAGGAGGATTTGGGAATTTTTGTGGATAACAAATTGAGCAGCTGTAGGCAGTGCCATTCTGTGGCTACTAAAGCAAATAAAGTGCTGCATAAAAAAGGGCATTGACTCAAGGGGGAAAAACAACTTTTGCCTCTTTATAGGTCCCTCATATTGAGTATGGAGTGCAGTTTGGGGCCCCAGTCAGGGCCATAGTTACATATAAGCACCCAAGAGCCTAAAGGTGGGAGCCCTCGAGTGCCTGTATAATAGATCCCCCCCCACCTCCACCTGGAAAGTTTCTGATGGAATCCGGCACTTGAGCTGGGGGGGGGGGGGGGGGGGGGGGGTGAGAGGGGTTGCTGTGTGCCACGGGCAGTGTGATGTCACTTGTACTGAAGTGATGTCACTTCCGCATCTGGGGGGGCTCATATTAAGGTCCAGTGCCCAAATACAGCACTCGCCCCAGTCCTTAAGAAGGATATTAATGAGCTGGAGAGAGTGCAGAGACTGCAACTAAACTGGTAAAGGGGATGGAAGATTTAAGCTATGAGGTGAGACTGTCGAGGTTGGGGTTGTTTTCTCTGGAAAAGAGGCGCTTGCGAGGGGACATGATTACTCTGTACAAGTACATTAGGGGGGATTATAGGCAGATGGGGGGGTTCTTTTCTCCCATAGAAAAGACTAATCAGAACTTCCATTGGAAGCAGTGTAGGTGGGGAATGCCCCGCGGATACCCAAGGCTATAGTGATCCCCAGATTCCAGCCATTTGGATGGAGTTCATGGCACTGGTTGGGCCGGAAATGCCCCTCACTGTCACCCCATGATTGTGAAAGATTTATTTTTGCTCTAAATTGAATTATTTAAACACTAAGCATTATTATACTTGAGGATGAAAAGAAGCCCCCCCCCCACATGATTCTGCCACCACTATACTTGTCACATTCAAGTTTTGCCCCCAAAAAGTACCTCTGACCCCCCCCCCCAAAAAAAAATGAGGGGCTCATTTATAAACACTAGTATTTGCACCAGGGCAGTAACCAATCATTGATTAGGGTTTTTTTTGTAGCCCTATGCAGGGCAATGAAGGCAAACATATGATTGGTTGCCATGGGTTACTGCCCAGGAGCAGATTTGCCCAGTGTTTATAAATGAGCCCCTCTGTCTTTTCTAAGAAATTTCCAACTACTGTTCAACTGAAACTCCCAGCACCTCCCCATGAGAGAGCAGCAATACAAACAGGGCTGCCAGTCCCACCCTCAGACAATACCTCCATGTTTGTTCCAAAGAGCTCACCTGGAATGGAGAGGGAGAGCAGCAGCAGCAGTGGCGGCGGGCAGCAGGGGCACATCGCTGGAATGGTACGTGCTCCGGCCTCTGCCAGGAACTGTGCCAGGAATGCCCCAAGCCGAGACTATCGACATGCTCACTTCCCCATCTCTATCAATAAGGAAGTGATACAGGAAAGAAGGGGAGGGGAGGAGACTGCCGAGAAGGCTGGGGCTGCACTCTGCACCCAACGACAGACACCCAACTCACGCCTGATTTTCTACAGAACTAGCATCTGTCTACTGATCAGCACGAGGGGGGGGGGGGGGTGTTGTTTAACCAGTTTCCCAGGGAGGTTTTCATAATCGCTGCTTTCGTTGGAAATGTGGAATTTCCACACTTGTTAGTCACACTCTCCTCATTAATGTGGCCTTCATATTAAAGGGGAAGTTCACCTTACAATGAACTTATTGTATAATTTAAGAAAGGGGTCTCCACCCAAAAGCTTTTTTTTTTTTTAAAGCAAAATGAAAGAAAATGTATTTCTTATCAATCTTACAACAGACACGACACATTTTCAGTGGTTTTGAAGCTATTGGTAAGTGTAATTGCAACGGAAAGCAGCGTTTCTGCCCCCTGACAAACTCTTGGTACAATGTAGTCGGCTTTCTTCCAGGTTGATCAGCTGCTACATTGTTTCCGGAGTCAGAATCAGCAGTGCAGAGAATATATTCAGACAGACAGAGACTACTTTCTAAAGCATTTACAAATAAGTTTAAATCCATCGGTAACACCTACTGGAAAGCTATTTTGATGTACAATAACCGCAAACACAGAGAATGTTGAATTGACGCATACTAGTGATGTGCGGGTCGACAAACACCCAACCATAACCCGCCCACTCCCGATACGCGCCCAACCCTAACCCGCCCACTCCCGATCCGCGCCCAACCCTAACCCGCCCACTCCCGATCCGCGCCCAACCCTAACCCGCCCACTCCCGATACGCGCCCAACCCTAACCCGCCCACTCCCGATACGCGCCCAACCCTAACCCGCCCACTCCCGATACGCGCCCAACCCTAACCCGCCCACTCCCGATACGCGCCCAACCCTAACCCGCCCACTCCCGATACGCGCCCAACCCTAACCCGCCCACTCCCGATACGCGCCCAACCCTAACCCGCCCACTCCCGATCCGCACCCAACCCTAACCCGCCCACTCCCGATCCGCACCCAACCCTAACCCGCCCACTCCCGATCCGCACCCAACCCTAACCCGCCCACTCCCGATACGCACCCAACCCTAACCCGCCCACTCCCGATCCGCACCCAACCCTAACCCACCCACTCCCGATCCGCACCCAACCCTAACCCACCCACTCCCGATACGCACCCAACCATAACCCGCCCACTCCCGATCCGCACCCAACCCTAACCCACCCACTCCCGATACGCACCCAACCATAACCCGCCCACTCCCAATCCGCACCCAACCCTAACCCACCCCCTTGGAACCATACCCTACGCGGCTTCTCCCCTGTATTTACAAACCTGTGCCTGACCTGCAATGATGTCACAAAAGGGGTGGGGCATACATATAAATACAGAAGCTGGAAGAGGCAGCCGGCAGCATTAGGTCATGGGTGGGCGAGTGGAAGAGCTCAACCTGAACCCGTCGTTAAATAATATAACTATGAGGCGCTTAATGAATGAATGGCGACTCAGAAATGGCGGGTCTGAAGGGGCTCAAGGATTTGTAGCCAAGGGGCTTACAGGGCGGCTCTAGCAGGAATCATTGCGGCTCGCTTCCCCCTGGGACAAACACTCCCCTAATGATCCCAAAGGTGGGCGCCAGCTGGTAATGGGGACTTGGGAAACTTTGCAATTGCATCAAAATGAAAAGGGCAAAAGGGAATGTGCTGTATCTGGCACCGCCCCCCAGTTACCAAACTGGCCCCCTTCCTTTGGTGATTGGTGCAGAGAACAACCACCCCCTCCTCTCCCATCAGTGTATTTTTTTTTTTAATATACAGGCACCAATGGCCTGGCCACCATAAGGCACGTGCCCACCCCTGCCAATATATAGATACGGCCTAGGTTATACACAGTGAAAGGCACCAGTTCCTGGCAGCCCAAATACATTATATACGGTGAGAGAGGGAGGGCAACAAAACCCTAAGGTAACTCTAATGCAGTGAGAAGCAGTGGCTCCCAGCAGCCATTTCTATACCACTTTATAATGGTTCCAGGCACCCGTAATCACTTTACTATTGTCAGTAACTTGCCCTTAGTAGGGGAACAGCCCCGCCACCGCCCCACTATCAGCCCCGCCATACAGGCTGCCAAGACAGACAGAGAGGGAATCAACACCAATATTTGGAAAATTTATAAAAGGAGAAATATTTTATTTGAAGTACATATTTCATGAATAAAAAAATAAAAAGTGAAAAGTGGAATTGCGGGGCAGCTGCCCAGCTGAGGTGCCTGAGAGCTTATACACATATATATATATACAATAATACTTTATATCAATATAAAGTGTGTGTTTGATCCCTGTGCAGAACCATGTTTTCAAACCTGATCCCGACCCAAAGCCGCGGCCCCGACCCACAT
This sequence comes from Xenopus tropicalis, assembly GCF_000004195.4. Taxonomy (NCBI): domain Eukaryota; kingdom Metazoa; phylum Chordata; class Amphibia; order Anura; family Pipidae; genus Xenopus; species Xenopus tropicalis. The sequence goes on from NC_030678.2 coordinate 14,758,747, forward strand.
TCCTACCTGCCTGACCTACAACTGCTTATCCTCAGCCCAACTCCTGGCCCACTGACTGCTATTAACCAGGAAGCGCTGACATCATCAGAAGTGGGCGGGGGTAGAAAAAAAACATGTTTGAAGGAGTAAAATATAGATCATATAAGAAATATATTTAAGGCCCGCAGCCCAAGCCACACAGGGTACCCACTTCTCCAGCAGGAAACCCGTGGGTCCCCGCCCCGCTGCAGGACTCTGGTGTGGGCCCATCTGGTTATTATTCTCTATGCATTGGCACGTCAACAAGGACGTAAAGTTCAACAAACTACTGGGCCCCTGTGTGTAATGGCGCTGAGTGACTCAGGGCCCCATTATTTCATCATTTATTTGGACCCGGAATGCAAGAAAACTTTTCAAGGGCCACCCTCTCATCCAGGACTTGGGCCACAACTACTATTGCCCCACATTGCTCCCACTTGCCCACAGGGGGCCCCACTTATCTGACCTATCAGAATTCCAGAATGCAGCAAACCTTCAGGTGCTGAGCTTCAGTTTGCCCCAAACTCACACACCTGCCCATCTGACCAATCAGAATGCCTCATTTCATAGTAACAGAAAAATTACAGAGCAGGGCATTTTTGCAAAGTAGAAAATGTATATTTAGGGATTTTCTAGGGTTCTGAGCTTGGCTTTGCTATCTGCCTCCAAACCTCATTGGCTGACCAATCAATGCCATGTCTCTGCCTGCTGAACTACCCCGGGCAGCGGCGGGTACCACAGCTAGTATATAGTGTATATTCACTACATTCATGTTTAGGTGCACCCCGGCATCATTTAATAGAAAGGGAGAAATGAAGAAGATCAAAACACTGGCCTGTAAATGGTTAAAAAAAAACTATACCTTGGTATAAAATGATCCCTGGGAGAAGCTGAAAATGAACAATGTGGCTAATGGCAGCTCCTGGGTCAGGAATCCTGAAGCTGAAACCATAAGGAATATGTACAGTACTGTGTGTGTGTAATATATATATATATATATATATATATACTGTATATCTATGAGATGGGAAGACAATACAGAAGATATAGGAATAATACACACTATAAGGACTTTAGGAGACACAGGTCTGAGAATGAGATCCTTATAGATACCCTATTTCTTATAATACTGACATTACAATGAGTTGTGTGACACCCCCAAGCATCATTTACAAGAATATATGACATGGAGTATTTGTGAATGTGATCATATTATTTATGCTATAAATATAGGATACAGTCGGCACATTTGCTCCAGTGAAAGTCCTTTATAATAAAATATATGGCTTAGTAAATAATAGGTAGCTAAGAAGGTCTTTGGCTGTAATCAACAGGTAGGCTCCATAATGCGCTCTTCAGCTGGGGGTTGGCTGCTTCCCCATGGGTAGGGTACAAGAGACTCAAAGAGAAGAATGATTGGCCCCCAGTAGTGTGTGCTAAGGAGATAAACAAATGTATGCAATTACAGGAATAGCAGTGAGAATCTGCTTGGGAATCTTGTATTTATCATAAAGCACCCAAGGGCCTGTACCTAGGGTGGCAGCATTAGACACCTATAGGGTGCCCGGCTCTTTTGCAATCAGAACATGCTTAGTACACCATATGCACCGATCATTGATGGATTTTTAGAAGAGTATATCAAATGGTGAGTTCTGTCTTTTTACCCACTGATAGATTTGCTTCCCACAGGAATGAACAGAACGTGGGGGTGAGTTGTTATGTATTAAGCTCTAAACTCACATTTTGATAAATCTGCACCTAAGAGTAATTATAGATCTGCGATAATGAGTAGTAATGAGACGGTGGGAAGGATTTCTATAGGTTAGGGGCTGTCACACAGGAAAGCCACCTCTGGGTACGGCCGCCTAACAGAAGTGGAAACTGTTACTCACTATCCAACAAACTGACCTTCTGTGGGTTATTTGGGACAGTCTGCTTCATGTCAATGAGACCTCACAAGTACAGCGCCTACAGCCTCAGCAACAGTGAGTCATGCAATGGAGACCAGCCTGCTGCCCAACCATCAGCCCAGCCCAGCCTTCTGCTGCCCAGCCATCAGCCCAGCCCAGCCTTCTGCTGCCCAGCCATCAGCCCAGCCCAGCCTTCTGCTGCCCAGCCATCAGCCCAGCCCAGCCCAGCCTTCTGCTGCCCAGCCATCAGCCCAGCCCAGCCTTCTGCTGCCCAGCCATCAGCCCAGCCCAGCCTTCTGCTGCCCAGCCATCAGCCCAGCCCAGCCTTCTGCTGCCCAGCCATCAGCCCAGCCCAGCCTTCTGCTGCCCAGCCATCAGCCCAGCCCAGCCTTCTGCTGCCCAGCCATCAGCCCAGCCCAGCCTTCTGCTGCCCAGCCATCAGCCCAGCCCAGCCTTCTGCTGCCCAGCCATCAGCCCAGCCCAGCCTTCTGCTGCCCAGCCATCAGCCCAGCCCAGCCTTCTGCTGCCCAGCCATCAGCCCAGCCCAGCCTTCTGCTGCCCAGCCTTCAGCCCAGCCCAGCCTTCTGCTGCCCAGCCTTCAGCCCAGCCCAGCCTTCTGCTGCCCAGCCTTCTGCTGCCCAGCCTTCTGCTGCCCAGCCTTCTGCTGCCCAGCCTTCTGCTGCCCAGCCTTCTGCTGCCCAGCCTTCTGCTGCCCAGCCTTCTGCTGCCCAGCCTTCTGCTGCCCAGCCTTCAGCCCAGCCTTCAGCCCAGCCTTCAGCCCAGCCTTCAGAGAGGTGATTCCCAAATAATTTTTTTTAAAAAAGGTTCTGGATAATCTATTTAAGAGTTGGAAGACACAATGTTAATAAAGATTGAGGCGCACACTAATGATAGGGGGCATTTGGCCAGCGAGCTAAGGCAGTACAAGAGAGGGCAGGCTAGGGTGCACATTTTCAGGTAAAACACTGCTTGGCAATCGCTCTTGCAGGTATTTTACACTCGGACTCCTTAGGAAAAGGCTGAGGGGGAAAGTATGGCTGCTGAAACATGATATAAAAAGGCTGAACTACTTCACTCCCCATAATCACTAAAATCTGTAAAAATGTGTCCAAAAACATGTTCTATCCATGAAAACAACTAAAAGTACAAAACAGCAATCATTAAGGTAAAAATGGTCCTAATAAGAATACGTAGCACCACAAACAATAGCAGCGCTGTCCCGGGGGATCAGCCGGCGCCACAGAGCTCACAATCTCACGTTTGGCCGACCGAGGCGCAAGAGATTAAAAGGTTGATTCACTAAAGGTCGATAAGCGCTATTGCATGCTTTTTTGAGTTAAAATTGACGCGAAAAAAAACATGATTCGCTAAAGTATTATCGCATGCGTTAAGTCGCATATCGCAACTTTGCAGGGAAACGGTAATTTTCAGAGCAGTAGTTTTACAAGTAATGCTGTGTATGGCCAATATGGCGTGCGGTTTTTTGCACACGGCGACAGTTTGTGCGTGCTGCGTTGATTAGCGCGTGTTGCGTCAAATACTGCACAAAAATAGTCTTCGCGACTTCAATAACGCACACAGCATCGCGTCTAAATTAACGCAAGTATGCTTTTAGTGAATCGTGCGTTAAGACGCAAAAAATTAGAAGCGATAACATTTTTAACGCATGCTATAAATAGCGCACGTTTTATCGCACCTTAGAGAATCGGCCCTTAAGTCACTTGCCCAAGGCCAAAGACACAGAAGGAATCCAGGGAGTCACAATCCAACAACGTTACATTCCCTAATTCTGTAAGTGCGGCAACTCTGCATTCGGCACAATGCCCTTTTCTTAAGTGCTATGATCCGATTTCCTGACAACAAATGAAAAAAAAAATTAAATAAATAAAAAAAAAATGTTTTTTTTTGCTGTAATTCCTCTTATATATAAAGGACACATACAGGCACCTGAGGGCTTGTACATAGGGTGGCCCTAGGGAGCCTATTTAATCTCTATTTTTTTTTTTTTTTTTTAATAAAAACCCTCCCCCAGCCGCCAACAGATGCTTCCTGGCCGAATCCAGAGGTGGAGCTGAGGGGGTGGGAGTTTCCACTGTGATTGGCGGCACAAGACGTGACTCCTGCAAGCTAGGGTGGCACCTAATCCCTGCCTTCCGGGTATCCCATGAGCCCAGTCAGACTTTCAGACATCCCCTATAGAGTTCAATGCTGCTCATGCCCCCGATACCTGCGGGCACTGCCAGCTGGAAGGCCGGTGACCCAGTTTTAAAATCGGTTCAAATAATACTGAAATAATACACTGCCCAGGCCCCCAGGCACTTGCAATCCCATGACTGCGCAGTTCATATTTGGGACAAACACAAAAGGAAGGGACCGGGCAGAATAACAATCCGTGTGGTTGATCCCCACAGGATCAGTAATAACCCGCTCTCCGAACTCCAGCAGAGCTCATCGACTCATATAATCTGAAGCAAAGAGTCTCTCTGTCTCCTCTGCCCCAGAATCTGCATCACTCTCATCTGAGGTACCCGCTTCCTCCGAACTGCCCTCCCCCGAAACTGGCACCCTGCAAGCACCCAGGTTTAGTATATTAGTATTGAGCCTGAGATCATGGGGACCCTGAGGGACATCGGGTGCATCCCCGGCCGCTTTATCTACTTGTTCCTCTATGGGGGGCGTCTGGTTTTTGCAGTCTGTCCCCAGAACTTCTGGATTTCCCACAGACACAGAGTTCAAATTGATGTTGAAGAAGACCCCGGCACTGTTTAACAGCATGGGGCTTGGGGAGGGGGTATCAGTCGCCTGGGGCAGTTCTGAACCAGAGGCAACGCTCTCACAGAGATCCAACAGCGGTTCCTTTGGAATTCCCTTCTCAGCAGAACTACAGTCTTGCCCACTGGATTCAACAGAGGAGGAAACAGCCGAGCTCTCCCCTTCGCTGGAGTCATTCTGAGCACTGTCCAGAACCATATTCCTTTTGGCGTATCCTTGCCCGCACATTCCCCTATCACTATCACTGCGCTCCTCCTGCTCAGTATTACTGAGTATTTCTATGGGCGCAATCTGTGCAGAGCTGTCGTATTTCTCCGTATTTCTATCCATGCTCACCGATGCTGGAAAGGATTTCTAGATATTAAACACAAAGATAAAAAGAAAAACTGAATGCACTTTCTTTGTCTGTTTAAAAACAACTATTGGTGCCCACCCCTTGGAAAGAAGCATCTGCAATGAGCTGCAATTTCAGTATATAAGTAGGGTGGGTATTACACCAATGAGTCCTAGTTATGAGCTAAGGGGGCCCAGCCTGAAGGCCAGTTAGGGGGGGATTTGGGGTGAGTGCTTATTTGTGCCCTGGGTACCCCTGGAACTATAGCAGGGTGACTGTTACCCCAATGTTTCTATATATCTGTAACCTTGTTATGGGCTAAGGGGGCCCAGCCTGAAGGCCAGTTAGGGGGGATTTGGGGTGAGTGCTTATTTGTGCCCTGGGTACCCCTGGAACTATAGCAGGGTGACTGTTACCCCAATGTTTCTATATATCTGTAACCTTGTTATGAGCTAAGGGGGCCCAGCCTGAAGGCCAGTTAGGGGGAGATTTGGGGTGAGTGCTTATTTGTGCCCTGGGTAACCCTGGAACTATAGCAGGGTGACTGTTACCCCAATGTTTCTATATATCTGTAACCTTGTTATGAGCTAAGGGGGCCCAGCCTGAAGGCCAGTTAGGGGGAGATTTGGGGTGAGTGCTTATTTGTGCCCTGGGTACCCCTGGAACTATAGCAGGGTGACTGTTACCCCATCCATCCCTCCTCCCATTCTCTCCCTAGATGCAGTTTTTAGGCTAATTGGGAATAAATCACAATTTAATTAAACTCTTTTATCCACCTTTCCCTGAACACATGAAACAAACACAAAACAACCACATGTAAGAGTGATATAAAGGTGTACAGAAACATACCAAAACTCTGGGGAAAAACCCCCAACTCATGCAAATGTACCCGGCTCTGTCGAGTGCAAACAGTACACACACTAATCCAATCAGTATTAGGATGGCAACGACAACAGCAATAACATATGGAGGCTGGAAATCTGCGGAGAGAAACAGAACAATACTTATAGGGATTTCACATTAGTATCTCACTAGCCTGCTGACTGGAAGTGTTCAGAAACGTTGTTGCAGCGATCCTGCAGGTTAAGGGGAAATGGCACGCACAATGGTTCTGGAAGCTTTGTTTCCTAGTGTTTAATAGCTCCAACAACCCATAAAATCACATGTGTCACTGCCTTAATATCCAGGATCTTTCTATCCCTGTGGGAAGTGACAGGAGGAAGGTGGCCAGCCTGCTAGTTGAATAATGGCTGCTAAGCAAAGGCTAAAACTGCCACTGGAGAAAGTTAACACCTTCCCGGGAGCTTAGATAATAAAGTAAAAAGAACTGTACATATCATGATTCTGTTATATAGCGGTGACATATAGGGCAGTACTGTACATTATATATCAGTCCTATCAGCCCCTGCCCCAGTGGAGTTTGTACATTCAGCTCCTCTAGGAAAAGGAAGGATATAAGGGCTCTGGTACACGGGGAGATTAGTCGCCCGCGGCAAAACTCCCTGCTCGCGGGCGACTAATCTCCCCGAGTTGCCTTCCCTCTGCCATCCCACCGGCGAACATGTAAGTCGCCGGCGGGATGGCAGACGCGGCGGCGCGATTTCGCGCAAATCGCCGAAAAAGACTCGCGAGGCTTTTTCGGCGATTTCCCGAAATCGCCTCGCCGCGTCTGCCATCCCGCCGGCGACTTACATGTTCGCCGGTGGGATGGCAGAGGGAAGGCAACTCGGGGAGATTAGTCGCCCGCGAGCAGGGAGTTTTGCCGCGGGCGACTAATCTCCCCGTGTACCAGAGCCCTAAAGGCCCTTTACCTCTCATTATTCACAGGCGGCCTATAGACAGCAGCAACACAGATATTCTTAGAATAAAAAGGATTATGTATTTGTTTTATTTTTATTTCTAGCTGAGGGGAGATGTCTAACACGCTGATGCCTTACCATGAGTTTCCTCAGTGACGACACATTTCAAGGCAGAAGGGATAATCTTGCCACGGGTATTCACAGAAGCCGATACGTTTACGGATACGCAGAAATTCGTGTTCGGGGGCAAATTGCTTTCCACATAAGGCAGTTCTTCTTTATAGGTCACATTCTCAAAATCTATGAGTTTCTATGAGAAGGAGAGCAAAGGCAGTTGGTAAGGTGTCTCTCTGGCCCCCTCATACACATCAAGCAAAGTGCTGCATGGAGCCATTCAGTTATGGGAGAGGGTTTGCTTATTCTCTAGCAGGGTCGGACTGGGCCAGCGGGACACTGGGAGAAAAGCCGGTGGGCCCCGCCTACCTAGGACCATGACCTGGCTGGGATGTGTGGGCCCACCCTTCCTGCTGGCCAGAATCTCTGGGCACCCCCCCTTCTCCATCATATTTAAGCTGCTGCAATTTTCAGGAGGTGAGAGCAGATTCACATTGTTGGGGCAAGAATCTGCGATGGGGCATGGGGGGTAAAGATAATGCATGGGGGGGAATTCACAACAGGGGTGACAGTGGGGGGGCCCTGGACAACCTCTGTCACTGTTCACTATGCCAGGTATGCCCAAGTGTGCCCATTTGTGAGGAGTCAAAGAAAGCAGGATAAACAACTGATACTGCTGCAGTTAACCCGTTACCTGTGGATCACGGACATGGTTATAGATCAGGGGGTAGCACTACAGGTACCTTAAAGAAGAAGTAAACCTTTTTTTTCTATCTTTAAAATTACTCTTAACAATCCCCAGCATAACATACCTTAGTCCCTGCATTAAGTCTGATCTGGGTTCTGACTTATAAGTTTAAATCTCTAGCTCCTTTCCTCTACTTCCTGGTACAGTGTGAAGCCCCGCCCCCTCTTCCTGCTGAGCTCTCCTTATCTCTTTGACTACAGGATAGTCGAAGAGGGGAGCCTTCTGGGCATGGCTGACATGCCTTTCTGGATAACAGGTCCCACACCTGTATTACATAAGGGTTCCAGAACATGATAATGAAGGCTATGGCCTGACAAGTCCCTCACAACTGTTCCATGCCAAAAAGTCGAAAAAGAAAAGATTTTATGGTTAAATTGCAGTAAATGAAGTGTACCTGGTTGCCTTGCCAACGCTTAATACTGTAAGTTACTAATGGGTAGACACGATCATGCAGCATGGAAGGGGCTCCCTTAAAGTAGGATATCGGAGCCCGGATATGAACGGTCACGTTGCAGCCTTGGGCAGATATATTAACCAGCGGGGGACCCAGGTCGGCTACAGAGGAACACAAAGATTACTGGCACACAATGATTCTCACTTTGCAGTAAGGGCAATGTACTTCAACAAGAAAAAAAAAAGATAAAGTTGGGCATGACATCACTTCTGGTTAAGTCACAGGGGGGGGGGGGGGGTAAAAAATACTCCAGACCCCCCGACCATCGGGCTGATCTGATCTTTGCGCCCCGGTCCAACAAGCAGATCATAATAGGGGCCTGTGCAATCAGTGGCATAATACGGTCCTTGTCTGATGCCTACCCAATAGATATCCGAGTGGGTTGCTGGCTTGGCAGTGCCATTTTGGGAGCCAATGCATGTCTCGGTATGGCCAGCTTAACTCTGCACCCAATAGTATATGATATGGAAAGATCTACAAAGTCAATAAAAAATGATTCTGCTGAACCTGAACTTTATTTAATTCCAGTTTCAGAGCCATTTAAGTTTTTATAAACTGCCAATATAATACATTTTTTAACAACAGCACCACCTGCTGGTTAGTTTCTGTGACTGTACAGCCAAAGATCAGAAGCCTCTTCCTGAGCACAGCAACACTTCTTTTTTTGTTTTCCTTCTGGTGTATCTCTCTGACTCTACAGTTACAGGAACTGACCAGCAGGTGGCAAATTGATACAAAATTCCTAATATGTAACTATATTTTTTTTTATATAGCATTATGTTATAGCTATGTTTGCAGCAGTGTACAGCAGAACAATAAATTTATATATTAATTAAATTGTGTCTCAACCCTTTCTCCTTGTAGATTGTAAGCTCTTTTGGGCAGGGCTCCCTTCCCCTCCTGTATCGGTTATTGATTGCTTTATATGTTACTCTGTATGTCCAATGTATGTAACCCACTTATTGTACAGCGCTGCGGGATATGTTGGCGCTTTATAAATAAATGTTAATAATAATAATAATAATAAATCAATAAAATAAACAAACGGGGTCATTACAATCAGAGGTACAAATAAATACAAAGTACAGTTTCATTAAAGATTGCCCAGAGGATGGAAGTCCCTGCGCCGTATTGCTTACAATCTAAATTTTCATAAATAGCAGTAAAATAAAAAATAATAATCAATTTAAATTGCAAAAAAATGCTTAAAAAAGCACCTCAAGCAATTTTATATTCATTTTTTAAGGTTAATGGAATAATAGGGTATTTGTTTTACAAAAGGAAATGACAGACAGTACAAAGCCTATGTGGGACAATACTTACTACTGTATAAGGGACTGAATTTTGCCGAGGTTGTTGCACTGGAAATCTCATTATGAGTAAAACTGACGACTCGCGCTATGTAATCTGCACTTATATCTGTAAAATAATCCGTCAGGTCACAGCGCTGCTCAGTGATATTGGCGCAAGTGGAGACATCAGACCAATTTCTGCGCCTATTAAGAAAAGCAAGAATGAGAAGCTGGGGGCATTAAACATACTGGTACTGCATTTATACTGCCGTGTGTTCTGGGGACATTAAACATACTGGTACTGCATTTATACTGCTGTGTGTTCTGGGGGCATTAAACATACTGGTACTGCATTTATACTGCCGTGTGTTCTGGGGACATTAAACATACTGGTACTGCATTTATACTGCCGTGTGTTCTGGGGACATTAAACATACTGGTACTGCATTTATACTGCCGTGTGTTCTGGGGGCATTAAACATACTGGTACTGCATTTATACTGCCGTGTGTTCTGGGGGCATTAAACATACTGGTACTGCATTTATACTGCCGTGTGTTCTGGGGACATTAAACATACTGGTACTGCATTTATACTGCCGTGTGTTCTGGGGACATTAAACATACTGGTACTGCATTTATACTGCTGTGTGTTCTGGGGGCATTAAACATACTGGTACTGCATTTATACTGCCGTGTGTTCTGGGGACATTAAACATACTGGTACTGCATTTATACTGCTGTGTGTTCTGGGGGCATTAAACATACTGGTACTGCATTTATACTGCCGTGTGTTCTGGGGACATTAAACATACTGGTACTGCATTTATACTGCCGTGTGTTCTGGGGGCATTAAACATACTGGTACTGCATTTATACTGCCGTGTGTTCTGGGGACATTACACATACTGGCACTGCATTTATACTGCTGTGTGTTCTGGGGGCATTAAACATAAAGCTGGTACGCCATTTATACTGCTGTGTGTTCTGCGGGCAACATATCCAAATATAGTCTGAAAATCTCTGCCTTAATATGCTGCCTGAATAGAAATGTTCCCATATGCTGACTCTTATATGTAAAGCTGTATTTGAAGTCTTAAAAAAGAAGCCAATGAGGAAGCCAGTTCTGTTTGCCTCTTTTCCAGGGGTACAGAATGCTGGCTTTCTGTTGTTAGGCTACATCATACAAACTGGGGCATTATTACTACAATATAAACTGAAGACTATGGGCACACAAGGTATACAAGTCTGACCAGAAAATGGCTGCTGGTGATGTACATTATTAGGTCCAATCCCCGACTGGCTGGGGAACTTTCTGTGAATGTATTTGTACCCACATCAAAGTAGATACTGCAGAACTACAAATCCCAGACAAAGAAAGGCAGCAGGGAGTGCAGCTACAAGTACAGTAACTGAGCGGTATACACAGAACAGTACTAGGAATGGGCTACCTGTGGGCCTTCAAATAACTGTTTAATTACAACTCCCAGCACCTCAGTTGTCAACATGATTTAAACAGCTGCCAGCGTGTGTGTAACCAGTCCCCTTAGTACCAAAGCGTACTCACCGCCACAGTGTATATTGCACCCTGTAGGAGACGAGAGAGTTATTGTTGTTGTCCTCCCATGTCAGTATGTGCTGGAAATTAGCAGAATGGATCTGGACATTCTCCGGACTCCTCAGCGCAGCCAGAACTACAAAAGAAAAAAAAGCCGTATTTATAGGCATGGCTGATTCATGCAACAGTAACAGAATTTTTTATTAAAAGGAAAACTCCAATTTTCGAACCAAAATTTGTTAATTTTAGCCTTCTTCCAATGAACGTTCGAATATTGATTGTACGTTAAAATGCAAAGATCTAAAACCAACATTCAGCCTGAAATTGTAGGATAAAGCAAATCGTATTCTGAACATCCGATAGTCACACACACAATAAATGCGCAGACTGTATCGATATCCGACTAAAATGTACCAACCTGTCCGATCGACTGAATGACTGATTGCCATGGTATGAAAATTACTGGGATTTTATCGGTGCGTGTATGGCCAACTTAAAACATTGATGGTACAAACTACATAAAGGTTCTACATAACCCACAATGCATTGCACTATTCCTTTCCTTGGGAGGAGGCAGGCTGAAGGCAGGCTGAGGACAGGCGACTACTGTTACATTTTATTTGAGGCACAAAGTAGCCAGCCAGATCAGCAGGGGAACAACTAAACCCAAACTGCAACTTTTCTAAATTGTCACCCCTTTTTTTTTGCGACTTTTAGCGCTAAAAATCTGAATTGGGGAACAGAACAGAATTGTGCAATAGAATTGGGCAGGTTCTCCAATTTAAAGATAGTTGCATACTGGGAGATCTGGGGAGCTGCAGTGTTGCTATGTAGCCCAGCACACCCAGAAAGAAACCCACAAACAGGGTTAGAGATGGGCCAGCGGGACACTGAGAATAAACCCGCTGGCCCAGAACCGATCCGTGCTTGGCCCTCAGGGGCCCGTCGGTCCCCCTCTCCCGAAGTGCCTAAGTATGCGCACTCGGGGAGGGGGTTGGGTGGGGATCACCCTCCCTTGGTGGGGTGCAGGCCTCTGCGGTGGCAGCCCCGGTGGCCCCTGCACCCCCAAGTCTGACCCTGCCCACAAAACACCTTTCGTTGCAAGCACCCCCAAAAATTACAGGTTCTTTCAAGAGATTCTCATAGGGGTGAATAGGGCTGCTGCTGCGTTTGGGCTACTAGAAAAGCTGCTGGCGAAATGCCCCCAATTACTCCACGTGCCACTGCCCTAACTAAAGGGACAAACAGTTCTATCCTGTCCAGTAAGACGCGCACAGCATTCAGATCTCAGGGAGCGAACTACACAATTGTGCCAAGTTGGCAACGCTTCCAAATGTGCTAAAGGTGCAGCAGGGGACCCCAATTCATCTATTCTATATACATGATCATCGGTGACTTCTAATATCCATATATTTTACAATGCGGGGCAAATGAGAGATTGAAATATGTATAGTTGAGGGCTCACATAGAAAGATAATTAATAAAAAAAAAAAAAGTAACAATAAAACTGGGTCAGTGACCCCAATTTAAAAGCTAGGAAGAGGCAGAAGACGACGGCAACTAATAAATTATAAATATATACAGGTATGGGATCCCTTATCTGGAAACCCATTATCCAGAAAGTTCCAAATTACAGAAATACTGTCTCCCATAGACTCCATTTTAATCAAATAATTCAGAATTTTAAAACGGATTTCCTTTTTCTCTGTAATAATAAAACAGTACCTGTACCTGATCCCAACTAAGATATAATTACCCCTTATTGGGGCAGAACAGCCCTATTGGGTTTATTTAATGGTTAAATGATTCCCTTTTCTCTGTAATAATAAAACAGTACCTGTACTTGATCCCAACTAAGATATAATTACCCCTTATTGGGGGCAGAACAGCCCTATTGGGTTTATTTAATGGTTAAATGATTCCCTTTTCTCTGTAATAATAAAACAGTACCTGTACTTGATCCCAACTAAGATATAATTACCCCTTATTGGGGGCAGAACAGCCCTATTGGGTTTATTTAATGGTTAAATGATTCCCTTTTCTCTGTAATAATAAAACAGTACCTGTACTTGATCCCAACTAAGATATAATTACCCCTTATTGGGGGCAGAACAATCCTATTGGTTTTTTTTAATGGTGAATAGTAAAGTGAATAGTGAAGATAGGGCTGGGCGATATACCGTTTAATACCGAATACCGGTGTTTTTTTTTTTTTTTTAAAACTATATTCATTTTTCAGATACCGCAATACCGGGGTGTCAGGGTACTCACCCGTGCGGCCCGGTCTTGTGTGCCTCCTTGTGTACGTACATGTCAAAGTGTGCACGTCCGTGACGCGCTGACGGCGCCGGTTCTGCGCATGCGTAGGGGGTATTTAAAGCTATCAAACGCCTCCTCCTGTGCTATGTTGTCTGCGGCCTTGCCTGGGAAACTAAGCCTGCCTGATTTACCTTACGACTTTCTGTTGCCGATCCTTCGCTTGCCTGACTCTGATTTTCAATACTGCAGTAATTATTCTCTAATTTATTAGGAAATGGGGTTAACACCTAATCATGCATGGAAAAAAAAAAAAATACCGTCAAATACCGTGACACCGATATAATTTTGAAAAATACCGTGATATAAATTTTTGGTCATACCGCCCAGCTCTAAGTGAAGACCAACTGCAACATTGCTAGGAACAGGTCATTCTATAACATACTAAAAATTTACTTTTTAGGTAAAATGTAGCAATCATCTTTGTTTTTTACCCAAAATGCAGTGTCTTTTCATAATTGCATCTGCCACAAAACTGTGCACTAGTTAGTAAATAACGTGCACCCAAAGGAAACATGCAAAGGGGACCCGGAGTATACTTTGTAGGGGGAGGACCCTGGCAGGAGAGGGGGGGGTACTTATATCCGTACTCCTTGTGCCCTAGCTGCCACCGCTAGTTATTTTAGGGTCGTGCAATGCTGAGCGAGGGAAATACACAGATGTGATTGTGTAAGGCTCCGCACCACTTCCACCGAGACAAAGTCACGAGCGCTTGACTAACAGAAACAGACATTTCCTGAGTTGCCAAAAACATTGCTCTAAATTTAAAAAAATATTCTGCTGCGTGCAGGCTAAGTATTAATGGCGTATCATCTCCTATAATTCATTCCGTGCCACTGAGGGACATGCAGCCCATAAAGGCTGGAAAGCAGTACATGTATTCAGTAGTCAGGCAAGCAGCGCGCAGAAAAATCCACATGGCGAACAAAACACTTATCAGCCAGTTGGGTAGGCCCGTCGGAGGGCCCCATACATGGGCCGATCAGGCAACGACTAGGAGAGAAGAAGCCAAATCGGCAACTAAAATCCGCCCTTGTATGAGCACCTTAAAGGTCAAGTCTACCCAAAACATTTTTTTGACTAATAAAAGAAAACATAATAGAAGTATAGGATCCCTTATCCGGAAACCCGTTATCCAGAAAGTTCCGAATTACGGAAAGCCCGTCTCCTATAGACTCCATTTTACTCAAATAATTCAGAATTTTAAAACGGATTTCCTTTTTCTCTGTAATAATAAAACAGTACCTGTACTTGATCCCAACTAAGATATAATTACCCCTTATTGGGGGCAGAACAGCCCTATTGGGTTTATTTCATGGTTAAATGATTCCCTTTTCTCTGTAATAATAAAACAGTACCTGTACTTGATCCCAACTAAGATATAATTACCCCTTATTGGGGGCAGAACAGCCCTATTGGGTTTATTTAATGGTTAAATGATTCTCTTTTCTCTGTAATAATAAAACAGTACCTGTACTTGATCCCAACTAAGATATAATTACCCCTTATTGGGGCAGAACAGCCCTATTGGGTTTATTTAATGGTTAAATGATTCCCTTTTCTCTGTAATAATAAAACAGTACCTGTACTTGATCCCAACTAAGATATAATTACCCCTTATTGGGGGCAGAACAGCCCTATTGGGTTTATTTCATGGTTAAATGATTCCCTTTTCTCTGTAATAATAAAACAGTACCTGTACTTGATCCCAACTAAGATATAATTACCCCTTATTGGGGGCAGAACAGCCCTATTGGGTTTATTTCATGGTTAAATGATTCCCTTTTCTCTGTAATAATAAAACAGTACCTGTACTTGATCCCAACTAAGATATAATTACCCCTTATTGGGGGCAGAACAGCCCTATTGGGTTTATTTAATGGTTAAATGATTCTCTTTTCTCTGTAATAATAACACAGTACCTGTACTTGATCCCAACTAAGATATAATTACCCCTTATTGGGGCAGAACAGTCCTATTGGGTTTATTTAATGGTTAAATGATTCCCTTTTCTCTGTAATAATAAAACAGTACCTGTACTTGATCCCAACTAAGATATAATTACCCCTTATTGGGGCAGAACAGTCCTATTGGGTTTATTTAATGGTTAAATGATTCCCTTTTCTCTGTAATAATAAAACAGTACCTGTACTTGATCCCAACTAAGATATAATTACCCCTTATTGGGAGCAGAACAGCCCTATTGGGTTTATTTCATGGTTAAATGATTCCCTTTTCTCTGTAATAATAAAACAGTACCTGTACTTGATCCCAACTAAGATATAATTACCCCTTATTGGGGGCAGAACAGCCCCATTGGGTTTATTTAATGGTCAAATGACCTTAGTTACCAGGGAGAGGTTTAAATGAAAGACTGGTATATGAATAGGAGAGGGCATTGATAGAAAAACAAGTAAAAAAAAGTAACAATAACAACTAGAAAGGGAAGTTTGAGAACAAACTTCATGTTGGGTTGAAAAACATGAAGTCACTGAATGGGCTCTGCCCACTTTCTCTAACCTTGGACCACAGTTATACAGTAAAAACCACTGTGCAAAGTTTGGGGACCCTGGTTTCAATAGTGTCTGCATGGCAGCAACTTAAATTTCCCCACTGAAAGTCAACGACATCTGATTGGCGGTTGGTGGCTCCACCCCCTTTTTCTAACCTGGAACTGCAGTTATCCAGTGACTAACTCTGCAAAGTTTAGGGGCCCTAGAATTAATAGTTATAGAATGGCAGCAATTAAAATTTAAACCAATAAAAGTCAATAGGTGAATTGTGATTGGTGGCTCCGCCCACTTTTTCTAACCTTGAGTGGAAGTCACCCAGTGACAAACAGTGGGCACCCTGGCATAAATAGTGTGAGAATTACAGCATTTTAAATTTAAACCAATAAAATTGAATGGATGAAATCTGATTGGCTTTTAGTGGCCCAACCTACTTTTCCTATTTTTGAACTGCAGTCCCCCAGTGACCAACTTTGCAAATTTTGGGGACTCAGGCATAAACATTGTGAGGCTGACAGCATTTTACACTTCACCATTGAAAGTAAATAGGTGAAATGTTATTGGCTGTTGGTGGCTCCACCCACTTTTTTTCTAAATTTGAATGGCAAATACCCAGTGACTAACTCTGGAAACTTTAACAACCCTGGAATTAATATTTAAATAATGGCATCAGTTTAAATATAAACCAATGAAATCTAATGGGTGGAAATGGATTGGCTGTTGGTGGCTCCTCCCACTTGTTTGGGAACCCTGACATAAATAGTGTGAGCAAAGCAACATTTTAAATATAAAAAAAAAAAATTCAATAGGTGAAGTCTGATTGGCTGTTGGTGGCTCCACCCACTTTTTAAAACCTAAAAATGCAGTTCCCTAGTGACCCTGTTGTTAATACTGTGAGAATGGCAGCAGGTTGAATTTCCCATTGAAAATCAATAGGTAAAATCTGATTGGCTGTTGTTGGCTCCACCCACTTTTTCTAACTCTGAACTGCAGTTACCAGGTGACTAGCTCTGCAAAGTTTGGAGACCATAGTATTAATATTTAAAGAATGGCCGCAGTTTAAATTTTAGACATATCAAGTCTATAGGTGATATCTAATTGGTTTTTGTTGGCCCCACCCACTTTTCTAAACTTGGAACATAATCACCTAGTGACAAACTGTGCACAGTTTGGGGACCCTGACATTAAACATGTGAGAATGGCAGCAGTTAAAATTTTCCCACTGAAAACAATGAAAGAAATGTGATTGGCTTTTGGTGGCCCCGCCCACTTTTTCTAACCTTGAGTACAAAGTCACGCAGTGACTGACAACTCTGGCATCAAACCAATAAAATTCAATAGGTGAAATCTGATTGGGTGGCCCCGCCCACTTTTTTCAAACCTAAAACTGCAGTCCCCTAGTGACCAACTGTGAAAAGTTTGGGGACCCTGGTGTTAATATTGTGAGAATGGCAGCAGGTTGAATTTCCCCATTTAGAGTCAATAGGTAAAATCTGATTGGCTGTTGGTGGCTCCACCCACTTACAAAAATACAAAAAACCTTAAATGCGTAGTCACCCAGTGTCTGACTATGCAAAGTTTGGGAAGCCTGGCAACAAACCAATAAAAATCAATAGGTGAAATCTGATTGGTTGTTGGTGGCTCCGCCCACTTTTCAAAACTAAAATTGCAGTCCCCTAGTGACCAACTGTGAAAAGTTTGGGGACCCCGGTGTTAATTCTGTGAGAATGGCAGCAGGTTGAATTTCCACATTGAAAGTCAATAGGTAAACTCTGATTGGCTGTTGGTGGCTCCGCCCACTTTTTCTTACCTTGAACCACAGTTACCTGGTGCCTAACTCTGCAAAGTTTGGGGACCCTGGTGTTATTACTGTGAGAATGGCAGCAGGTTGGATTTCTGCCAAGTCAATAGGTAAAATCTGATTGGCTGTTCACATCTCCGCCCACTTTTGGGCATCCAGCAATCATCATATTTTCATTCAGGCTGACCCCATGACTGTGTGATTCAAGTTTGGGGAGTGTAGCCTCAAAGCTGTAAGATTGGCAGCAGTTTCAATTTCCCCATTAAAGTCAATGATTAAAATTTGATTGGCTGTTGTTGGCCCCTCCCACTTTGGGGTCATCCAACAAATGTTGCTGCTTCATTTGGGGTGACCCCATTATTATGTTATTCAAGTTTGGGGGCTGTAGCTTCAAAGCTGTAAGTGTGGCAGCAGTTTGAAAATCTTCCCTGTCAAAGTCAATGGGAAAATTGGGGGGTTCGGAGCGGCGCCACAGAAAGACGGGGGGCTGGATCGCTTAGAAAAGCACAAGCAACCTGCTCCGCTATAGGGCGAAGATGTGTGGGGAGTTTGGGTATTGTACCCCTAAAACTGTAGGAGGAGTAGCGTTTAGAAAATGGGGGGCGCTAAGAATAAGAAGAAGAAGAAGAAGAAGCGGAAGAATAAGCTAAAGTCGAAGAACAGTATGTTGGGGTTTTCAACCCAACATAATAACACTGGAGCCTCACAGAGCAATAGTTTTCTGGCTGCCGGGGTCAGTGACCCCTATTTGAGTTGGAAGAATTTAAAGACTATACAAAATACATACTGAAGACCAATTAAAAGGTTGCTCAGAATTGTCTATTGTATAGCTTGTTAAAAGTTAACTTAAAGGTGACCCGCCCCTTTAATATATAGGGACAGAGACAAGAGGTGTTGGAAGGGTTACTGACTGCTCTGCATTTACTGTCATGGGAAAACATGCAGCAGCTATCTGGTGGCTAGGGTCCAAATTACCTTAGCAACCAGGGAGTGGTTTGAATGAGAGACAGATAAATGAATAGGAGAGGGCCTGAATAGAAAGATAAGTTTTAAAAAGTAACTATAAAACTGGAGCCTCCCAGAGCAATAGTTTTCTGGCCGCCGGGGTCAGTGACCCCCATTTGAAAGCTACATGAAAGCTACAAGGAGTTAGAAGAAGAAGGGAAATAATTAAAAATACTATAAAAATAAATAATAAAGACCAACTGAAAATGGAGTTGGCCATTCTATAACATACTAAAAGTGAACTTAAAGTGTACCACCCCTTTAAAGAAGAAGGAAAGGCTAATAAAGAGTTAATCTCAAGATGCAGGCATACCTTCAGTTCTCTCAATAGTGCCCTTAAGTCTCCCAAACAGGAAGAAAAAACGCTGAGCTGTGTAAAGAGAGTTCCCATAATGCCTCACTCCTGCACCCAGACCAAGTGAACATGCTCAGTTAGTT
The DNA here is from genome assembly GCF_000004195.4 of Xenopus tropicalis. Lineage (NCBI taxonomy): Eukaryota > Metazoa > Chordata > Amphibia > Anura > Pipidae > Xenopus > Xenopus tropicalis. The sequence goes on from NC_030678.2 coordinate 14,777,814, forward strand.
AGACTATGGGGCTGATTTACTAATCCACGAATCCGAATCCCGAATGGGAAGAAAATTGGATTGGAAACGAACATTTTGCGACTTTTTCGTATTTTTTGCGACTTTTTCGTGAATTGTCGTGACTTTTTCGTAGCCGTTACGACTTGTGTGAATTGTCGCGACTTTTTCGTAGCCGTTATGACTTGCGCGAATTGTCGCGACTTTTTCGTAGCCGTTACGACTTGCGCGAATTGTCGCGACTTTTTCGTAGCCGTTACGACTTGCGTGAATTGTCGCGACTTTTACGTATTGAGCGCTAGTAAACGGCGGGCAAACCTTTCCAATTTTTTCCCGACGGCTACGAAAAAGTCGCGACAATTCGCCCAAGTTGTAATGGCGACGAAAAAGTTTCGACGGCGACGAAAAAAATCGCAAAATACCGATCATTACGAAAAAAACGCATTCGGACGCTTTCGATCCGTTCGTGGATTAGTAAATCGGCCCCTAAGAGTCAGCTTCCTGCTGATTGGCTCAGATCCACATTCCTAAGGGGGGGAGTGAGTTCTTAGCATTCTTGAGGGAGGGGGGAGCAGGAGAGGGGAGAGAGCTGCGTGTCTCTGGCACAGGAATTACAGACACAACAAATCTTTTGATAGAGAAGTCAGTGCAGCATTTCCGTGAGTGCTTATGGCTGTATTTACATAGACCTTTCTGATACAGCTTACTGAGTTTTTACCTTTCCTTCTCCTTTAAAAGCAGTGTTTGTCCTATTCTATTCTTTGGCATATGAAACAATGTAACACAAGGCCGCCTGACAGACCTGACTCGCTGGGGGAGACTGACCTTTGCAACATTGTTTAAAAATAAAACAACCAGGAGTTCAGCAAATGCTGCCGTCAATAGCAATTACACTTACAAATAATTTTTAAAGCACTAAAAATTTGAAATAAATTCACATTTGCTGTAGGTTTCCCATAAGACACCTACCTGAAGAGCTCAGAAGGCACATCAGCAGCAGCAGACACAGCCCTGCCATGGTTCCCGAATATTACAGCCAATGAGATATCTTCATTGTCTCCTTTAATTCAGTCCTGCTGAAACACAAACGGTGGCAATTAATTTGTGCAGCAAAGAAGCAGCAATTTCCCACTACACAGCAAGTGTCTAGTGCAATGCATTTGGTGGCTTGGGGGCAAGTAAAGGAACACTTTACAAACCACACAACAAACAGTGAGGATTGTGGGTACTCATACAATAGAGCAGTGCTGTCCAACTTCTGTGACAGGCAGCATAGGGCAGGCAGAGTATGGCACACATTGCAGGGTAGGGCAGGCAGAGTATGGCACACACAGGCAGCATAGGGCAGGCAGAGTGTGGCACACACAGGCAGCATAGGGCAGGCAGAGTATGGCACACACAGGCAGCATAGGGCAGGCAGAGTATGGCACACACAGGCAGCATAGGGCAGGCAGAGTATGGCACACACAGGCAGCATAGGGCAGGCAGAGTATGGCACACACAGGCAGCATAGGGCAGGCAGAGTATGGCACACACAGGCAGCATAGGGCAGGCAGAGTATGGCACACACAGGCAGCATAGGGCAGGCAGAGTGTGGCACACACAGGCAGCATAGGGCAGGCAGAGTATGGCACACACAGGCAGCATAGGGCAGGCAGAGGTTGGCACGCACAGGTAGCATAGGGCAGGCAGAGTGTGGCACGCACAGGCAGCATAGGGCAGGCAGAGTGTGGCACGCACAGGCAGCATAGGTCAGGCAGAGTGTGGCACGCACAGGCAGCATAGGGCAGGCAGAGTGTGGCACACACAGGCAGCATAGGGCAGGCAGAGTATGGCACACACAGGCAGCATAGGACAGGCAGAGTATGGCACACACAGGCAGGGTAGGGCAGGCAGAGTATGGCACACACAGGCAGCATAGGGCAGGCAGAGGTTGGCACACACAGGCAGCATAGGGCAGGCAGAGTGTGGCACACACAGGCAGCATAGGGCAGGCAGAGTATGGCACACACAGGCAGCATAGGGCAGGCAGAGTATGGCACACACAGGCAGCATAGGGCAGGCAGAGTGTGGCACACAGGCAGCATAGGGCAGGCAGAGTATTGCACACACAGGCAGCATAGGGCAGGCAGAGTGTGGCACACACAGGCAGCATAGGGCAGGCAGAGAATGGCACACACAGGCAGCATAGGGCAGGCAGAGTGTGGCACACAGGCAGCATAGGGCAGGCAGAGTATGGCACACACAGGCAGCATAGGGCAGGCAGAGTATGGCACACACAGGCAGCATAGGGCAGGCAGAGTATGGCACACACAGGCAGCATAGGGCAGGCAGAGTATGGCACACACAGGCAGCATAGGGCAGGCAGAGTATGGCACACACAGGCAGCATAGGGCAGGCAGAGTGTGGCACACACAGGCAGCATAGGGCAGGCAGAGAATGGCACACACAGGCAGCATAGGGCAGGCAGAGTGTGGCACACAGGCAGCATAGGGCAGGCAGAGTATGGCACACACAGGCAGCATAGGGCAGGCAGAGTATGGCACACACAGGCAGCATAGGGCAGGCAGAGTATGGCACACACAGGCAGCATAGGGCAGGCAGAGTATGGCACACACAGGCAGCATAGGGCAGGCAGAGTATGGCACACACAGGCAGCATAGGGCAGGCAGAGTGTGGCACACACAGGCAGCATAGGGCAGGCAGAGAATGGCACACACAGGCAGCATAGGGCAGGCAGAGTGTGGCACACAGGCAGCATAGGGCAGGCAGAGTATGGCACACACAGGCAGCATAGGGCAGGCAGAGTATGGCACACACAGGCAGCATAGGGCAGGCAGAGTATGGCACACACAGGCAGCATAGGGCAGGCAGAGTATGGCACACACAGGCAGCATAGGGCAGGCAGAGTATGGCACACACAGGCAGCATAGGGCAGGCAGAGTGTGGCACACACAGGCAGCATAGGGCAGGCAGAGTATGGCACACACAGGCAGCATAGGGCAGGCAGAGGTTGGCACGCACAGGTAGCATAGGGCAGGCAGAGTGTGGCACGCACAGGCAGCATAGGGCAGGCAGAGTGTGGCACGCACAGGCAGCATAGGTCAGGCAGAGTGTGGCATGCACAGGCAGCATAGGGCAGGCAGAGTGTGGCACACACAGGCAGCATAGGGCAGGCAGAGTATGGCACACACAGGCAGCATAGGACAGGCAGAGTATGGCACACACAGGCAGGGTAGGGCAGGCAGAGTATGGCACACACAGGCAGCATAGGGCAGGCAGAGGTTGGCACACACAGGCAGCATAGGGCAGGCAGAGTGTGGCACACACAGGCAGCATAGGGCAGGCAGAGTATGGCACACACAGGCAGCATAGGGCAGGCAGAGTATGGCACACACAGGCAGCATAGGGCAGGCAGAGTGTGGCACACAGGCAGCATAGGGCAGGCAGAGTATGGCACACACAGGCAGCATAGGGCAGGCAGAGTGTGGCACACACAGGCAGCATAGGGCAGGCAGAGAATGGCACACACAGGCAGCATAGGGCAGGCAGAGTGTGGCACACACAGGCAGCATAGGGCAGGTAGCGGTTGGCACACACAGGCAGAATAGGGCAGGCAGAGTATGGCACACACAGGCAGCATAGGGCAGGTAGAGTATGGCACACACAGGCAGCATAGGGAAGGCAGAGTATGGCACACACAGGCAGCATAGGGCAGGCAGAGTATGGCACACACAGGCAGCATAGGGCAGGCAGAGTATGGCACACACAGGCAGCATAGGGCAGGCAGAGTATGGCACACACAGACTGGAGATACATATAGATGGTAAAATCTAAACAATAACATTAACACTGTATATCAATGTAAACAAATCATATTGAAGACTATACATATACTTCTGTAAATTATATAAGAAAACTCAATATGTGAATTAACCCTATAGTAAAAGATCAATAAAAACACATTAAAAAAAACAAAACAAAAAAAAACACCAGTACTGCTCCTACACTCTGAGGGGTGAACAATGGGGTGATTACAGCCTGAGCCTGAGGTGTGAACACTGCAGGGGGTGAACAATGCACACATTAAAAGGAGTGAACAGTACAGGGGATTACAGCCTGAATCTGAGGTGAGAACCATGCAGGGGGGCAGTTAATCTCTGTACTGATACCATTTAAAGCTTACACAAAAGTAAGACATCAAAGCAGCCAGACAGTTGAAACTTCGTGTGACTTCCGTAAATCACAGCGACACGTATGCCATCCCACCGGCGATTTACATTCTTGCCATTGGGATGGCACTGCAGGGAGATTAGTCACCGGCGGCAACAAAGATTTGTCGCAGGGCGACTAATCTCCCCGTCTGTCACCTGCGTATGGGTGAAGACACACAGGGCTACTTAGTAGCAGCTACTTGTCACGGCTACTAAACGCCAGAAAATACCCTGCCATAGACAATACTGAGAATTGCCTCTGCTAAAACACACATAGTGACAATGATCAGTAAATGATCAGCATTGTCTGTTTTAGTAGCCGTGACAAGTAGCTGCTACTAGTAGCCCTGTGTGTCTTCACACTAAAGGGCACTTTTCAAACAGGGTCCCATTATTATAACGCTATGGATCAGCTGGCTCCCAAGTCATTTTGCATCGCCTACAAACATAGTGTAAAACACCCCCCACTGTGTCCAATAGGAACCAAATGTAACCACCAGTACTGCCCAACTATGTGCATAAATATGTGCATAAAAAGAAATACAAATAAAATAATAAAACTGAACATTTTTGAAACGTACTATAGTAGTAGTATGGCAGCTCCTACTTATAGGAACACACACACAGGCTCCTGTAAAAAGTTGTTTTCTCAAAGTGAATGTTTATAAATAAGGAATAGTTTATCTTTAGATTCTGTGAAGGCAAACTAAACATTACAAGATACTGTCATCATAAGGGGGGCGAACCGGCGGTTCTGAAGATTTGGAAAGTCCATAAACCAGGTCCACTTGCCCTTTAACCCCACAGATACACAGAATGGCACCCAGGCAGGGGGGGTGGGCACATCAGGTACAGAGCTGGGTATATTAATAGGAGCAGAGCTGCCATACCGATTCCTCTGTGCAGATAGCTTACATACAAGGCAATAACAATGTTAGCGAGTGGGGTGTAACAGCGGGGGAGTGTGTCACAGCACACAAACTTACTGGGCTGAGTTTGCTATCATATAACGGTACAATACCCACACAGAATCTGTTATCCAACAACAGCACTCCGCCCTGACTTACCTGGCCGCTAGCAGCCTGCTTTCTGTCCCCCTACTGCCAGCATTGGCTCCGCCACTCACCTTCTAGGCAATGAGCCATTCCCTGCTAACCCCGCCCACTGCTTTCAGAAATGCCTGAAGAAAGCTGCGTTCTCATTGGTTATCAAGGTGTGATCGGCATCTATTCAGACAAACTACAGCCTGGGGGCGTCGCCAGTGTTGTACACAGATTTGGAGGCGGTATATTTCTGGAAGTGACGTATGGAAAGCGAATTTTCCCAGAGGCCGTAGGGAGGGAGAGAGGGTTGGATGTGATTAGACAGGTGGGAGCGTCTCAGTCAGAGTTGGAGCTGTTGTTTGGTATAGGGCTTTTAGTGTCCAGCAAAGACAGATTATAGTAGAGGGCGTTTGCTGGGGTGGGAGGCGATTGCTTTGGCTTGGTACACTCATACCAAGGGATGGTCTACCTTTTAATACGTCATAGAATGGCCTATTCTAAGCAACTTTTCAATTGGTCTTAATTATTTATTTTTTATAGCTTAGAAGTTATTTGCCTTCTTCTTTTGACTCTTCCCTGCTTTCAAATGGGGTCACTAACCCCCCACAGCCAAACATCAATTCCTGTGTGAGGCTGCAATTTTATTGTAATTGTTACTTTTTATTGCTTTTCTTTCTGTTTAGGTCTTCTCCTATAAATATATAGGTCTCTCATTCTATCCACTCCCTGGTCCCTAAGTTAAGTTGCATACCTCCCAACATTTGAAAAACAAAAAGAGGGGCAATTTTTTGGCCACGCCCACTTTTGTGACCACGCCCCAATTAACACACCCCATTTTTTTCTAAAAATACTCCTTTTATATAGTTGAAATGGTGGGATCAGATGCTAATGTGCTATACCCTCATACTGTACTACCTAAGGAAGCCCACAGAGCCCCCCCATACACAGTGCCCTTCATACACAGAGCCCCCCCATATACAGTACCCCCCATACACAGAGCCCCCCCATATACAGTACCCCCCATACACAGTACCCTTTATACACAGTGCCCCCCCCATACACAGAGGCCCCCCCATACACAGAGGCCCCCCATACACAGAGGCCCCCCATACACAGTGCCCCCCATACACAGAGGCCCCCCATACACAGTGCCCCCCATACACAGTGCCCCCCCATACACAGGACCCCATACACAGAGGCCCTCCAAACACAGAGCCCCCCATACACAGAGGCCCCCAAACACAGAGCCCCCCCAACCAAAGACGCCCCCCCAAACACAGAGGCCCCCCCAACACAGAGCCCCCCAAACACAGAGCCCCCATACGCGCTCCGACTCCTTCCGCTGCTTCTCTCCTGTGGCTCCTTCTCCGGCGGTCCCTGGCCCTTTTATAAGGTTGCGCCCCGTGTGTACGTGTGACGTCATTACGCACGGGCGCAACCTTATAAAAGGGCCAGGGACCGACGGAGAAGGAGCCACATGAGAGAAGGAGCCACATGAGAGAAGCAGCGCAAGGAGTCGGAGCGCTCATCCCGCTGTCACGGATCCTTCTATGAATGTCCTGCATTTCCGTAATCTATTACGAAAATGTGGGACATTCAGGGAACTATCCGGGACAGCGGGACGAGCTATAGAAAGCGGGACTGACTGGGGGGTATGAAGTTGGACCCTAGAAACCAGATAGCTGCTGAAATTCCAAACTGGAAAGCTGCTGAACAAAAAGTGAAATAAGAAAAAACACCACAAATAATATAAAAAAAAATACCAATTGCAAATGGTCTCATAAATGGGTGAAGACACCCAGAGCTACTTAGTAGCAGTGACTTTTTCACAGATATTAATACCAGAAAATAACTTGCCGTAGACTATAATGAGAATTGCCTCTGCTAAAACACACGTTGAGACAATTATCAGTAAATGATCAGCATTGTCTGTTTTAGTAGCCACTACAAGTAGTAGCTACTAGTAGCTCCGTGTGTCTTCACCCTTAAGCATGGCTAGCGTGGCCACCTTACCTGAAATATAAAGAGCCAGCCTTCCTGCCTCTCTTGTCGTCTTGCCTGATCAGCAGGCAATTTGCTAAAATAACATAATCACACAAAAAAAATTAACAACTTTCATCAGTTTCTGTGGATGTTGGACTTGCTGGTGTAGTAATCAGTTGTAGTATGAGTTTGGAATGTGATTGTTTTGATGGCATTTCAGCCACTTTGACCAGATTATGGCCACATAGTGAAACACCAATGACTTTACTCATTTTGCCAACAAAATCCTTCACTAGTACTTTACTGAACTGCTGTTGCTAGGGGGTCATTCTTTTGTTATATATCATTTTCTCTGAAAACTGCTGCTTTAATGTGACAGAAAATGAAATAAACAGGATCATTAAGAGAGGGTACGTGTGGTGGCGGTGAAACTTTAAAGATATACAACCGATCGGGTTTACCTCATAATAATTCTTGTGGTATTTTCTCTCACCTGCCGTCCCCAAGGTTTTATGTAATAGAATTATACTGGAAACACAGCACTTTGGGCTATTAGATACCAGCTTGTGCCAGAGTAATGAGCTCCCAAAGGCGCTGCTCCTTACTCACTCACTGCCTGTTTATGGGACCTGATTAGGAGGGGAGGCTTTATTTCCTGGTCAGTCTAATTTGATATTTTATTATACCCTTTGAGGAAAACATGCTCTTCTGCATTATACTGATATGATATTTCTGTTAGTGTTAACAAGTTTAACGTTTGAATTATATTTAATAGTGTTCCAAAGTTAAGCATAAACAAGACAAACAAAATACAGGTGAGTGGGGGGAAAAGGAGAGGTTTTTCATAAGGAGGGAGATAAAACTAAAGTAACATTCTATCATTTTATAGAATTACTACTTATTAATCCATTAAAGCGGACCTGTCACCCTAAGAAAAAAATCCAAATTGTTTTCTATTGTGCTTGCCAAGCAAAATAAACTTCATTTACATGATATAAATAATTTCAATCTTATTTTAATCAGCCTTGGAATTCACAATTACAGCAACTGTCTGCCCAAAGTCTAAGGCATGGAGGCGGGGCAGGCAATATATGATTGACAGCTGGGATTTTTAAATGCTTTTATAGGTATGGATGTGTTACTATAAAATGAGTTTGGGTTTCATGTTTAATTTGACAAGGGCTTTTATTATACATCTGTTTATGTCTGGGTGACAATAAAGTAGAGGAGCATCGGCCCAGTCCAGCAGGTAAGTAACCAGAATTCAATAAAGACTGTAAGTGGGAGCTGCCATGTTGCTGTGCTTGAAACTGGTTGTCTAGGTTTGGAAGACTTAACCCTTAAAGCATATTATGGTGTCACTGGCAGTATTGGGTCAGTTTTGGAGTGATGACGAGACTTGCTTTCTCTGAGGAGGGAATTTTCATACAGAGCTGTGTTGGGCTGGGAGGCGCTGCTTGTTCTTTTCACAGACCAACACACCTAGTGAATCAGACAGCATGGAAAGCAGTGTATTCAGGAGGGGAATATAAAGTCAAAAAGGGTATAAATCTAAGATATAAAAGTGGAGATCAGGCTTACCCGTTTACAGGTTAGGTCCAGTTGCTCATGCCCCAGACCCTCAGCATAGGGGAGTCACATAGGAAGAGGCAGGCACTCCGGAAATCCAAAAATCCAAAAAGGTAAAGTAGAAGCTCAAAATTGAAGTAAAATCAAAAATACTTGATTTTAATAATACACATACATGCTATAAAGAAGCCTTTATAGCATGTATGTGTATTATTAAAATCAAGTATTTTTGATTTTACTTCAATTTTGAGCTTCTACTTTACCTTTTTTGGTTTCCGGAGTGCTTGCCTTTCCTACTAAATATTCAGGAGGGGAGATGACCCCTGCATTAAGAGTTAAAGGAGACGGAAAGGTAGAAACTAAGTAAGCTGTATCAAAAAAGGTGTAAATACAGCCATAAGCACTCACAGAAACGCTGCACTGAGTCCTCTATCAAAAGAAATGCAGGATTTTTTGTATTCTGTTCTTCTATATCAGCCTTCCTCTCTCAGAAAAATCCTTCATTCCCAGGGCCGGAGTCTACACAGCTCTCTCCCTTCTCCTGTTCTTCCCTTCCATCAGAATGTGTGATCTGAGTTACCAGTAGCTAGAGCTGCAACGGAAGCTTCTGACACTGAGCTAAAATGGCAGCTGCAATCTTAAACAGAGGAAGCTTCGAGTGCTCTTTACTCAGGTATGGTAATGTTTTCTGCAGAATAAATAGGTGGCACTAATGTGGCTAATCTATTGGCAGTAAAATGCCAAAATGCCTTTGCTTCTCCTTAAACCCCATGTCTGAAGTTACCTACAAACTGGAAATGCAGTTATTACGCATAAGAAGCAGGGTGGCAGTTGTAAAGGTACATATATGGGCCCATCCTGAACAGTATCTGACCTATACTGCAGGGTGGACAGATGGATACAAACAAGGAGCCATATACAGTAAGGTCACCTTTGTATTGTCCTGATTGTTTGGCCCGATGGCCTGAATGATCAGAACAGCAGCTGCTGGTTCCTGTATATACAGTATATATATGTAGCCCACTTTAGAAACGGTTGTGGCACTACCTGCTGATCTTTCACTGGTTGGCGCTTCCAGGAGTCCTGAGCCCCGCTTACTATGGGGAACAGCTATTTCTTTATACTTTGGCGTGCCTCCACCCAGGATAGGGATAGAATGAACTATAACTCCCCTCCTGAGAACTTGATACTGTACTGCTGTGTGGGGACTCCCAACACTCCTGGTACCTTGCCCCCTCCCTGGGGTAGTTGCTTACCCGGCAGTGTGGATCCTCCGTGTATGCAGAGACAGAACACTGGATGGATGTTTAACCAGTGGAACTTATTTATTGTCACAGATGTATCAGACAGGCAGGTTACACACAGGAGCAAGGTTACAGTCAGGGTATACTCCCTCTTCCTTAAGAGACCCTCTCTCCACGAGATATTAGCAGTACTCCCGCCAGATGATTCCCTTTAGGGGTTCCCTCCGGTACTTCTCGCCAGAAGCCCCTCTCTAGGGCACTTCCCGGTACTACACGCCAAGCGGACACCCCCTCAGCAGACCTCACCCCGGTACTTCCACTTAGATACCCCTGGATTAGGCAAATCTCCTACACTTAGCACTTTACTCCCTGACTCCAGCTATGAGTGCTGGTGGATCTTAATCCAGTACTTCTCCTGTCGGGGCCATGCTGCCCAGCTAGATAACCTACCTACCACTCCTAGAGCGGTCTAACACAATTACTCACTGTCTAACTCTGACCTGTTGTTAACCTCTTCTCCAAGAGGGGTCCCAGGCTGAAAGACCTGGCTGCACATGGCTGCACAGCCTTTTATACTAACTGTACCACCCTGTGGCCATAACCTTTAACTGCAGGCAAGCTAATCCCCTATTAACTATTTAGGTGCCAACCCACCCAAAAGTGTTGCACTATTAAGTATCACCCACCCTTGGGGTCTATCCTGGGGGTAACCAACCTAGGGGCCCAAATTTGGAGATCCCTACATATATATATTGTGACATGCTGAATGCCTGTACACGCAATTTTGGGGGAATTAGCAATGGTAGGCAGGCAGGCATGCAGAGGATCTGGAGCATAGAGACAGGGACACCAAGTCTTCAGGCAAAACTCAGGTTTATTAAGGGCCCATTCTTCCCAACAGAAACATAAAGACAATAGTTCATACACAGTTCAGTGTTATGATATGTCCCTCCTTCAGGGTTCTCACCTTCCAGGGTTGGTTCCACACTCTGGAACACTCAGGCTTCACACTAAGCCTTACTGAGCCCTCTCAGCACTCATCCGTTCGGTCAGAACTCCCTCTGCTCCCTGCAGTGGCAAGTGGCACCCCCAGCTCCTCTGGGAGTTCCTAACACAGGCAGCCCTCCTGCTCTGTGCCCTGCTATGAGAGTGACCTTCACACAGTCACGGTTCAATTCCAACTCCGTAAATCACACAACCCCTTTTATTGGCTGCTCACCTGCAGCCTAATCAGGCAGCTCCCTACAGCTGGCCAAATCAAACCTTAAAGGAGATTTACTCCAAAACAGCATTACCTGCTGTAAAACCAGGTATTTTACCTTGAATACTGGTGGAAATACACCAAATAACGCTCTTTCCCATTGCATCTCTCACATATCCCCCCCCCTTTGTTTTGACCCAGGGGCAAAACACCTTGCAACCCCAATAGAAACTCTCTTTCTCTTAAAGGGATTTCTATTTCAAGTCTCTCCACTTTGTGTTTTGTTAAAGGGACAGGGAGAAGCTTTTCACTACACCAGCAGGTGCCAATCACACCCTCTTTTAAGCATGACTTTTTCTCAGCATGGAAAAAATCCAACACCCTCATCTCAGTCTGAGAGTACACACACATGCTTTTCTGCAAGTCCTTTCTCTCAGGCATTACTGACCCTCTTTCATACTCCTGCATCACTTCACTCAACAGGGTTATCACATCTGAGTAAGTCGAGTCATCTTCATCATGCACAGACACGCATTCTGTCAGTAAACTTGCCTCTGAAGTTTCAGGCTTATTTTCCACTTTATTACCATCAACGGAAAGTGGTGGGTCA